>NC_084528.1:24172359-24529859 GCF_024500275.1 Phycodurus eques | reverse complement strand
TATGTTATAATAATTACAATTTACCACAGAATAAAACTGAAAATTTCCAAGAATAATTATTTATGAAAGCTTTACTCAGTCAAAAATAATTATTCTTTGGTGTTAAATTTTAATTAATATAACATGAATCCTAGGTGCTAAGCTGTCTGGGGCTTTATGCCCCTGGCAGGGTCACCCATGGCAAACAGGTCCTAGGTGAGGGACCAGACCCTTCCCATGGGCTCACCACCTGTGGGAGGGGCTATAAAGGTCGGGTGCAGTGTGAGCTGGGAGGTGGCCGAAGGCAGGGACCTTGGCGATCCGATCCCTGGCTACACAAGCTGGCTCTAGGGATGTGGAACGCCACCTCTCTGGCAGGGAAGGAGCCCAAGCTAGTGTGGGAGGTTGAGAGGTTCTGACTAGATATTATCGGGTTCGCCTCCACACAGAGCTTGGGCTCTGGTACCAGTCCTTTCGAGAGGGGTTGCACTCTCTTCCCGTCTGGAGTTGTCCACGGTGAGAGGCCCCGAGCAGGTGCGGGTATACTCATTTAACCTCGGCTCAGCCCCTGTACATTGGGGTTCACCCCGGTGAATGAGAGGGTAGCCTCCCGCCGCCTTCGGGTGGTGGGACAGTTCCTGAGTGTTGTTTGCGCCGATGCACCAAACAGCAGTACAGAGTACCCACCCTTTTCCCACCCATTTTTTTAGTCCTTGGAGGGGGTGCTGAAGAGCACTCCCGCTGGGGACTCCATCGTTCTGCTGGAGGACTTCAATGCTCACGTGGGCAATGACAGTGAGGTCTGGAAGGGCGTGACTGGGAGGAATCAGGGCTCTCCTATCTCAGAGGTTGAGGTCACCGAGGTGGTTAAAAAGTTCCTCAGTAGCAAAGGCCTCAGTGGTGGATGAGATTCACCCAGAGTTCCTGAAGGGTCTGGATGCTGTGGGGCTGTCCTGGTTGACCCGCCTCTGCAACATCACGCAGACATTGGGGCAATGCCTCTGAATTGGCAGACTGGGGTTGTGGTCCCCATTTTTAAGAAAGGGGACCGGCGGGTGTGTTCCAACTACATAGGGATCACACTCCTCTGCCTCCCTGGTAAGGTCTATTCAGGTGTGCTGCAGAGGAGGGTCCGCCGGGAAGTCGAATCTCAGATTCAGGAGGAGCAGTGTGGCTTTTGTCCTGGCCATGAAGTGGACCAGATCTACACACTCGGCATGGTCCTCAAGGGTACATGGGAGTTCGCCCAACCAGTCTACGTGTTTGGTGGACTTGTAGAAGGCTTTCAACAGTGTCCCTTGGGGAGTCCTGTGGGGGGTGCTTGGGAGTATAGTGAAACGAACCCCCTGATACGGGCTGTTCAGGCCTTGTACGACCGGTGCCAGAGTTTGGTCTGCATTTCCCCCAGTAAGTCGGATTCATTTCCAGTGAGGGTTGGACTCCACCAAGGCTGCCCTTTATCACCAATTCTGTTCATAACTTTTATGGACAGAATTTCTAGGCGCAGGCCGAGGCATAGAGGGAGTCCGGTTTGGTGGCCTCAGTATAGTATCTTTGCTCTTTGCAGATGACGTGGTTCTGTTGGCTTCATCAAGCCGTGAGCTCCAACTCTCACTGGAGCGGTTCACAGCCGAGTGTGAAGCGGCTGGGATGAAAATCAGCACCTCCAATTCTGAGACCGTGGTCCTCAGTCAGAAAAGAGTGGAGTGCCCTCTCCAGGTCGGGAATGAGATCCTGGCCCAAGTGGAGGAGTTCAAGAATCTCTGGGTCTTGTTCACGAGTGAGAGAAGAATGGAACAGAAGATTGACACGCGGATCGGTGCAGCGTCTGCAATGATGTAAACTCCACAATTTCCAAAAACAATTTGAAATGTGGACTCGTCGGACCACAGAACACTTCTCCATTTTGCATCAGTCCATATTAGATGAGCTCGGGGCCCAGAGAAGCCGGCGGCGTTTCTGGGTGTTGTTGATAAATGGCTTTTGCGTTGCATAATAGAGTTTCAAGTTGCACTTACGGATGTAGCACCGAACTGTATTTACTGACATTGGTTTTCTGAAGTGTTCCTGAGCCCATGTGGTGATATCCTTTACACGTTGATGTCGGATTTTGATGCAGTGCCGCCTGAGGGATCAAAGGTCACAGGGCATTCAATGTTGGTTTTACATGCAGTGATTTCTCCAGATTCTCTGAACCTTTTGATTATATTATGGACCGTAGATGATGAAATCCCTAAATTCCTTGCAATTGCACGTTGAGGAGCATTGTCCTTAAACTGTTCGACTATTTTCTCACACACTTGTTCACAAAGAGGTGAACCTCGCTCCATCTTTGCTTGTGAATGACTGAGCAATTCAGTGAAGCTCCTTTTATACCCAATCATGGCATCCACCTGTTCCCAATTAGCCTGTTCACCTGTGGGATGTTCCAAACAGGTGTTTGATGAGCATTCCTCAACTTTCTCAGTCTTTTTTGCAACCTGTCCCAGCTTTTTTTTGGAACGTGTTGCAGCCATAAAATTCTAAGTTAATGATTATTTGCGAAAAAACAAAGTTTATCAGTTTGAACATTATATATCTTGTCTTTGTAGTGTATTCAATTAAATATAGGTTGAACATGATTTCCAAATCATTGTATTCATTTTTTATTTATGTTTAACACAACGTCCCAACTTCATTGGAATTGGGGTTGTACATTCTTACCCTCACCTATAGTCACACGTTGTGGGTCGTGACTGAAAGAAAATCTCAGATACGGCCAAAATGGGTTTCCTCCGCAGGGTGTCCGGGCTCTCCTTTAGAGATAGGGTGAGAACCTCTGTCATCTGGGAGGGGCTGCTCCTCCGCATTGAGAGGGGCCAGATGAGGTGGCTCGGGCATCCGATTAGGATGCCTCCTACACGCCTCCCTGGTGAAGTGTTCCGGGCACGTCCCACCAGGGAGGAGACCCTGGGGATGAACCAGGACACGCTGGAGAGACTATGTCTCCCGGCTGGCCTGGGAACGCCTCGGGATCCCCTGGAAGAGCTACATGAAGTGGCTGAGGAGAGGGAAGTCTGGGCTTCCCTGCTAAAGCTACTGCCCCTGCGACCCGACCTCAGATAAGCGGAAGAAAATGGATGGATGGATGGATGGACTGATTACTCAATTTATTGGGTATTACAATACCAGATATTTTCATAGTTTAATAAAAAATACAAAACATATTTTCCAAAAGTTAAGAAAAAAAGTACACATTTTTTTAGCAATGGAATTTTGCCACAGAAAAACTCCATAGACATTTTATGACTAACAACTGTACTTGTATTTAATAATGAAGACTACTATTTATTTATTGTTCTCACAATTATTCATTTTTTGGGCAAAATATTTCAGATTTTAATTAAATCTTTACATTTTTAATTATCTGTATGAATAAATCTATCCTTTTTTAATCGCACTTATCGTCATTAGGGTCATAGGTGAGCTGGAGACTATCACAGCGGACTATTGTGGTGGGGTACACGCTTGACTGGACGCCAGCCAATCACGGGGCATATATCAACAAACAAGCTAACATGCATGTTTTTGGATTGTGGGAGGATGCATGAAAACACTAAACATGTAATGTCCACACTGGAAGCCCGCAGACCAGATTCGAACCCTCAATCTTAGATCTGTGAAGCAGATGTGCGAACCACTAAATCACTGCCCTTAATTTTATTAATTCACTTCACAAAAAAAACATTTAAAAAAATATATATAAATTAAAAAAATGCACTACTAGCTCGACTCAAGCCCTTGCACTAGTCCCTCTCGACCACTAGATGTCAGGAATGCACTAATTATCTGCACTTGTTCAATCCAAGGCTGAGCAAGACATTTTTTTATACGGACATCATGGCCATTAGGTTAAATAAATAAATAGTTAAAATATATAATTAACAAATATAATCTTTTACGTCAAATAAATACATATATATTCATATATATGTATTCATATATATGTATTTATTATATGTTTGTTTATTACATTATTTATTACTAAGTTTACTGTGAAAGTGACACATAAAACTAAAGAGAATTAAAAATTGTATATTTAAACACTAAAAATTTTTAGCAAGCCATCTTCCCATTTGGTCTAACCCAAGTCCGCTATCTTAAATGTGTCCTCATCCTGCCTCAAAGTCTGCGCGGACCAGCTCGCTCCAGTCTCCACTCAGATCTTCAACAGATCTTTGGAAATGTGCGAAGTTCCATCCTGTTTCAAACTCTCCACCATCATTCCAGTCCCCAAGAAACCTGCAATCTCTGGTCTGAATGACTACAGGCCTGTCGCTTTGACATCTGTGGTCATGAAGTCCTTTGAACGTCTCGTGCTGGACCACCTCAAGAGTGTCACAGGTCCCCTGCTGGACCCCCCTGCAGTTTGCCTACCAAGCGAACAGGTCTGCGGATGATGCAGTCAACATGGGACTGCACTTCATCCTAGAACACCTCGACAGTGCAGGGACCGACGCGAGGATCCTGTTCGTGGACTTCAGCTCAGCGTTCAACACCATCATCCCTGAACTCCTTTCAACCAAGCTTCTCCAGCTCAGCGTCTCACCTGCCATCTGCCACTGGATTTACAGCTTTCTGACGGGCAGGACACAGCAGGTCAGGCTGGGAGAGGCCACCTCATCCACACGCAGCATCAGCACCGGGGCGCCCCAAGGTTGTGTCCTCTCTCCGCTGCTCTTCTCCCTCTACACGAACGACTGCACCTCAGCGAATCAGACTGTCAAACTCCTGAGGTTTGCAGATGACACCACTGTCATCGGCCTCATCAAGGACGGTGACGAGTCTGCATATCGACAGGAAGCGGAGCGGCTGGAGCTGTGGTGCGGCCGACACAACCTGGAGCTGAACACGCTCAAGACTGTAGAGATGATCGTGGACTTCAGGAGGCATCCTTCGCCACAGCTGCCCCTCACGATGTCCAGCTGCCTTGTGTCAACCGTCGAGACCTTCAAGTTCCTGGGAATTACAATCTCTCAGGACCTGAAGTGGGCGACCGACATCAACTCCGTCCTCAAAAAGGCCCAGCAGAGGATGTACTTCCTGCGGCTTCTGAGACAGCACGGCCTGCCACCGGAGCTGCTGAGACAGTTCTACACAGCGGTCATCGAATCGGTCCTGTGTTCTTCCATCACAGTCTGGTTTGGTGCTGCTACAAAAAAGGACAAACTCCGACTGCAACGGACAATCAAAACAGCTGAAAGGATTGTCGGTACCCCCCTACCCACCATTGAGGACTTGCACGCTGCCAGAACGAAGACAAGGGCGTGCAAAATCCTCTCGGACCCTCCGCACCCCGGTCACCAGCTCTTCCGGCTCCTTCCCTCAGGTCGGCGCTACCGATCAACGCAAACTAGAACTAGTAGACATTCCAACAGCTTCTTCCCTCTTGCGATCAACTTCTTAAACACCTAACCTATAATTCCATTACAACAAGCTGGCAATTTTTTGACTTGAGTTCGTTGTCACATTTCTGTGGGGCCAATTATGTATGACTCGTGCACTCACTGTAGTTGTCTCGCCATGCTGCACTATTTGCATATACTGGCCACTCATGCAGAGTAGCATCTGCTCCATTTGCACACTGATTGAGGAGTATCTGTAACATTTGCACAACCGACATTGTCCCAGATGATCGCACTACTCGTCACTTTAAACCGCATACACTCCTTGAAGTCTCAGCGCCCTTTGCACAATGGTCATTGCACCGGACTATTGCAATATTAGTCATTCGAACTGCTACTAAGTGCTAGAGGACTCTGCATCTTTTTGCACAATTGTTTTTTGTCAATGTCTTTATGTCTCCAAAGTGTTCTGTAAATTGACTGTCTGTTGTACTAGAGCGGCTCCAACTACCGGAGACAAATTCCTTGCGTGTTTTGGACATACTTGGCAAATAAAGATGATTCTGATTCTGATGCTAAAATAATCACAAGCACATGACATCATTCCTTTTCTTGTCTATGATTTCATCTTTGATAATATTTCATAATTGATATGATACCTAGACCTAGAAAACTAATAGCTCTCCCGCCCTTCTCTAGACACATTTGAGTTGTGCAATTAAGATATTGAGATATGAGGTGCTATAAAAATGTTTGTTGGGCTGGCGACCAAAATCAGTATTAAAGGATGACTTTGGTCGTTTGACATTCAAGGCGTCTGGCTATTGAGGTATTTTACTTTTGAGCCGTCTTGCTTTTGAGGTGTTTTACTTTCGGAGTGTTGGGGCAGGCGGCACGGTGGACGACTGGCTAGAGCGTCTGCCTCACAGTTCTGAGGTCCTGGGTTCAATCCCCGGCCATGCCTGTGTGGAGTTTGCATGTTCTCCCCGTGCCTGCGTGGGTTTTCTCGGGGCACTCCGGTTTCCTCCCACATCCCAAAAACATGCATTGTATTGGTATGGTGGAGTAATTGACAACTCTAAATTGCCCGTAGGTGTGAATGCGAGTGCGAATGGTTGGTTGTTTCTATGTGCCCTGCGATTGGCCGGCAACCAGTTCAGGGTGTACCCCGCCTCCTGCCCGATGACAGCTGGGATAGGCTCCAGCACGCCCGCGACCCTAGTGAGGAGAAGCGGCTCAGAAAATGGATGGATGGCTGTTGGGGCATTTGACATTTGAGCTGTTGGACTTTGAAAGTGTGTGTTTTTGGGATTGAATTATTTGACTTTTGTGGAATATGACTTTTGAGGTGCTTGATTTGAGGTTTTTGACTTTAGACTTTTGGTTGTTTGACTGTTGAATTATTTGACTTTAGCAGCATTGGAGTTTTGGGGGGAGTGATATTAGATATTAGAAGATAGCTGGGATAGGCTCCAGCACACCCGCGACCCTTTTTCTTCGGAAAATGGATGAACGGATGGAGAATTTCTGTTGGTCGGACACTTCAAGGACAATGGTAGCTGCTTTTACTCAGCATTGTCATCCTTAGGATCATGGCAGCTCTCGAGCCGCCGCCAGCCTTCTGAAGTGCTGCACAAGAGCGCTCGCTTTATGCGCTCCCAGTCCCACATGGCCAAGGATGTTTAGATGCTGTTGAGCGTGAATAACTCGTAGAGAAAAGCCACCAATTCTGCGGCAGGGTGACACTTGCTCACTTGACGGACAGCAACAGGCACGACGGACCGCCTCAAGGTCGGGACGCTTCTTCCGCCAACGTGTTGCTGACAGAGGTGTCAGAAGCACTCATTGTACAGATACTTTTATAAAAAAAATAAATAAAAAAAAAAGACTGGTAAAAGTAGAAGTACTGATTCATTGTGTGAATCGTACTTAAGTAAAAAAGTACAGATTCTAGAATGTCCATTAAATTTAACACTGAGGAGTCACATGACACTGGAGGGGGAAAATTGCTAATTGGGTCCAATTTGGACATTTTCACTTAGGGGTGTCCTCACTTTTGTTGCCAGCACTTTGGATATTAAAGGCTGTGTTTTGTTATTTGGAGGGGACAGAAAATTTACAGTTATACAAACTGTACACTGAAGCAAAGTGTCATTTCTATAGTGTTTTCCTACAAAACATTAAAATATGCACAAATATGTGAGATACTGCAAGTACAAAAGTTTTACTGTCAATTACATAGTGTTGAAACATTTTAAAAAGCTGCCTATTTTAAATTATTTAATTACTGAAGCACATGTTCATGACTTGCAAGAGCTTCACATGGGCCATAAAACTAAAAGATATTTGACTGCTCACGCATAATCAAAAAGCTCTTAAGAAGCATCACTGTAGAGTGTGTTGATGAAAAGGAGCAATAAATGCCAAGCACTGATTAAAGGAACAAAGTGGAACAGGTTATATTGTTTAAAATTTACACTTTTATCACAAACATACCGTTTACACAGTGAAAATGACATTAAAATACCCTCAATGTTTTTTTCCCCCATTTTTAATCCACTAAAATGTTTATACTAAGGCAGAAAATATAAGTAGGAAATGAGGAAAATTAGAATATATGTAAAGTATAAAGTAGTCTCAAAATATATTTTTTTTTGTACCATTATTTGTAGGGCTAATCGAAAAAAAATCTCCCTAGCAACAAATCGGGAAAACGGGACCTGACGGAAAACAAAGTTTGAGCATTTTTGTAGATTTTATGCAAATCAAGCTAACTAAAATGTTATTTATGACTATGATTATTTTTCACATCAATCAGGCTGAAGTCATTTTGAATGTTCAACTTACCTGTTACTGTTAACTCGTCAAAGTTTGCCATTCAAACAGCCTAGGGGGTGTGGCTAGCATGCAGCAATTTTCTCATCGTCCGAAGGGGCTGATCGAATAATTCTGATGTAATGTAGACATTGTTGACAACTGGTTTTATTTTTTTTGTCAGAGATGGGTTATTAATTTAAATAACCTAATGCAGGTATGAAAACATGCCCACTGGTGGTTCTGCTCATGCACTTGCGGTTTTGTTAGAAGTCCTTCCTGTCACACATAGTCATATACATGTGTGTGTGTGTGTGTGTGTGTGTGTGTGTGTATGTATATATATATATATATATATATATATATATATATATATTTTTTTTTTTTTTTTTTTTGTAAAAAATGTTATTATTTTTTTTTTTCAACCCAAATGTTCAGTAATAAAAAGGAAATGGAAAAAAAAAATGTAACAGGTATCTCCATATATACACATCAGGTTTGTTTGGCACACAACAAGCTCGGGAATGTAAACGTCTTTTACATTCACTATTGTGCTTTAAGGAACATCTCGGAATACCCAAAAGGCTCGTGTGTGTGTGTGTGTGTGTGTCTCCAGTCCACAGAGAAAGTTCTTCACCAGGCACCGATGCAAAAAATCCACAAACTTAGCGAGTCTTTTGTGGGAGAAACGGGGGGAGTTTAGGCAGTAGAATGGTCTACGATCATTGGGTACAGTGCTACCTTGAACTTCCAAAGACCCCATAAGTCGTACAATTTATTAGGTACTCCAGAATTGTCAGGTCATTTTTTTGGTCCAACAATAAAAGAAGTTTTGGCATTTGAACAGTCATCGAACATTAAGTTATGTGCGAGCCAAATCACGCGGGACTTGTGCTAAATCTCATAAAGTTTCCACAAGACTTTAGATAAAATGACACCAGACTTCCACTCAATCACATGAGACTCCAGCAAAAACCCTGCAAGATTTCTGCTAAAGTCCTGTGATGCAAATCATATGAGACTTCTGCGAAATAACAAACTTCTGCAAAAATCTTGCCAGACTTCTGCGAAATCACATAAGGTTTCTGTTAAAAATTATGCGAAGCTTACGCTAAATCACACGAGACCTCCATCTAACCCCGAGAGACTTGAGCAAAAAGTCGGCAAAATTTCCGCCGCAGTATCGAGAAGCTAATCATGTGAGACTTCTGCTAAAATCCTGTAAGACTTGCTAAATCACGGGAGGCTTCTGTTAAAATTCTGCGAGGCTTTCGCTAAATCACGTGAGACTTGCGCAAAATCCCTGTTAGATTATCGTTTAAATACTGTGAGGCAAATCACACGAGACTTCTACTAAATCACATGAAACCTATGCTCAAATCTTGGAAGACTTCAACAAAATACTGCAACGCTTCTATTCAAATTGTGCAAGGCTTCTGTTAAATTATGCGAGACTTCCACTAAATTGTGTGACTTGAGCGAAATGAAATTTATGCTAAAGTACTTTGAGGCAAATCATGTGAGACTTTTGCGAAATCACATGAGACTTCTGCTAAAGACTTTCACAAAATCATGTGAAACTTGAGTAAAAGTCTTACAGGTAAATCCTGTAAAACTTTTTCTATAATTCTAAGAGACTTCCCTAAATTACATGAAACTTCAGCCATTTAAGATGAAATAATTAATTTCAACATCTATTTTTTTCTTTCCCTTTTTAGGATATTCACCCCACAAAAGCAGTCACGAGTGTTGCTTCATGTTTACCGCTGTTACACTTTTGTTTTACCAGGTTGCCTCCCCATTTGTTGTCATTCCTGTAAACGTTTTGTGAAAGAATAACTCTGATGTGGATCATTTTGCATTCTTGTGCTAGCCTCAGAGTTTTATTTTATTTTTTTTAAATTAGGTTAGTGGTCAAACTTCAAGGTACCACTGTACATACCCGATGTTCTCCAGGTGAGGACTACCAGCTTTCATACAGGATTTAAGTGTTTTTTACTCAGTAGAAATACCTGAAAACCACTATGCGACATCTGGTAGTACAAAGTCTTTGGGGGAATGTGAGAAGGTCATCAGTTGTCGTCGTCGTGTCGTCGTCTGTGAGCTCCGCCTCGGCTGTGGCCTTCTCGGGAATGGCCTCCAGGCTCCGTCGGCTACTTTTGGAGTCGGACGAGCCGCCTGTCGGTCTGCCTTTGCTGAGGTCGCACGTCAATGCAGCGTAATGGATCTGCTTCAGGTTCTCCTGAACATCACTGCGGGCGTGCTTCAGGAGGTCGGCCTGGCCCTGAGGGGATACCATCAAAGGAAGGTGAGCAGCCCCTTGTTGCCCGTTTACAAGGCTGCCATGGTAAAGCTGGGCGATTGATGGATTTTAGTGATTCATTCGAATTTCATAGGCTTTTGCTATTATTACCATATTGCTAAAAAAAATGTTTCATTAATTCATGTACAGATACTGTAGATGCAGTTAAAACAATTATTTTCAATGTATGGTACCCGTTTCACAAGTGGATTGAAGGTTCTCTCTAGTGGTATGTAAAAGAATCACTGTCTAAATACAGTTTAGTTGTATTCAACTTTTAAGTTCAATACATTTGCATTCCATCTTAAAAGTCGCCCAAAAAATGTCTTGTAAATTTGACACATCACCGGAAAATTAACAAGCCGGACAATGAATGACTTAATTAATAAAATGGATAAAAACAATTAACAATAAAATAAAATAAATCGCTAACTATGTGAAATCAGCATACGTGGGTAGTAACACGCTACATTTACTCCGTTACATTTACTCAAGTAACATCTTGGATAATTGCTTGAATGGATTATTGCTGCTGTGGCTATCGTAGGGTACACCATATGCAGCCACAGCAGTGCAAGGCACAGTGGTCGCCCTGGCTGATGTTTTTTTTGTTTTTCAGCGGCTCCTCTAACCGCTGGCAAGCTGGCCAGGGGCCGCAGGTGAGCAGATTCCGTCCGGTTCACCGCACGAGGGGGTACACAGTAGAGACACTGCCGTTCAAATGACACAAAACACATTACAGTTCGGAGAAAATGTATTTTTGCGAGTTGTGGATATAAATTGATGGCTAAGTGCACACTATACTTGTAGAACTGGGCCAAGTTATTATGAATAAGGAAGTGGAAATTCTGCCGACTGGCCACTGCATGAAATAAGGGGGCTTGGTGTTTATATAGTGGGGGAGGCCAGAAAGTATACGTCCCAGCATGCTTTCATCATGGGGCTGCCCCATCTTTAGCCCCGCCCAAAAAAGATGGCCAGTTGAGGTGAAAAAGAATTTTAAGCTATAGCTCAACAATTGTTCTAAGTCTTTGCACATATTTTCAGCACTTACCTTCAAACATATTTTTTGTATTTAGAAACAAAACACAAAAATGAATTTGGGGGGACTAAGACCTTGTTTTTAAACATTTCTCTTAAGTTCAGCACTTTGTTAAAATTGCGGTTGTTTTGAGATTTTTTATTTTATGTGCTCTATAAATAGTGTTGAGTTGAGAACAATTTTGGGGGGGTTCTATTTTATTTTTGGTGGTAAAAAAAAATGGGGGCGATGTATTATTTTTGCGAATGGGACTATTTGGGGAGTTGTTTTTAATTATTTGGGGGGAAAATATATTTTGGTAGGGAAAAAAATATTTTTGCAGCTTTCGCGGTTCAAAGTGCATCTCCGCAGACGTCCATTTACCCTAACGACATAGCTGCGAAAAGAGGAGCTAGTGTGGGCTGACAACTAAAGGATAGAGTTTGTCAGGATGATTTTTGGGGGGTGGGAAAATTGTCGGGGAGAGGATACATTTTTGGGGGGAGAAAAATCTATTTGTTGGGGTTATATTTTTTTGTAGGGAAAAAATTATTTGGGGGAAACATCTATTTTGGGGCAATATTTTATAGAGGAGGACAAAATCTCTATTTTTAAGCCAAAAAAAAAATCATTTTCTGGTTAATAAATTTTGGAGTGCAAAAAGCAATTTAGGGGGATAGCTGGGGGGAAAGATTTTTGTGGCATCCCATCTTCTGTGGAATTTCATGCAAGTTAATGCTTTGAAAAAAACAGTTTCAATGCTTGTCAAAGAAAAATCCCCAAAGAGAAAAACAAGAGCAACACCTCTTTGGAAAGATCTCATTCTCATTTCTGTTTTCTATAAAGGGAAAATAAAATGAACATTTTATTTATAAAATGAACATTTTATTTTAAGGGCATATAGCCAAGTCCAACTGTCAGGTATGTTCTCTACATTGTCCACGTTAAGAAAAAAATTTGATTAATTCAAAAAAAATAATAAGTAAAAAATCTTCTGAAATGAAGGCGTCACCTTGAGAATGGTAATGTTCCATGTAAAGCTCTCCACCACCTTGTGAAGCTTGCGGCCCTTGAGACCTTCCTTCACCGCCAGGTCATGAAGGTTCTGGTGGAACTGCATTGCTGGCAGGGAAAGACGACAATGAATCAACATGAGACTCATGAAACTCACTTGCTGCAGTCCAAATCCAGAACTATCAAAATCAATTTTCAAGTACAGTGGTGCCTAGAAATATGAGTGACATGGTTTTTTGCATTGGCTCAAAAAAGAGGATTCAATCTGCTTATTGCCACTCCCAGTTGAAGTTCTCTGAAAAAGTAATACAAAATAAACAAAACAAAGACAATTTACATATGTATTTTAAAAAAAAAACAACAACCCACATAGCTTTATTTGCCTCAAGTCCGCTCAGTTTGATGTTAACAAACAATGCAAAACACGATCTGTGTTGCGGTGATAGAGCCATTTAAGCAACAGTTACTTGAACATAAATGATGGAGCAACGCATATAGACCGACAATAAAACAGTACTGTATTGTATATCCGTATGTGTGTGTTATACTGTCCACAGGTGGCCAAGGTGCATACACACAGAAGGAGCAGCACAATATCCATTGAAGTGAAGCAAAAAAAAAAAAAAGGGACAAAAATTGTTTAGTTCTTTACACTAATTACATAATCATGTGATAACTTCAAAAAATTATTATTTTTTTTTTAAAAAGGACAATATTATCAAGTGTTATTTGTCTGATTAAAAACCCCATCACAAAAAAAATATTGTTTTTCTGGAAGGCTGGAACAGATTAATGGCATTTCCATTCATTTCAATACGTAAAGATGATTTGAAGTTGCAAGTGTGGTCACAGAACAAATTAAACTCGCATCTCAAGGCACCACTGTACTACTTAGAAGAAACATTGAAGTCCCTGAGGTTCAATAACTGGGAAATCTGGTAAAATATTCTGGAAACGTCACAACAAAAGGATTAACACTGTGTTTTGCTTTTCTTTGCCTTGTTTTGGGCGACACGTGCACCAAGAGCAGCAGCAGCTTTGATAAGGGCGTCACCATACACGTCATATTTATACGTCTTATTTACTGTTTGAACTTTTACTACAGAATGTTTTAAAATCAATTGATTAGCATTTGTTTAGCCATGATTTTGGAGGTCGAGCTCGAGATCCAATAAGCCAAGTCTTCATAAGTGTCCGATTTGATTTTCATGCCCTTTCAATCACTTTCCTGAAATATTTAAACCAATCGTTTGTCCAAGTAATGTCTGCTCCCATTAACCCGCGCGAATAGAGCGTTCGCTGCATTGTATACTGTGTAGTTTATTGGTATCTAATTTGATTTTCAAGCACTTTAAATCAATTCATTCAAAAGGCAATATTTCAACCTATTGGTTTTCCAAGAATTGCCGGCATCCACGGGAACCTTTGGAGACGTGACCTAGTGCTAAAATGCACTCTGAACAAATGAACATTGAAGGGGAGACGTCCTCTTGCTCTGAGTGTGTGTGTGTGTGTGTGTTAATGGTTTCGACTGTTATTGCTTTTTTTTTTATAGCCTCCAGTTGGAATGCGAGATGGGCGGGTGGGTTAAGAGGCAGTAAAGTCAAAGGAACAAACGCAACGTTGATGTACACAGTCAGACAGGCAGCAAGGTGATGAAGACGATGTATGCAGCGGCGTGTGCGCGTGTGTGTGCATGACGCATTATCCTCCAAGGTTCCGGCTCCTTGCGGGTCCTGTTGGAGCTGTTGCCATAGAAACATGAGGAGAGACCCCCCCCGCCCCCCGCCCCTCACAGTGGGGGAAAACCGGCGCAAACATTGACGAGGGGTTATTTTAAACGTCTCTCCAGTCTGCCAATGTGCACGTTTATTCCTCCTGATTGACTGACATGAGACATTTAATGACGTCACCATACCGCCAGTGCCTCTTTACCATACATTTACATTTCCTGTCCAATTACCTCTTTCTGCACTTTATGGGTACAAGGTGTGCACGCACACAAAAACACACACACACATGCGAGGGGTTGCCTAGCAACACTGGACAGAGTCTGGCAGGCACGCAGCAGGAAGAGGGAAGATCCTTCTCCGTGTTGTGATTGTGCAAGGACAGCAAATAGCCAGTTGAACGCAAACGTACTCTGCCAGCTGACCCCCATTCGCTCAACTTCCTCACGGCAGCATGGTGGGATGTTACACATCGGTCATGCGTAGCACCGGCACACAATTAGGGTGTCGAGCAACTCCGTCTTTGTTGCCACACTAAATTGCATTTACTCGGGGTTACAGGCTGTTTGAATTCAGCCCCAAAGCCAGTTTGACTTGGCAACGTGAAATTTGGTAGGCATATCTATTATGAGGAGACGCACAAAAAAGTCTCAAGACGCCATGCCCGGAAAGACACAGGAAGGCTGGAGGTTTGGTTTGCAGCACTCATTTTGGGGTCATTTTGGCCATTTTCAGGGGTCATTGAGTTGTGTGAAAATTTAGATCCCAGTCAGTTTGACTCCAGCAATATGAAGTCTGCTAGGCATGTCTATTATGAGTAGACCTACAAAAAAGACAGAGGAAGTCTGCCATTTTGGTTTGAAGTGGGCCCTTTAGAGTCAATTTGGCCATTTTCAAGTCTCCTTCGACTTGTTTGAAAATTCAGTAACAAGATTTTAGTATCCAATATAATCTCAAGTACAAATTTAATACATTTACCAATCCCAAAATGGGAAAAAGACCTCTCAGTGTCTCCTGACAATGATTACTGGGCACACTGGGGTGGGAGGAATTAGCTGTAGCTCCCCTATTTTGATGCACGACACGCCACCACACAGGATCACGGTACAGGGATAATGGTTCCCAGTCGGGGACCTGGTAACCATAGTAATAGTGCGGGTGGTGGGTATTCTCATTTCTCTTGGCTTGACTCCTGGGGCCTGTGCCCTCCCCCCACCTTTTGGTTATCAGGTGGGAGAGATGGGATATTTTTTAATTTTTTTTTAATTCAGCACTCGAACCCAGTTTCACTTGGAAACATGAAATCTGGTATGTATGTCAATCATGAGTAGACCCAAAAAAAGTCTCAAGAAGCCATGCCCGAAAAGACAGGAAGTCTGCTATTTTGATTTGAAGATGACCCTTTTTTAAAGGGTCATTTTGGCTATTTCCAGGGGTCCTTGGATTTGTTTGAAAATTAAGCCCACAAAGACAGTTTGACTTGGCAACAGGAAATTTGGAAGGCATGTCCATTACAAATGGACCCACAAATCAGTCATAAGATGCCATGCCCGAATATGCTCAGGAAGTCTGGCATTTTGGTTTGACGTACCATTTTAATGTAATTTCCAGTGATCCTTCACATATCAAAGGCATACTGGTCTGGAAAGGACATCCTCTTCACCACTGCGTTGAGCTCATCCCCTGTGGCCAGAGATTTAAAGTCTCCTTGTACAGGACAAACAGGGCCAGAGACTCCTCTGTCCCGAGAGCAACATAATTGCTAAATTTGCACAATGCCACAATAGCTAAAGTCTCTCTTTTTTTATCTGTCAACTGTCTAGGTCTCATCTGTATGATATACTTTTTTCGGAGTGTCTTGACTGTTTTAAAATGTATGTACTGTTTCTAAAGTGTGTTTTTAATTCAGCTCCAGAAACCAGTTTGCCATGTACAAGAAGTCTACCATTTTGGTTTGAAGTGACCATTTTAAGGACATTTCCAGGGATCCTTCAAAGGCAAACTTGTCAGATGGGTCGCACCCTCTGGAACATATACTTTTCTTTTGTTAATCCAGGCCCGATGACAGTTTGACGAAGCAACATGAAATCTGATGAATGAAGTCTATCATGAGTAGACCCAAAAAATGTCTCGAGAAGCCATGCCCCCAAATCAACAGGTAATCTGATAGTTTGGTTTGAAGCAACCATTTCAAAGGTAATTTCAAGGGATCCTTCAAAGATTAACTTGACAGCTGGGTAGCATCTCCAGAAATTTTATTTTTTTTAATTCAGCCCCCAAAATCAATTTGATTAGGACCATAACATTTGGAAGGCATGTCTATCATTAGTAGACCCACAAAAAGTCTCAAGAAGCAACCATTTTAACATAACTTCTAATGATCCTTACAAAATTACTTTTGTAAGGATCAACTTTTGTCAGCTGGTTAGCAACCTCTGGAATAAAAAATAAAGAAATCAAGCCCCGGAAGACAGTTTGACTAGGCATCGTGAAATTTGATGGGAATGCCTATCATGAGTACACTCACACAAAAGTCACACAAAAGTCTCAAGAAGAGAAAAAAAGAAGAGAAAAAAAAAGACAGGAAGTTATCATTATTTATTTTATTTTTTTTAAGTTTTGGTTGTTGTGGCCAAAGATTGTTGACTAGCCATAAAACAACAAACTCTAATAAGTCAACTCCAGATGTCAGATATTGACCAAATGTCAGTAATTTCATGACGAGGGGAAAAAAGTTGGTGTCTCTTTTGAGTTAGAATTTGGCGTGGGGTTTATGCAGATTGCATAAACCCCACGGCAGCACAAGCTCGCCTTTTAGAATGAATTCTGATTCACTAACATACGCACGGTGGTGCGAAGAAAATTGGCCGACTCAGTACGCTTGTGTCATGAATCTGACTGTGATTTTGCGTATACACTAAAATGATGCGCAGAGTAAGACAATTTCTACGAATTAGTGAATGAGGGCCAATGTCCTTGCCTGGGGGAGGTAGAAATGTATCCCAGTTTTGTGCTGCCTGAGTTTTATTTGAAATATCATCCGTTTGATTGCGACATTCGGAGGTTTTGATATTGAGCTGTGCAGGTAGACGAGTTTGTGAATAATTAATTAGAAAACACACACACAAAGTGTCCAGAGAGACTAGCGAGTTGTGTAGCTTCCACTGTTCTGTGGTTTTGGCTCACACCAAAAGAGAAGCACATTGAGTTAGGAGATTATTAGAAGTGACTCTGATTTTCAGGATATAGCCATGTTATCTTTTTGATTCAAGAACACCCCACAGGCCCCATTGTGTTCCACCCATTTGTGTTGTGCCTGAGGCGGAGGCGTGCGCAATAGTCACATTTTAAACTGTGTTGCGTGTTTTTGTTTGCACATTCAGGACAAAAGTATTTGTTTTAATTCCTCATTATAAAAAAAAAAAAACACCACTTATACAACACGTTTTTCGTCATGTTTTTGATATTGTAGGGTGAAAGCTGTAGCTGGCCACTAGTCTGGACTGAATAGGTGGCAACAATGGGGAAATTGTTTTGTATTTGCCAGTATTTGCAGGGTAATAGCCTGTCAGCAAAATATTGGAAAAGAAAAACTATGAAGTAGTTCCTTTTTGGACTGGTGAACTTAGTTCAAACTTTTGAACTATGAACTTAACTAGTTCATTTTTGGAACGATGAACTGAACTTTTAATTAGTTCACGTAGTAAATGAACTTTCTCAACACTGAACTAATTAGTACAGCACGATTAGATATACCGTGAAGTCAATGCAAATGCGGGAATGAGCGCAAATTCGTGTTGGGTAACCCAAAAGATGCATTTAACACAATACGAGTCGGGTGCATAAGCGAAAATTCTTTTTTTTCGCTGATTCATTCCAGTTGGAAAATTCCAACTTCAGCCACAAATTCATGCGATGCTGTTTTTTTTTCCTATTAATGGCACATCTTGCCTACTAGTACGCAATCAAACCTTACAAGTAAATTACTGTGCTACACTAAAAACACTACTACGCCCAACTTGTAGGCATGTGTCACGCACTGGTAGCCTACTGCACCCTACTAGTCTAGCACCAATATTCCCACTAGTAGTTTTGCCTCGCTATTAACAAGTTGTCCTACTCGTATTTTTAAAGTAATACAATGAATTTGATATCACTATTAGTACTACTAGCATGCATATGTCAACAAGTGCACAGTTTTGCTTCACTAGTACATGTACTTGGATTACTAGTATAGCAAAGTTTTACTACAACTAAGAGCGTACTAGTACATGAACCTTAAGATGGATGTATCTAGTACTAGTATGCTATTTGTCCTCACTAGTAAGATAATTTAATTGCACCATTAGAACAACCAGGGCACACTAGTAAAATGACTTGTGTCTTACTGGTCAACGTTTTCCACTACTTCCTTGCTTTCCACTACTGCATGACATTTGTGCACACTACTAGGACAACTACGTTACTAGTGAGGTAAAACTATTGGTGGGCATTTTGGTGCTATTAGGAGGCTACTAGTGTGAGACATATGCCTACTAGCTGTACTACTACTAGTGAAGTGCTACATGTTAATTGGTACAATTTGATAATATCACTAGAAGTACAAGTTGTATGCAGTAGTTAAGTGTATTGTTTTGCCTCACTACTAACATGTAGTTGTCTAGTATGCCAAAGTTGTCCTACTAGTGTGCATGAATGTATATATTTATCCATATCTAGGTCAGGCTAGTGGAATAAAAGTTACTAGTTAGAGACACTCGTTCTATTAGTGTACTGAATTGTCTTACTAGTAATGACACAATATACTAGTACATAGATCTTAAGATGGCTATCAAATACAGTAAATCGAATATTATTTCAAGGGTGGTGTGTCTGGTGATGACGTGATGGATTATTCACAATTTAAACAGGCGGTGCTGCCGGAACCTCCTGTTGATGTAAAGGGGGAAGTGGCTCTGCCTTGCCCCACTTTCTACACAACACAATGGATATACACACTGTATAGGTTGAGTGTTCTGTTCTACCCTAATTCGACATAACTTTATGGAGACGTGTTTTTTTCTGAATGGTTTTGTTTGTACTCACACTTCAGAGATGACTACTGTTTGCTCATAAACGCCTCGACCGCCAAAGAAGCACTTTGTCAACAGGGGTTCACACATTGTGTGTGTGTGTGTGTGTGTGTGTGTGTGTAACAATAACAGTTGCATCACATCCTGGAGCGCTCGACAAGATTTTAAGCAGCAGCGGAAGAGGAGATCCAAATAACAGCTTGTTTAGCTTTAAATATCCTCGATTATTTTTGGAAGATGATCATTGCGGGCCCACAGAAACATGAGCCACAAACACCGGGCTGGGTTAAAATACCGGTGACTGTCGTTACTTTGGGTAAATAAACTGGCTGTCGACAGGCTGTGGAAATTTCCGTCTGTGCAGATTATTGGCAAATTAAAGTAGTCAAGTAAATTTGACAGCATACTATTACTTTGTGTTCAAAATCTCAAGTAAAATCAACACTCGGCGACGAATTCTGTTGCACTTGGAGTAAATTACAAAAGTAATCTTTAAAAGATGAAATAAACATAAATGAATTGATTTAAATCCAGTTTTGGGGTTTCGAATTAGGGTTTCAAGCCAAAGTTATAGTTTCAAATTTGGGTTAGGATTTCATGTCACGGTTAGGGTTTCAAATTAGGTTTTGAAGCCAATGTGAGGGTTTTGAAGCCAGTGTTAGGCTTTCAAGACAAGTACACCAAGTACAGTTCAGGGTGTACCCCGCCTCTCGCCTCAAAGATAGCTTGGATAGGCTCCAGCACGCCTGCGACCCCAGTGAGGCTAAGCGGAACGGGAAGATGAATGAATGAATTTAAACAAGGGTCACAATTGCAAATTGTGGTTTGAAGCCTGTGGGGTTAGGGTTTCAACAAAAGTTGAAATTTGGGTTTGTAGTCTTGGTTAGTGTTTCAAATTAGGGTTTGAAGCCAGCGTTACGTTTTCACATGAGGGGTAGAGTTTGAAATTAGGGTTTGAAACCTTAGTTGGGGTTTTAAGTCACTGTTTTGGGTTTCAAATTGGGCTTTCAAGCCAGCAATGGCTTACAAACTAGGGTTAGGCTTTCAGATCAGGATTTCAAGTCTGAGTTATGGTTTCAGGCCTCTTCACGTTCATGGACATTTGGATGTATCATAACTATTGTCCAGTATATGGATTATCACATGATTGTTGGCAAACTATTGCCATTACACGCTATGATGTGTGAATCACTGCACCATTCACAAGTCAGTACAGTGGTTGCATTTGTGACAGTAGAAGCAACAAAAAGTAGAGCTTTTCCCTGCCGAGCACATTGCGGCCAACTCCCTGCAGCACATTATCATCTCACAGTCCTTAACGACAGAGGAGTTAATGACAGAGAATCTTTTAAACAGCACAGCATCTTCTTGCCATACCAAAGTGAAAAATAAATACATTTAAAAAATGAAAATAAAAAAGACACAGGCCAGTGTAGAAAACGCTAATTGTGGTGATGCAAATGCACCGTTATAGGTTTTGCATACCGGCTTTTTGGGTTTGTAGGATCCGCTCGTAGACTCCGTCAGAGTTCTCCAAGAGAGTCTTGCTGGTCTGGATCACCTGACACAAAACACGTTCACATTAGCACTAGGGAGCTACCATGGTTGCACTGTGGTTTTCCAGGGGCTTCCACACATGGGAGGTCTCTCTGAAAAAGACAGCAGCCGTTATTACAGGAAGGCCTGCGTGGGCGCGGTCGCATTCGCTAAAGCCCGAAATTAGAGGCAAAGTTGAAAGGAGGACTTTTCTATTAAAAGTCACGCGTCTGAAGGGCTCAAATGTAGACGCGACTGGCTTTGAAAAGAGAAAATGTGGCTCTTGTGAGGTAATTTTAGCAAGTCAAACATCAGGGTGAGTCATTGCAGAATGCTAAGTTTAGCTCTGATGCTGTTAAATGGAGAGAACAGACTGTGGGGACCTGCAGACAGTTGCTCATTAAATTGTAGCGCTTCAAGTCTTTGGGAAACCAAAATCTACCACATTCCACACATTACATCAGAAGTGAATATTAACACAAAGTAAAGCTAGTCTAATGTCCAAATTAGACTTTACACCGATCTGATCAGCCTGATCGGTATCGGTCGATAATTAGCATTTTATGCTGCTCGGCTTTAATGTCATAATTCGCCGGACATTGATCGGCTCCGCAAAAGACATTTACTCCGCGTCGCCATCGTGCATAGTATATTTGAATCCAAAAGCTAGTTTATTTGTAGCCTTGTTGCGCGTCTTTTGACGTAGTATTGGAAATATTTGACGGCCAATGAAGTTATTTAAAAAATAATAATAATAATAAAATAAAATAAAAACATTAAAAAAAAAACATGTCGGCGTGGTAAACATGACCCTGTCCCAGCTTTTTTGGAACGTGTTGCAGCCATAAAATTCTAAGTTCATGATTATTTGCTAAAAACAATAAAGTTGATCAGTTTCAACATTAAATACCTTGTCTCTGTAGTGTATTCAATTAAATATAAGTTGAACATGATTTGCAAATCATTGTATTCTGTTTTTATTTATGTTTAACACAATGTCCCAACTTCATTGGAATTGGGGTTGTACATTTTTTTCACATTCACACCTACGGGCAATTTAGTGTCAATTAACCTAGAATGCATGTTTTGGGAATGTAGGAGGAAACCGGAGCACCCACAGAAAACCCATACAAGCATGTGGAGAACATGCAAACTCCACACAGGCGAGACCAGGTTTGAAGCAATTTACATATGCAGCAGTGCCCGGCTCCTCAGAACTCTGAGCTAACTGTGCTAACCAGTCAGCCACCGTGGTGTCCTTTACTCGATTCACTGCAGTGAAAATAATCCTTTAATTTGTCAACAATCTGCTTAAAACATTAATTTCCCAAGGTTGTCTGCAAATGGTTTAGTAATGTTAGTAGTTGCTAAATTCAGATGATGGCTTTTCTCCAGCTCCTTTAGAACATGTGAACACAGCACAGTGGAGCTCTTTTTTTTTTTTTTTTTTCAAGTGATGATTATAATTTTGTTGCAGCACAGTGAAACCGCGATGGTGTATTCACGGCGACGCCACAACTGCAGTTAATGCACTCATTGCTATGGCGCACACTGTCATTAGCTCCACTAGGGTGAAATCAAATGGCCGTGTTATTTCTTTTCAGAGGCTGCTTCATCCTCCAATGAGACAAAGTGCACGCCTCGTTCTCACCTCACCATACGCTTTTTCTTTGGCTTGAACAAAAGACCAGTACGACATCACCATACAGTTGGGCTGCACAATTAAACGAATTTTAATAGTGATCGCGATTTTGGCTGCCACGAGTAAATGAAACTGATTGTCGGCGTTTTTTTTGCATTTAAAATGCGGGCACTGCTGCAGGGGGGCGAACGTATGGTTAAGGCTTCACCGCTCTCTGTGGCCAACTTCAAAATAAAAGCTTCAAGTGGCATTGATGTCCAACGTCGTAATATATGAAGCTTTTATTTTTAAGTTGGCCCTCTCAGCACGTGGCAGAGGCGGCGTGTGACGGTAAGAGACTAACAATTGTTGTAGCTGCTGACTTGATTAACTTTTCGGCTGGCCTGACTGCAGTAAAAAAAAAAAAAAACGCCAGAAGTAAACAGAGAGGGAAATCACAAGTGTTGAGTACTTTGCAGTTTGTGACCGTGCACGACTGACCAATGAAGCAGAACAATGGAGACTTACTCATCCTTGACAATTCACTATGTTGACGACGAGGATTTTCAAATGAAATGTTGGTGCTTATAGCCGAATGTTATTGCGTTTTATGCATTAACTGTATTTGCCTCCCTTAAGTTGCAATTCATGATAGCACTTTGTAATAGCATATTTATGCAGTTAGCCCATTGGTAAAGTCGATTTTTTGGGGGTACATACATTTTTGTATTATTATCTATCATTTAAAGATTCATTTTGCACCGTAAACTGGTACATTGGTGAAAAGTAGTGCATTCATAATAAAGATTAATAATTGTGACTAATAATCGTGATTACAGTATTGATCAAAATAATCGCAATTATTATTTCTGCTATAATCGTGCAGCCCTACCATATTGTCTATGAAAGTTAAGCTAGATGTTTTGTTTTTAATATTAACAGTGATTACTACTTCTTTTAGCACTTGTAGGACAGTTAAACATCCGTGTGATACATTTGTCATTTAATATATTTTTTTAATGTTTTATTGTTTTTATGGTTAGCTTTTGGTTGGTTTTATTCTTGTATGGCAGTTACACTTAATATTAAAAACAGAATTGACTTTACTGAAGTTGCTGCAGCAAATTTTTGGAAATTTCAGTTATCTGTTTAAAACACAACATTCATTGACCAATGCTGTTGACACTTGGTTTATTCACACAAAGTAACAATAGTCAGATGTCAAATTTACTGTATAAGACTCGCTGGCCGTGAAAATAAACCTCATTTGTCAATTATCTGCTCAAAACATAACATGAATAATAATAATAATAAGATAATTTCCCAAGGTTGTCTTCAAAATTATTTTCCAAGGTTGCCTGCACTTACTTAGTTTATTAACCCAAGGCAACAATATCTTAGCTGTAGTGAAAATAATCCTCTAATTTACAGTGGAAAGGCTAATAAACATACATTAGGTTCATATCCCAAGGTTGTCTACACTTGATTTATTAACACAAAGTAATAATATCCTGATGTCAAATTTATTAGACTCATTGTAGTGAAAATACCTTTTCACTTCTTTACTTTTTTTTAAACTGTGGAATGGTTTGCCACTCCACATCAGACAAGCCTCATCACTGTCTGATTTTAAATCCTTCCATAAAACCCATCATTTTCCTTTTTTTTTTTAACTCTTTTTACTCTGGCTTTTAACACCAGTTAGCATGTCTGATGTAATGTATGTGTTGTGTGGACCGTCCATTGTATTTTGTTTTATTTTGATTTTACTTATTTCATTTTACATAGTTTTTAATCTCATTTTATTTTATTGCATTGTTTTTATCCTTATTTTGTACTTTTGTTGTTTGTATTGTGTTGTAGAAGCACTTTGGGAACCTTGTGTTTTTTTTAAATTGTGCTATATAAATCAAGTGGATTGGATTACCGATATACATACTAATGCTTTGGTTTTGTTTTTTACAGTTTCACTTTGTATTAACAGCGATTAACTTATTATTACACTCACAGGTCAGTGAAATTTGTCATTAAAATGTGGCCCAAGATCAGATTATTATATTACTAATATACATTATTTCTTATTGCAACAAACAGAAGGTGGAACAGATTATAACTGACTTTAGAAGTTCTGGTTTCGTTTTCAGCACACAATCCATCATATGTACAGTATACGTGAGTTCGAGACTCATTTGTACCCGTTTGCACTTTTTGTCCTCATGAAGGTTTCTTTTTATAAAAGACACACGGGGAAGCCCCGGATTCTCCTCTCCCCAATTAAGAACCACAACCGTTAGTCCCCCCCGGTGGCTCACAAACAGCCCAGTGTTGCAAATGATCCCCACTTTATTTATAGTGCTTCTTGTTTTTATTAGGTTGGTAGCACCTATTAGGGCCTCTGCTTTTGATTGGATTGACTGTGCGCCACGAAATACCAGTAACCCACTCTCCCTTCTCTACCCTCCCTAAACTCAATTGTCCTCTTTCCATCACAAACAATTACCTCCACAAGGGTCACCTTAACAAGCACAAGCGCAGATTACATAATAGTGCACCTCCATGCCGAATAAAACGTTAAACAGCCGTGGCGTGCTCACGTTGCGCATTTGATTAGCTGCTAAATTATTCAAAGCGGCAAAGACTGACTACAACATCCGCTCGTCTAATGTGCCAGGAGGCTCTGTGGAAGGGAATCAGTCATGCGTAAAAAAAAAAAAGAAAAAGAAGAAAAGGGAAGATGGGGAATGCCTGTTGTGTTGCATAATGCGCCGGTATTGATTTTATTACTTAACATTAGCTGCGGCGCTATTAGCTCGCCAAAGGCCGCTGTCCCCATTAAGAGCGGAAAAGTCAAGGTATTGATCGAAACTGAGCAGACGGTGATTATTTTTCCGTGGTGGTGGACGGCTACACATGCGGGATATTTACGTACAAGGACAAATGCACCCAGCCATCCATTTTCTATAGCGCTTATACTCATTAAGGTCATGGATGAGCGGGAGTCTATCCCAGCTGACTTTTGGCGAGAGAAGCAGGGTAGACTCTAGACTGGTCACCACTCTCCAGTCAATCGCAGGGCGCATAAAGACAAGCAAGCATTTACATTCACAGCCTATGGACGATTTTGAGTTTTCAATGAAGCTAAAATGCGTGTTTTCGGAATGTGGGAGGAAGCCGGCATTTTGCAGAAAACACAAGCTTGCATGCTCTGCGATTGAGTCACCAGTCTGGGGTTTACACCGCTTATGTCACACAAAGTCTGTTGGGAGACTTGCTCCAGCTGACCCGCGGGACTAATAAGGACAAGCCATATAGACAATGGATTAAACGCACAGGTAGTCTGCCATTTTTGTCTTGAAGGCTCCAATTTTATTAAGTTTTCCATTCTTCAGTTTAATGTCGTACAATGTTTTTCTTATAATATCAAGTACTGATAAATCATGCTATAGTGACACTATCGGTAAAACAATAAAGCCCAAGTGAAAATCTGCACTGCTTTTGAGCTCTAGAACTATCTCAGCCAGTACAATACATTTAATATCTCATAAAATTCAACTGACTACCATTTAATGGCCTTAAATCTTTTAAATTGTTTTATCTTTTTACCTTTAAATACATGTTCAAACCCCACAGACACACCGATATGGTTCCCACTCAAAGTACTTATTGTCAGTGCCCTGCTTAAGAAACTTGACTTTTCGTGCTACTCACCAAGTCGTAGGTGGTGACCACCTTTTTGAGGACCTCGGGAAGCAGACCTTGGGGCTCCATGATGGGATAGTGGTCAGCAAGGTTGAAGAGCAGGAGTGGGCCACTGTCCAGTGCGCTAAGTCGAGGGGAGAGGGCCAGGATGCACTGCTTGAGGTTGGCCACGGCCGAAAGGCCACACAGCTCTTTAAAGGACACGATGGCATTCTGCAAAGGGGGACGACAAATCAGGAAATGACTACTTCGCTGTCATGTTTTGTAATGTCTGGCCTTCAGGCCAGGCAGACAGTCTAGAAGAAGTTGCAATTTGGTTGCACTTAAATGACCTTCTGCAATTGCACACCACTGAACCACGACAGACCTATAGGTGGTAATAATTTGCTATGGAAATTGGGTACATGGACCAACTCAGGAAGAGCATAATAACTGAATCAGTGATCCTTAAGAATCCTGTCAATTGTGCAGAATTGATTGATTTGCCCCCCCCCCCCACACACACACACACACACACACACACACACACACACACTCTTGGCTCTACCGCTCACCTGGTTCCAATGTCGTCAGTCTGCCCCAGTCACCATGGTAACGAAAGCTTGGTTAGTGTGCGTGTTATGTGCTCTTAAGGCATTTTGATTAAAGCATGTCACAGACAAGTTATTAAGACATCTCGGGACGGTTTTAAATTATGGGAAAAAAATGAATTATGTCTCTTTTAATATTTTATCCTTGGCCCATGTGCAAGCGACCCTTTTACAAATTTGTTGGAAACACGGTCGTTTTGGCCAGTTAGGAGCAAAACTGAACAAATGGTGATCGAAACAATTAATCAACCTGATTTTGAGGAGCTGAATGAACAGACTGAAGTGACAAAGTGGTTCCAAAAGTGTCTGACCTGCATGTTTTCTCTGAGGTCCGTGGCCTCCCTCAGCGGCAGCGTAGCAGTCTTAAAGACGTCGTCCAGGGCCTTGATGAGCAGCACCCTCATGCTGGCATACTCCCTGCTCCTTTTGCCCTTGCGCACAGACAGACCTCTCTTGTGGGGCTTGCCACCACCCCTCCGGTTGGTGATGGCCACATGGACGAAGAGCAGGGTGTGCGGCAGGACCTCGCCAGTGAGCGACTGCAGCGGGATGTGGCGAAAACCCGGCTGCAGGCACTCGAAGGGGATGGTGTACTGGCCGATGAACTCGTCCCCTATGTAGTCATCATCCAGCACCACAAAGCGCACCATGGCGAGCTCGGGCAGGTTGATTTGGAACTCAAAGCTCTCGTCAAACAGCGGATTGTCCCCGTTCTGATTGACCGTCTTAGTCCTTTGCTCAGCACAGTCGGCAGGAATGCCGTGAATTTCCACGTACACGTAAGGATCGACCACATCCCCTTTGGCACCTGAGCCTTTGGGCTTGGGGAAGTTCTGTCCACTGATGATCTTAATGTGCAAGAGTTGTGGAGAGACACCAGGCACTGAGTCTTTTGTGTTGGCACTGAAATACGACACCTGCTCACGCATAATTGCCGGCCGCAGGACGTAACCGCAGTTCCCATTCTGCCGGAACCAGCCAATGTTCAAGTCCATCATAAGACCGGGAGTTTGGTAGTTCATCGCCACGATCTGGCAACCGCACTTCCAGAAGTCCTGCGGGTTCATGTTGCTGGAGTCGATGCGCATTGGACTGGGGTAAACCCGTGCCAGGAACTTCTTGTTGTAGTTAACAAACTCTCCAGGAAAGTCACTTGCGCAGCGGCCGGCAAACACCTCGTTGAACGAGCAGAGCTCCCAATGCTTCTGGCCCTGGAATGATGTTGGGAAATCCTTGAACTCCACGGACTTGCACAACGTGACCAGATCAGAAAGGTCCTTAGACAGCTGGAACTTCTTGGGCGCGACCGTCTGTTGTTCGGGCGAGTCGATGCTCATTCTCTGCGACATCTCCGCCCCCTCATCCTCATCTGTCACCTCCCCCTCAGAGGCAGTGCAGTTGGTGCCGAGTTTCTTACCCTTCAGCAGGATCTTTCCCTTCAGATCTGAGGGGGATGGGAGGTAGCAGTCATCAGATTTAGGGGGATCCAGGCTGAGTTTATCTCCCAGGATCTTCTTGAGGTGCTGAAACATGACCTTCTGCTGCCTCAACGAGCAGTGGTTCTCCAAACACAAGATGAGTGGGAACTCAGACGCGACAAAGGCATACTTGTTGACCACGTCAATGACGCTGCGAAAGACAATCTGCGAGGTCATGGTGTGACCGGTGTAAATCACAGGTTCATTATCAGGTCCGTCCCAAACGTCCAGCTCGACACTGCGACAGCCCATCTTCAGGGCACGGATGTACCCAGTCACGTCAGAAGGACCCCTGAACTGATCTTCTATAAGATACGTGTTGTGAGACGCATTGATGTAGTAGTGTGACAACGGCTGGTTCATGTCTTGGCACACGGTTTTGTGCTCGGGGTCAAATATGTGGCACTCTGGAGACAGAAGATAGTTGGTGAATCCGTCCAGAGAGAGCCAGCCTCTGAGCCGACCCTCCTTGGATGGCTCGTATTTCTGGATGACCTCGACGCTGGTGTCCTCACTGACTTGTGCCATGCCCTGCTCGGCCTCCAGGAATATCATTAAGTCCTTCGTGTCCAGAAACTCCTTGTTGCTGGAGAACTGTACGAAGAGAAAATAGATTTCTGGCCTTGTGCAGAGGTCATGAAAGACCTCTACGAATTCGTCTCTCGTCACCTGAGAGCCGACCTTGTCTTTTACTTTGTGAAGCTCCTTGAACTTCAGCTCGATTTTCAAATTTTTAAGTCCTGGGTTCAACTTTTTGACCAGCTGCACAGCAGCGCATATTGTTATCTGTTGACTGTTGTTACCATCCACTTCGCTAAAAAGTTCACCGAGCCAGGACGATCGCATGTTATTCTGACTGCTCTCTATCATGTTCAGCGTATGTTTCCCGTCGGAGATCAGGTACCTTAGGCCCGTAATCCAGGTGTTGGCTACGTCTGCAGTGTTGGCCACCAAGTCCAAGGACTCATAGTTCTCCCCAAATATGATGGAGAACGCACAGTCCTCTGAGATCTGATCGTAGGTTCCGTTGGTTCTAAAAGTATCCGTGTTCTTCCCCGTGCGAACCTCCTTGATAGACTTGATGTCGATCTTGGCCTTGTCAGACTCCTTCTTGGAGGGCTCCCACCGCAGGGACTGCATGTCAGCATCCAGCAGGAAATAACGGTGGTAGATGCGCGAGTTGGAACGCACCTTTTTCAACTCTGAGCCATCCACCATGGCGGTGATGCAGTCGCTGGCGCTGCTCATCTTCTTCTCGGTGGGCATGCTGCTGAATGACACAGTCTTCTTCCTCTCCTTACGTTGTCTTGAGGAATCCTGTGAATTAAAAAAAAAAAACTTGTGTAAAGGGGATAGATTGACTGAAAATGAAAATTTGAAAGATATGTCTCTGAGCAAGTTATTTTGAATTTTTGACTCATTGGTTACTGTGATGTCACAAACTTATTTATAGAGTAACTGCCCCCACGATGAGTTTGACATTGACTTGGCACTTAGGCTGGCCGAAGATCCAGAGCCACTCAAGCCTCAACCGGACAACACTGTGCAAAACACTAATGTCAACACCAACAGGTAAACTGAGCTGGTTTGAGTTTTGTTGGATGCACAGATTAGTTTCTGATAAGTGGCAAATACTTGACTCCTCTGTGAAGTTGCCAATGCAGTGGGGTTTGTGGGATGGGGTAGCTATTTTTTCTCGTCAATGTGTCCGCTTTATGCAGCAAATACATAGATCCGCTACACTAAGTGTAATCTGGTGGCTTGGTGATGAAGTGTTGCCTCAACGAGGAAACATGTTAAATGTTGTCTTTGTAGGGCTAGCACATGCTTTGTATTCCGCAATCACTTTTTTACATTGGGGGCTCGGCCCACTAACTCTGCCCCTAGTCATCATGGTAATGAAATCTGTACTTGCACTGGCCTAGCAATATATGGTGTGGGGTTATGGTGGGTTCATTTGCATGAGACAGGACCGCCCGCTCAAACCTGCCTAATTTAGAAATAGCATGCTATAATTTATTATCCTTGGGGTATTTTGACAAAAGCAGGTAGATATGACTGTTATTGAGTTACATAGGAACTGTTTCATATTGTGAGAAAAAAAGAGTAACATGTCTTCTTTAGGGCATGAAATTACAGCCAAAACTGCCAGCAGCCTAGTCATCTCCTGAACTGGGAACATATTTTGGACATCTGACGTTAGCGACGGACTACAAGCACCTGTCACTGTACATTACTGAAGTTCCTTTCAGGAGAGAAAAGTTACCCACACGAATCAACTCAAATTCCCCAGGCAGCGTTGACATTTTCAGTGAACCCAGTTCCTTTTTTTCCCCTTTTTTTATTTCCCCCTTCGTCGCCACAGCAGCAGGTTCAGCACAAGGGCAAACATATATATTGGGAACTTTGCGGAGTTCAGTGAAAGTAAAATTGCTCTCCAGCTGCCAGGTAAATGCTCTTTTTCTGCTCATTTCCATTTGGGTGTTCAAAAAAAAGGATCCAAATCTCCGTAGTCTAATACTGTTATCGTCAAACTCATAGGATTCATTGATATCAAGTGTTTTATGGATTTTTAGCACCACTTACAGCAACTAAAATCAAACTTTTTCCTGTTCTTATGGACAGAATCCTCAGGTTTAAGGAAGCCAAATAAAAACAACACATTTTAATAAATAAAATATATTAGGATTGGGCAATTTTGGCTTATACCAATCTTTTAACAACGCTGTTAAATTGTTTATTAGTACATCAAAAAAATTTCCATGTGTAAATAGGGCCAGCTGTGTGTTTAACCATCAAAAAATGTGTTACATTGGTGTTTACCGTACCAATTACATTTTTTAAAAAAAACAATGTCAATTTGATGCCCAACATAAAAGGGCAGTTCGCAATTTCTGTATTAATATTCATGATATATAAAACAAATATGAAACAGTAAATAATGTCAAATTATTTAACATGCTTTCCAAAGAATATAGTTGAACATGGTGTCTGTGGCATTTTAAGACCCTTTCAGAGTACAAGTGTCACTTTTAAGGATAGTAAAGGTCTTGATTCAGGAAATTTTAAGAATTTATTTTTTTACTTTTGAAGTATCTGAGAACTGCCCCCCCCCCTTTCAAACCCCACCCCTCCCCAAACTCTATAAATCCATCTAGATTATTCAATATCTGTACATTGTGATCTTACACAGCCACACTTACCACTAATGTTGACTAACAACAAGTCACATTCCACTTGCTGAGTGTATGAATTAAATAGTTAAATGCATGAGCGCACATCATCCTTATGACCAGGGGAAAGAATGCAAACATGTTAACGCAGAGTCAAAACAGCGGCGTGCTAATGGTTTGTGTCTACTTCCTGTAGATTAACCTCCACTTCCTTAAGGTCAGAATTTTTTTTCTGTCCTGCCTCACTGATCTACTCCCTCCTAGGCATCGTTCCCTTAAATTTTCTAATGCAAATAGTTTTTCTAAGGCGGGGGGCCATTTGAGCAATCCAGGAAACGAGAGGGTGAGGCGAGGAACACTTGTGTAACTCAGTTAACACTCCAGCTGATGCAAGAATAAGCAATGTGCACACACACACACACACACAAACACACACACAGTCACACACATCAGCAACAGTTGTAAGAACATCTCCAACATGCCAGCGGTTCCCACACCTGGCATACGCCCGAACACAGGAAGTGACAACGAGACCCTCTCTCAAGAGTTAGGGGTTGGAAATAAATTAATAAACACACAACTTTTTGTGCTGAATAAACAAAACACCTTGGTCTTCTCGGAGCCAGGACGTGACGGTCACATGAGATGAGACAAGCGTCAGCTGTGTGACTGGCTTATGAATGCTCAATGTAGACATTTATCAACATCAGCATGAGACCCCATTCATGATGGGAAAGGTGGGGGGAAAAAGGAAGCGAGATGGGAGCTACCAGCGATGAACATTTGATTTATATCCCTTGATCAACAAAGAGGGAGATTAAGAGAACTATTAAAGTCCCTCTAAAGCGCAAATAAATGTCATCTGGACATACCAGAGGAGAATGTTAACAACCCTGGCAAATTTAAATGATTAAAAAAAAATTGGCAACTATATATAGTGAGACATAAAAATGGTGAAAAATCATGTTCTCTTCAAATAAGGGTAAACGAGTAAAGCATTAACTGCATATCTCCTCAACCCTATCGTTTCCCTGCTACTGAGGGAAACTGCTCTCTGATTGGGGAAAATGTCAGTAAAAAAATAAATAAATAAATTCCACCAATGAGCTCATAGGGGCCAAAATTCCAAGAGGTTCTCCAAGTCAACACGTCAAAATTACCATGGCGTTTCAAACAGCGTCACATGCCCTAAAAACTTGACTTAAATACTGCAAAGGGAACATTAGTCATGAAAAGAGCAGTATGGGCAGTAAAACAATTGTCTTTTTCCTGATTTTATTTGTTATGGAGGATTTTACTGGTATTTGAAGTGGTCACAGTCAACAACAAGCGGTCACAGTCAAACAGAGCCGCAATTCCCATCATCAGGAACGGTGCTGCTGTAAGCCTGTTTGCCTATAAGATGCAACAGTCACGCACTGACATTCTCCTTCAATTAATGTCTCGCTGCGACTGAAAACAGTCCACCACGAGTCCACACAAGGGACAACAAACACCAAATGACAAAAACAAATTTAGAAAAAATACAACGCTCAAACAGCAGAGCTCTTGAATACGGGTGCCTAGTTCACATTAATTCACTTTTCAAATTCTTTAATAGATAAGTTGTTTTCTGAAATGCTCTTGTGAGCAGGAATGAAAAATGCAAAGGTGGCCATCGCCATGATCAAACACCTGCTAATTTGCAAGTGTTTAACCCTGGCAGCCAGATGGACCAGTTCTATCTTTTCACACTGCAGACAGTAAACACGCCACCGGGCCGGCAAACACTATGTCTTTTGCTGTAGTCGTGTGGTGTACAAATGCAGTCCAGAAGTCACACCCCTGTTGTTGTTGCAGAATTGATACTATAGAACGCGGTTTGCGTTTTGCTCACCACATCCTCCATCATCACTTCACGGGAGTGAAATGAATGTTTAAATTTAACCCTCAGGCCTTGTTCAATTTCACTACACTTTCAGCCTAGTCCATTTTTTAAGATGTGTCATGATTTTTTATTCTTTAAAACTACGCATGGTTGGGGAGTGGTTAAAAATACCCCAAGAGCGCAGCGACGACTCATCCATGAAGTCACAAAAGACCCCACTACAACATCCAAAAAACTCCAGGGCTCACTTGATTCAGATAAGGTCAGTGTTCATGACTCCACCATAAGAAAGAGACTGGGCAAAATGGCCTGCATGGGAGAGTTGCAAGACAAAAACCACTGCTGCGCAAAAAGAACATGAATGCTCATCTCAATTTTGCCAGAAGACATTTTGATGATCCCCAAGGCTTTTGGGAAAATACTCTGTGGTTTGACAAGACAAAGGTTGAACTTTTTGGAAGGTGTGTGTTCTATTACATCTGGCGCAAATGTAACACCACATTTCAGAACAAGAACATCATAGCAGCAGTAAAATATGGTGGTGGTAGTGTGATGGTGTGGGTGTATTTTGCTACTTCAGGACCTGGAAGACTTGCTGTGATAAATGGAACCATTAAGTCCGCTGTGTACCAAAAAGTCCTGAAGGAGAATGTCCGGCCATGAGTTCGTGACCTGAAACTGAAACGAACTTGGGTTCCGCAGCAGGACAATGATCCAAAACACACAATCAAGTCCACCTCTGAATGGTTGCATAAAAACAAAATGAAGACTTTGGAGTGACCTGAATCCTACTGAGATGCTCCTCCATGACTTTAAAAAGGCTTGAAAACCCTCCGATGTGGCTGAATTCCAACAATTCTGCAAAGATTGAGTGGGCCAAAATTCCCCCACAGAGCTGTAAGAGACTCATTGCAAGTTATGGCAAACGCTTGATTACAGTTGTTGCTGCTAAGGGTGGGCCAACCAGTTATTAGGTTTAGGGCGCAATCACTTTTTCACACAGGGCCATGTTGGTTTGGATTTTTTCGTCTTTGACTAATATTTAAATTTGTTGGAGATGGGAAACATTTAAGTATGACAAACATCCAAAAAAAGAAATCAGGAAGGGGGCAAACGCTTTTTCATACCACTAAGTATGATGTTAAAACAATATAAACATACTGTATATACTGTATTGGTACAGTTGGCCGGCTAAGTCTTGCTTATGCTTAAAACCTGATAACCTGGGGGACGGGACGGGGGGGAAGACGACAAAAAACTAAAATGTTCAAGTCTAGAATGAAACGTTTTAATTCAATTGTATGATTCAATCAAGTAAATAAGGAATTTAAAAAAAAAAATTCATGGTTTCAACTGGCTTTATGTGGCCACAATAGAGCCAAAAGGTACAATTTGATGTAGACAGGATATCATTGTTATAGCTAAAGAGCTGAAGTTGTAAATAATAAAATCTGACAAAAATCCCCACCCTTTGGAAGTTTCATTACATTTGAAAATTTATTAAAAGAAAATTGATAAAAAGGAAGTGAGGTGGACACAAGTGGCTAGCATAAAGCCCACAAGGTGAAAGCAATGTGTTCATTTGTTGATTTAATTCATCAATGAGATGATGTTGCTTTTAAATAGATGGAGGCTAAATTGTCTTCACAACTCCCGAGTAAACAATAGAAGAATAGGGCAATTCAGGCCAGACTGGTTTGCTGCAGTGTAAAGGAAAACAAGAAGTATGTCCTGCAGTGTTTGGTTTGGTGTGGATGATTGTAATTATCACGGTAAATATTGTGACACTGACACCTACAAAGACAAAGTGAATAGTGTGGATCTACAATGGAAAATTTAGAACCACAAAACTTTAATTTCAGTTTATTTTTAATGTCATGACAGGTGGCTTACGTAATTGAATATGAAAACTGCTACAAGTCGCAATTTTCTAAAAAGAAAAGATTTAAGCTTACGCTACCGTTATATGACACTTGGCTTTTGGATTTCAATGTGAAGTGGTTGAGCTTGAAATTCCGCCCACCGTTTTGCAAGAATTGTTTTTTAAAAAAAGTTACAATTGTCTGCCCTCTAAAATGAATGTAAAATTTAAACAAATAGGAATTGTTACACTATCCAGTGTCCGAAGCTATCCAGATTCTTCCAAGGAGCAAATATTTTCGAACATTCACCACTAATACGAATTTTCTATTTCTGCCACCCAAAATTAATCTAAAACAGTAAGAAAATTAAAGGGAGTTCATAATTTTCAAAAACAAAACAACAACAAAAAAACTTTTCAGATTTGTCAAAACTGTCAGCATAACCTGACAGCAACATGGCAAATTATCTGTGGGAAAAAAGCAAAATAAATAATCCATCTTGTACCTCTACTTTATTTTAACCACCAAAGCCAAAGGAAAAACAGCCAAAGAGAGACAGAACGTGTGACTCACAAGGTGTCAATCATTTGCCACGCAGTTAGCAAGCACACTCGTCGCGGGCACACCCCCACACAGTCTCACGCTGACCTGTTACGTTGGGCTTCAGGAGCTTTGCTGAAACTATGGTGGTATATCCACCTCATTTGGCAACAACTAGGCTTGCTAAGGCTAGCAAACAGAAGGAGGGCGATTGGACTTCAGGCAGGTGAGAGGATTCAGGAGCAACAAGCAATTAGCAACATTTCTGCTCGACGGGTAAGTTTGTCACCTCTTTTTGATTTTTAAATGATTATACATTCCCCAAAATAAAACTTTAAAGTAATACCATTTAGTGAAGAAACACTCCATTACGAATAAGTCATGCTACCAATGTAGCAGCCATGGCTTACGTCAGCTTGTTTACAGTGCACTTTACGTACAGTGCACGTCTTGTACACAATTGAGGAGCACTGTTTTAGTAAGAGACTCGACGCTGAGAGGGATAAGTGAAGTGAAGTTACATCCAAATGGTGCTGACAGTTTTAACACTGCAAACTCCCCCTTTAATTGTTCATCAATTTATCCAGAGACCAAAATTATCCAGATTTCAACATGGAGCAAATTTTTTTCAAGGATGCATCTCTTATATAAAGGGTGTCCATGAAGTCTCTCTACAATTTGAAAAATGTATTACAACAGTTCATTACATCAATGTTATTCATTCAATTGATACGTTTTTAATCTCATTGTAAATGAAATATACAGGTTCATGAAATTTTGTTTCGGATTAATTTCAGTCAGAAAGAAGACTTTATGGTCACCCTGTACGTTTTATGTTTTTTTTGTATTCACAGTGGATATAATAAAAAAGTCTACACAACCATGTTGAAGTGCCAGGTTTTAGTGACATAAAAAAGATTATTTCAAAACGCTGTATAACCTGTACAATTTAAAATGGACTATAACAAAATCTCTCAAACACATGGGAAAATGTGTTATGGTCTGATGAAACCTCAGTTTAACATTTTGGCCATAGTTCCAAAAAGTGTGTTTGGCACAACCAACACTGTTCATCACCAAAAAGAACACCACACCTACAGTGAAGCATGGTGGTGGCAGCATCATGAACCCAAAAATACCTTTTTATATCCACCGTATCTTTTACTTGACCAGGTGAAACAGTAACCACAGAAAAAAAAATTTTTTATAAATGACTTTAGTACGTAAACAGCTGTATTGAAATCAGACGGATTGGGCATAGTAGTTCTCCTATCTCGTGAAATAAGACAGAGGACAATACAATTGAAGTATTGACCAATGGATTGACATAACACAATGACGTGCGTCAGTTTTTAGGCTGTTATTCCTTTAAGTGTTGTCTTAATGTCATTTTAACGTCACATTTGAGTATGGCTGGGCGTGAAGTGACTCATGCAATGTTTATCCATCTGTGTTGGCAAAGCAAAAGGCCACAAAAGCACGCCATGATTTCAAAACTGACTCATCATGCATACCAATTATGTCCCGTGCAGATTCACAGGGGCTCTCGATGGTATTGTGTGATTAGGGGACTCTTGTTTTGTTTTTTGTTTTCAGGCCACCGAGCATTGCAGCTTTGGAGGGTTAAAAAAAAAAAAAAAAAAAAGGGCATTTGAATGTGTGGCAGTGACCGTCGATGCTTCGCGTGGAAACTTCTGGACTGGAATGAGAGCAGCAACAGAGTCAATTTGTGGTCAAAATCATCTCTTTTTTTAAAAAATAAAAATAAAAATTAAAAAAAATTATTAAAAAAGAGGCCATGAAGTGGGTCTATTATTCATTCAGAAAGTATATAGCTCAGGGGCGGTAAATACCAGAGATTAAACTGCACTTTGCCAGCCTGGGAAATTCTCTGGCAGCAAGAGATTTTTTGGGTCTTTTACACGATATTCATGTCAATATTACCTCAATGAATCTCAACAATATAGTCGCCGGCCTATAACAGCAGCAAAGTGGACAGTAGCAGCACACCAGAATAATTAACATGAAAGAATCATGAACAGGGAGTGCTCAGCGTCCATTTCTATGGCGTCGACATAAACTGTCATTTGTATACAAGTCAGGCCATTAATTCATTGGGAAATTACATAAACTCTAGCTTTAAAACACCTGTAAAGTGAATTGAGAGATTTGTTTCGAAAGACATACACATTTGAAGATAATTACTGAAAATGTGTCAAGACTGAGAACTATGGAATACTCTATTATCGAGATATAGCATTACCACCATTACAGTTTACCTGATTTTTGGGGGGCACAGCAAAATCGGGCCCAAACTATGAAAGAACTTGAACGCCTTTGTTCACCTAAGCGTTTATCTGGCGCAATTGCATAGGGGGGGGGTCCAACGTGACAGCTTGTGTGTGGACAGGCGCTTCAGGCTGGCTGTGATGTCACGGTGAGAAAGGTGATAGCGCCAGGAGGGGATAGGGTCCGTGGGGGGAAGAGTCCGACTTGACAGCCAACGTGTGGACCGGGGCTTTGTGCTGGTGTGGCCGCTTGAGGGGGGCCTAGTTGTCGGACGTGAGTGCTCGGACGTCAAAGAGAGAAGGCGGGAGAGCGAGGGGAAAGAAAGAAGAAAAAAAACTCAAGACGTGACAGCCAGCGTGTGGACAGACTTTTTTATTTTTTTTATTTATCTAAGATATTTTATTTATTGTTCTACATTTCAATGCCAATGTTCAATAGTCTTTCAAATTAAAAGTGAATTGTTCTTAAAAAGGATGTACTTGAATTATTATGCTCTTATATTATGTCAGTGGCATTAAAAAAAAAAAGATACTATTGTTTATCGTGAGTTTGGGGGGAAATATATCACCCTAAAAAATCTGCTTTTGTGAAAGGCCAAGTCACAGAACACAGTATTCAGTGAGTCTTGAAAGATCAGTCAAAATTCTCTATAACTGGCAAAATGGGGCTTTGAAAACAGCTGGTAGTGAATAAGTTATTAATTTGTCAGGAAAACTTACAAACTCCCATGTTTTCAGGGAGTTTTATTTGGAGATGAATGATGCCGTAAACCATCGTTTGTGGTATGTTTTTCATAAAGTATGTCAGTGTAAAACACAGGAAACCTTAAATATAACACGCATGGTTGTCATCCGGATGGGCTACAGGAGAAGATGAATGTTCAACTAATCGATTACTAAATCTCTCGCCTGAACTGCAATTCCGCACAGTTAATTAATTTTTACACCCTGTACCTACTGTCATGTAGCCATTTGACGTGGCACCCCCTCTCATAACAACCAAAAGAGAGACATCACATGACCAGAAGAGAGTTTGAAGTTGACTTGTAAGAGAACATTTTGCAAATCTGGGATGGATAAACAGACATTGGCCAAAGTTCCTTTTACTGAGCTCAGTTATTAACCCTCCGCCAACACTACATGATGAACCAAGCGAGTGAAACCACACACACACACACACACACGAGTATTATGCACAAATTCATGCAATTCTCGCATGAAGTTTAGTCAGATGAAAAGCACATTAAAAGGAGACATATTGTGCATTTGTTTCACAATTAAAAACAGTTCACAGATGACTTAACATCAAAATTATTACACTTCACACACTGTCAACTGGCGTGCCGATGCAGCGTACTGTACAGGTCGCCAAACAACAAACACCCACCCACCCACTGTGTCGACGACTTCACCGACCTACCAATTGGTACGTGCCGGTTATCAGAAGCCTAATGCTGTTCATTAATGCTAATCTCTACAGCCAACAAAACTCAATGCAGCTCTACGGACTCTGGCAATCGCTTACAAATAGCTCAATCTTTACTCACCCTAGCTGCCAAGTCGTTGGGCGGAGAAACTTGCTCGAGGAGCTTTTATTATTTAATATAGCGTAAATTTGACTTGCCGTTTCAGCAAATTGAGAAGGGCAAGCTCACAAATGCCTTTACGAAAATAAAGAAAATTTTATTTTGTTGTCGAATTTCACACTTGATGGGCAAGCACTCCAACAACAAACAAAAAGACAGTGCCCTACTTACAAACATTCAGATTTCGAACATTCGGACATACGGACTGCCGTGTTAGCAAAATTTTTGTTCGCAATACTTCCACGAGTTGTACTGCGCCAAATGCACACCGCACCATCGCTGCAGCATTAGTTTGGTAACAACTGTTTGCTTGTGCTCAACCTGTTTGTAACTCCTCTGTCAAGGTTTTACCGAGATATAAAATTTGTAGACCACCAGATCTGGCCCTGAAACTTTTGACCATCAGGAAAACTAAACATTGCTTCACGAGGTGGGTGTCATTTTTAACTGCAATTGCAGATGGCGCTGCATCAGAAACAGTTGGAGGTTGTTCCTAAAACCATGGCAGAAGGAAAGAGCTGCAAATTTACCATTCCTGAATGATCACAATGGTACTACCTCTGCCTCAATTTTAGCCATGAAAAAATACTGGTGTTTTGTGTTTATATATAACAAAACCCTTCCGGCTTAGGAATAATTCAAGAGACAAACAGCCTTCAGGAACATGCCTTGATCGTAGGTACAGTAGAAGCCCTTACCTACATTTACAACCAAAACTGTCAAATCAGATTTCAGCCTCAATGCGTGTGCGTGTGTGTGTGTGTGTGTGTGTGTGTGTGTCTGTGTGTGTGCCTCAATCTAATTTGCCCATGTTCTTCACAATCAGTAGTACTGACCCATGTGATTTCAACTACATTAGCAATGGGACTGTTTTCAAAATCATCCTCACAGGGCCAACCAGGTGGCCCCTTGGTGACATCACATTTTTGCATCCTCTAGTTGGTTGGTCAGCGAAAAACTTGTTACAGCCATGTTCGAGTAGCAAAACACACCTGCAGCGATCTTTACACATTATTACATTTAATAATCAGTGTCTTGGAGAGTATGTAGTACTGATGGTTTGCGACGAGATAGTGGTACTATTGAGATGGGCAAGAGGTCGTCTAAATCCAAGGTACCAAATGCATGGGCCGCCCCTGAACAAGTCACTTTTCCATGTATCTCATTTGAAGCCGAGTATTGTGGCAACAGTAGAACAAAACATCATTACTGGTTGGTGGAATCGTTTTCAGCGGGTTTCGACATGCGAGAGGCTGGACTTGTGTGTGCTGTCATCATCTTTGCTACCTGTTAGGCAAGATGAAATTTGACTAATGTTTGCAAAATAGTTAAAAGTACACATTGTACTTACTGGTGCAAAGAAGCCATTCAAGGTGTCATGCTCATGGGTATGTGTTAGTATAAAAGTCATTAGTGGAAATGATCAAAAAGGTTTTCCTGGAGCACAGGTGGAGGCTGACTTCCATATTTCTACCCACCTTGATGATGCTGCTCCTACGGGGCATGTCCGCCTTGTTGTCGGGCTCGACGAAGGCTTCCACGCCCCTGCCGCCGCCACCTTGGCCGACCATGTTGTCTTCACACATTCCACAGTCGCCGTTCGACACCGAGCCCTCGCCGGGCGTCTTCGCCGCCGCCTGCACGCCCACCGCGTGATCCAGCAGGCTGGCCCCGTCCTCTTCGAACTCCGCCATGGGCGCGCGCGCGCACACACACACACACGCACGCACGCACGCACACACACTCACACTCTCACTCTCTCTCTCTCTTTCTCTCTCTCTCTCTCCCTCTGTTCGCTCACACACACACGGTTCCAAAAATCCTCCTGGTTCGGATTTAGTCCAATTTCCTGCTTTGGTACATCCCCGCGGGGTGCTGCTTCTCGATCATCCGCCGCCGGGTGCTCGGAGCGGAGGCGTGAACGCGAGGCGACGGCGGAGGAACCACTGGCGGTGTCGGCACGCGACACCGTGACATCGGACCCAGCATGTAGCGAGCTATTGAGCCAAAATACAAACCAGACGGGTGGATACGTGCCGCTTTTAACGGCTAACCTCCCCGCGGTTATAGTCACCGGGGGAGCTCCGCTTCGTCAGCGGCGTTGTGGCTGTCCCGTGTAGGGGGGTGCGGGGGGTGTGGGTGGGAGTGGGAGGGGGGGGCGGTCGGTGAGTTCACAGCTGCTCCGGCTAGTTAGCTCCAGATAGCCACCTAGCCAGCTACCCAGCCAGCCGGCTGGGGACACCAACTTTACTTGAAAACTTTGGAGGGCCCTCAAAAAAGAAAGGGAGCCCACCACCACCTCCGCCAGCAGCACCACCGGGGGAGGAGACCTTCCTTCTTTCGGTGTACAACAAATGTGCGAGCAGCAGATGGGACGTTCAAGCCGCGACTACCCCAATCATACGTACACGCGCACACAAGTTGTGCCGCCTCGTGAACGCGCGCCGGGCAAAAACAGGATGTGCTGTCAATCAAAACTCATTATTATGACTGCAATTGCTCTTTCGTCTTTTTTAAGTGTCATAGCAAATAGAGAAGACGCCGCATTGAATAGTAATGAAGAGTGATGTTTGTCGAGTCATAATACATGTCACACACGCACATCAAAGTTGTTGTTTTTTGTCACCATCTCAAATGTCGATATTTTGATATTTCATTCGTCAGTCATTATTTCCATTTTACTTCTGTCATTTTTCTTCTTTTTAGATTTTGCCATTTATCATGGCTGTTACCCGGGTTCAATCCCCAGCCCCGCCTGTGTGGAGTTTGCATGTTCTCCCCGTGCCTGCGTGGGTTTTCCCCGGGCACTCCGGTTTCCTCCCACATCCCAAAAACATGGTAGGTTAATTGAAGACTCTAAATTGCCCATAGGTGTGAATGTGAGTGCGAATGATTGTTTGTTTGTATGTGCCCTGCGATTGGCTGGCAACCAGTTCAGGGTGTACCCCGCCTCCTGCCCGATGATACCTGGGATAGGCTCCAGCACTCCCGCAACCCGAGTGAGGATAAGTGACTCAGAAAATGGATGGATGGATGGGACAAAATATTGCAATCACAACACGGTATAAATACACCAGATCAAATGTCGGTATTGTCGCTTTGTGATGGAAACCAAAAAATATATGTATCGCTCATTTTAAGAGTGTGGGACAAAATAACGACGATGCATCGTGTCGTTGTCTGTCTCAGTACAGTATCGCTACAGCAGCATTGATTTGTATTTTCTTTTACACCAGCATCAAACCTCAATGTTGTTCCTGTATGATGGAAACAAACAAAAAACATCCACTCTTTTTAAGAGCGTGGGACAAAATAACGATATCACCATGTATCGTGTTGTTGTCTGTCACAATACGGTATCGATGCACCAGGATCAAATTTCAAAATTTCAGGATTAGGAGTTTTATTTTTCAGAAACAATCTTTTTAATTGGGTGTAAAAAAAAAAAATCTTATTTTAAGAGGAGGGACAAAATATCAATATTACAATGTAACGTATCACTGTCTGTTACGAATCAGATACGGTATGAAACACCACCATCATCTATGTTGTCACTAATCTCATGGGAATGGGAAAAAAATATTGACATTAAAAAATGAATTTTTAATAAACGTCTGTATGAGCCCTGTGCATAACAGGTTGTGCTGAAAATCAAACCTCATTATTGTTAGAATTGTTAGGTGTCAGAGCAAGACATAACAAACAGACATAACAAAGGAAAGAAATAATTTATTTATGTAACTACTTCATGCAAACTATTTCGTTCCCACGATGTAACTACTACTTCATGCGCACGAACTACTACTTTGCAGAGGTGTGGACTCGAGTCATGACTTTAGACTCGACAATATGTTGCAAGACTTGCAACTCGAGTTGGACTTAAACAGCAATGACTCGTGATTTTACTTGAACTTGACCCTGTTGACTTGAATAAAATGTTTACTTTGAGAAGCACTTTCTATGGTTATATGTATCACTTGTTATCATGCTGTAAGAATGTAGGTCAGTCGCAATGTAATGCTGCATAACCTATTCAATATTTTTAAGATCAAAGTGTACCAGGCTAATACTACTATAATTAATAGTCATTACCTTTAAATAGCTTACACCCTGATGGGCAGACTTTTGTATAGGAATTTACCAAGAGGTCATTCTTTCACACACTACCAAAAGTAATGGTTTTATGAAAAGCAAACAACAACAAAAATGTAGAACAAAAATCAGCAAGAAATGTGACAGCTAAATAAAGTATACATTCCAAGAACCACTGTTAACATGCAAGGAAACGACACCGACAATTAACGTCACAAAAAGGACGTTAATCATTGTAAAAAAAAACAATTATTCGCTTTATTTACCGATCGACCGGCACACAGCTAGCATCTATTTGGCATAAAACTACATTCTTCTTTGTGTCCCTTTCTTCGCCTCTTTTTGACGTGATATTTTAACATAGTGCCCCAAAGTGTTCCAAATGAGATACCACAGTTGGATAAAATTGTGCCTTTATAACAAGATGACAAACTTGTGTTTTCCTTTTTTTTTTTTTTTAAATTAATGCCCTATGTTTTTGATACTCACAAGAAATGCTTATTTATATTTGTGTTTGAAATTGCCTCACTAGAAATGTTCGTAGACAAGGAAATGCAGTTTCCAGCTATATGTACAATGTGAATTGAAGAAAAATAGTTGGTTACCTAAAAGAGGAAACCAATTTGTCTGTCGTTAGTAAGTGAGAATGTCTCATTTTCTCTTGTGTAGTCATAATTGCTCTGTAACCAAGCAAAAATATATTTTATCTGTATACTTGATGCCCGCGACCCTAGTGAGGAGAAGCGGCTCAGAAAATGGATGGATGGATGGATGGATGGATGGATGGATGGATGGATACTTGATTATTGATAGAATTGCCTGTAGAATACTCGGTTACTAATTGCAGCACTACTGGATGCAAAGTGGTATTCGTGACAGGTCTGTTTCATGTAACTTCAGAAATAAAGTGAGAAAAAGTAAGCGAAAGCATTTTCATACAATAACTGAAAAGGTACTATTGATTGGCTTTGAAGGTGCAAAACTTTTGATCAGCCCCTTAGTTTTCTTATCAACGTTCAGTGCACTTGTTTATCAAATTTGTTTCGATAAATAAATATGGATTTTAAAATATATCCATCCATCCATTTTTCCGTATCGCTTATCCTCACGAGGGTCGGGGGCGTGCTGGAGCCTATCCCTGCTGAGAGGTGGGGTACTCCCTGAACTGGTCGCCAGGAGATCGCAGGGGCACACATAGACAAACAACCATTGGCACATATATGAAATATATAAACACAGTTTATAATATAGACATATCATCCATCCATCCATCCATTTTCTGAGCCGCTTCTCCTCACTCGGGTCGCAGGCGTGCTGGATCCTATCCCAGCTATCATCAGGGCAGGAGGCGGGGTACACCCTGAACTGGTTGCCAGCCAATCGCAGGGCACATACAAACTAACAACCATTCGCACACACAGTCACACCTACGGGCAATTTAGAGTCCAATCAGACGACGTGGTGTTAACTCTGCATGACTTTTATGTCAAGACCCCAGGTTGACATCCAGTAACATGGTTGGTACTGTTGGCAGAGCGGGCGGGGAGCTGGGAGTTGTGCAACAGCGCCATCTGCCGGTTGAAGAGTGTTAGTGACGTCTACATGATCAGATTTTTGTTTTACAATTCAGTCTGAAAGTGAGGATAAGATGGATGGAAAATGGATGGATAGTTGGATGCTAAATCTTAATTCAATGAATTCATTAATTACAAAACAATGCAGTGGGATGGTGGACGACTGGTTAGCACATCCGTCTCAAAGTTCTGAGGACCCGGATTCAAATCCGGCCTCGCCTATGTGGAGTTTGCATGTTCTCCCAATGCCTGCGTGGGTTTTCTCCGGGTACTTTGGTTTCCTCCCACATCCCAAAAACATGCATGGTAGGTCAATTGAAGACTCTTAATTGCCCCTAGTTCTGAATGTTTATTTGTTTATATGTGCCCTGCGATTCGGTAGCGACCACTTCAGGGTGTGCCCTGCCACTCACCCGCAGTCAGCTGGGATAGGCTCCAGCACGCCCGTGACCCTAGTGAGGAACCGGCACGGGAAAAGGACGGATGGATATATATTCAAATTCATATTTATCTATCAAAACAAATTTGATACATGCATTGAACCGGAAAATGGATGGGTAAAATAATGTAATTACAAACTTTCTAGTTCCTCGAAACTAGAAAGCCTAGTCCTCTGATTTTTTTTAGTCATCTTGCTTAACATTTATAAATATGTATTATGAGCAATGTAATTAATTTATTTTAAAAAAATAATTTCCATATTTAGATTATAATTTTTTCAATAATAAATTCATTAAGAAAATAATGTGAATAGAATATGGGAACCATTAACCCTGATCCTAATACTTTTATCTGCTTGCTTATAATTAATATTTACTATGATCTTTATCATTTATTTATTTGATTTGATGACCCTATTTTGAACTTGTTTTAATATTTAATCACTATATTAATTAAAAAAGGAAAACTTATATAAGGAACTAGGAACCCAATTCCTCCTATTTTTTAAATCTTTGTTATTAGAGTTTAAATTTATTATTAGAGTTTAAATTTAATTTTCTTATTTTAATTGAAATGATGTTAAATATTTAATTAATAAAGTAATTTTATAAAAAGACAATGTGAATAGAATATAGGAACAAGGAACCCTAATCCTCCAATTATTCATTTTTATTTATTGTATTAATTTTAATACATTTTTCTTATTTTAATGAAACAATGTATTAATATTTAATACAAAAAAATAATTCAAAAAAAGAAACATAATAAAAACAGAATATAGAAATACTCCAGACTCTAACTGGAATCACAGGAGGTTTCTTAACAACATAGACAATTTTTAATGATGATGAATAAGTAAACAATATTGAATGTTAGAGTTTTTTTAATGCCACAAAGTAAAGTTGAATGCATTTGTGGTGATGCTGTGTTTCATCTTCCTGCCATAGGAACGATCTCAGTGGTACATTTGTACGGTCATTCCGTCCTGCCAGGAGCTATTTTCGTCTGCTCTTTTTCTAGTAAGTCCTACTGTGTTCTTCTGTTCTTGCTTCTCTTCCTTGTGTAGGTTAACGTTTGTTTTCCTAGTTTCCTTTAGTGTTTTCCTCCTGTGGCCCCCGTCCACCGTCCTTATTTAGGTATCGGTCCACTAGATGGTTTTCACGTTGACCTTCTGTCACGTCACTTTCTGTTAATAGTTGTTTTTTTCACATCAGCGTGCTCCCTTTGTTGAATAAAGTCTGTAAACCTGCATCTTCTGATATTTTGCTTTGGTGTCCAAATATATTGTGTTTGACGCAGCCGTAACAAATAATATACTATGTTCCAATGGACTCTGTTTGTATGTGTTGCTGCTCCGTGTGTTTTAAAGTAGCAGTTGTTTGAAGGTTTATATTTAGTGTAATAGCTATGCCATGAGTCACCACCCCTTTTTAAAACTCAGAGCTACTTTTTGGGTACTGAATAAGGCAAAGGGCAACACGTTTGATATACATGTATCAAATAATAAATTTGCTCAAATTATTTGCTGGGAAATAATCTCATCGTCATAGTGGCCGTTAAGCTTGTCCTCACGAACGCGAATGGTTTGGCAATGCTCTACAATACTGAACGTCGAACTAGCCATCCATCCATCCATCCATTCTCTGAGCCGCTTCTCCTCACTAGGGTCGCGGGCGTGCTGCAGCCTATCCCAGGTATCATCGGGCAGGAGGCGGGGTGCACCCTGAACTGGTTGCCAGCCAATCGCAGGGCACATGCAAACAAACAACCATTCGCACTCACATTTACACCTACGGGCAATTTAGAGTCTCCAATGAATGCATGTTTTTGGGATGTGGGAGGAAACCGGAGTTCCCGGAGAAAACCCACGCAGGCACGGGGAGAACATGCAAACTCCACACAGGCGGGGCCGGGGATTGAACCCCGGTCCTCAGAACTGTGAGGCAGACGCTCTAACCAGTCGTTCACCGTGCCGCCAACGTTGAACTATTCTAGATTTTTTTTCAAAATATTGTAATTTCTAAATTTACACCAATGCATGTGTTTACTTACTGGGAAGTGGCACTTTTTTTTTGTTTTTTGTTTTTTGTTTTTGTTTTGTTAGGATAGCAACATATAAAAAACAACAGACTCACTCTGAACTTTTTATTATTAACAGGCCTCAGAAGAAAAAAGACATCACTGCTTGCTGCTCTTTGATCTGTGCAGGACTGCAAAATACGGCGGTTCAAGACAAAAATGTTTTTGTCTTATTATATATTTGCAGTCTTGTACAGAGGTTGGAGTTAGCGGACTTTTGTTATATGGTTGACGTTATGCCTCTTATTTGAAGAACTGTGAGAGAGTGAGAACAGATGGCATGACATATTTTAAAGCGTGTGTTTTTATGCATTTCAATGTGTCAAGCACAAGATTTGCTGAGATCACATTCTGTTTTGAATTTTTCAGCATGTTGGTTTAACTCCAAATTGTACCACTTTTAGGAGTGTTACATTTGAATGCTCCACTATGATGACGATAAAGTGGTAAATTGCTGCTATACCTAACACCGTGAGTCATAATTTTTTTAAACACACATCCATCCCCATTAAAATGTGAACAAACAAGACCAGGTGGGACTAATCCATATCTCTCGTTTTATCGAGTGAAATGTTGAGAGTGGACCTTCATGTCACTTATTTCTATTTTCATTTTAACAAGCTGACAGTGTGAAAAAGAAGCTTTTGGCAAGCTTATCTTTTTACTCTCTCAAGGCACAATAGGCATCTTGTTTGTTCATTTAGAGTGTGTTCAAACATGCTGCTTTGTTGTTGATTAATGCAACTTGTTGTTTTCCTCACTAAGAACAATACAGTGGTGCCTTGAGATACGAGGGACCCGACCGCTTTGACCTATGAGCATTTTTTTCTTTTTCTTTTCTTTTCTTTTTTTATGAAAAGATACAAGCGCTGTATGATGGCAGTGTACTCGGCTCACTTCAAAACAAGCAGCAGTTTGGCAGATAGTGAACAATTCTTCAGAAAAGACGCTTTAAGCTGTTTGTTGCCACTACCAGTTGAAGTTTACTGTCAAACAAAATAGAAAACAAAGAGAATTACATGTAGTGCATTTAAAAGCAAACTATTTGGCCTTTCGCGAGCTAACGCACAATGAAAAACACTATAGACGGGCTGATGAATAGCATCTCTGTTGAGATTTATAACCCTTTCAACAAAGGATATTTAAACACAAACACCAGAGCAACACACATATGCAGGTAATATAACAATATCCACAGCCATATATTCTTTATCCTCTGTGAATAATGACTAATACTTCTGCTGCTTACTGAGGAGCTGAGACGTCTCCATGAAACATAAAGTGTCAGTATGTCTGTATTATACTGCCCCCAGGTGGCCAAGGTGCACGCACTAAAAGGAGCAGCACAATAGCCACTGAAATGAAGCAAAAGAAAAGTGACAAAAAATTATCTTTAATCATGTCATTACTGTATGTTGTTTTATATGTTCAATTGCTATTTTTTGAGTTTTGAGTTATTGACGTGGTCACAGACCAAATTGAACTATCTCAAGGCACCATTGCACCTAATATGTGATCGATACGTAATCTTGCAGTATGGCACACCACTAGAAAACAGTGCGAGGTTCGGATGGGGTGATTTGAACCTCTTCCAGCAGAGTGGCTTTTAATGAGGAAAAAAGCAGTGCACTTGAGGTTGGATCCAAGATATTTGAAGTAAAAGCTGCCTTCAAGTCATCATCAGCAGCAGTGTGGAAGCTGACAGCGTAATGCACCAAGTGAGAAAGCTGGAAATGAATGACATTTTTTTATATTTCAATTCTCTTTTGTTTGGAGGGCGGAAAAAAGAAAATCACAACGAAGTGTGCACAGCCTGACATGCTTCCCTTTAGCTACAGTATGTATCTATGTTCAAATGAGCCTTTTTTTTGTTGTTGTTGTTGTACATAGTTGAACTTCTGAAGCTGAAAGCCTACTAGAAGGAAGAGAAAGTCTTGTTTTTCTTTCTTTCTTAATTTTTTTTTTTTTGCCAAACTCATTCCCCCTCCAAAAAAATAACTTTACACCTTTGACTTCAACAATAGTTAAGTTATTTTCACACGAGAAAGACGGTAAAAAATGAAAATAAATAAATAAGTTCAGAAAAGTATAAACGTGATCTCAAACAGTGACTGGGTGGGATTAATTGAAAAAAATATATGTGTAATTTCCTGTGGCAATTTTGCAAATAAAGGGATTAGAGGGGAAAGTTGAAAGATTTTTTCCTTTGCCTCCGTGCCTCCGTCAATGCTTGTTGGTGTGCGGTTTAGATGGTTGTTTTTAAATTTGTGAGCTTATTGCTTCAAGACCTGCTCTATATTTAATTGGAGATAACTTGTGTTGGCAATTTGCTTCTATGTAAATAAAATTGACCTCACTTGGTTAGGAGAAATATGACTTAAGTGGACTTTTGTGTTTTTGTTGTTGGTGTTGTTGTTTTTTTGTTTTTGTGCGTGAGAAACAACTTCCAAGTGACTGAAGACGACAGGTTACCAAATGACTGTTTTCCCCACATTGGGCACCAGGGGGCGCTACCGCCTCGCGAAAAATAAATGCTAACAACCACTGCGACACACCTGTTTCCTGTTCACGAGGCCGACAAGGAAGGAATGGAGAGACTTGATATCAAAGTAGAATCTAAAATAAATACTTCCTACTTCACCAAACCACCCCAAAGTGAGCATTATCTTATGGTAAGGACACAATGTTTGATACAACTCTTGTATTGGATCACATTAGAATGTGAAGTTACTGTTGGGAGTGGAAAGCACAATTTAAACACGTTAGGTAATGTGGTACTCTAGCGTATACATTATCTAGCTAGCTAGATAACTATCAAATATCTCGTTTCTATCCATCTATCCTATAAACTTAATTTATCTGTCGTATGTAGGCTTACTGTATTGTACTTACTGTCGTTAGTGGTATCATAGCCAGGGTATATAGCATCTATCTAGATTGCTATTTTATCATCACTCTTATCTATCATAATGTGTCCATGTCCTGTGTCCATCTGCTGTGTCTACACCATATCTATCAGACAGTGTTTTCAATAAATGAATTATCAACTGATTGCACGAGAGTAAGAAGATAACCGCATTGTAAATATAATATATACCGCTGTATAAAACTGAAATAAAGCAAAACTACTCAACCGTCGAGGCATTGCTGATGGGGAGTCTACGTCATGCATTGCACGTTTTGACATTTTCACTAAGTGTACAAAGTTAATCGATACGTAATGAAACTTAAAGGGGAAATTTGCATTATGACTTGACAGTAGTATGACAAATGATAGGTGAAGAAAAACAAATCAGCTGTCTGGCCCTATCTTGTCCATCTGATTAATTTTTTTAGAGACAAGGAGTGACTTCCACGGTGTCAATCATTTGTAGCGCACTCAGCCCAACGGCCTCGCAAAATATTGTGTTATAACAACACTCCTTTACGAATAAGGCGTTTTTCTACGGTAACAACAGGTCAGCGCTTGGTCGAGCCTGTGAGCGCGTGACAAATGACTGACACCTTTTAACTCAGGCTTTGTCTCTGATTGGTTGTTTTCCTTGCGCACAGTGGTTTCTTGTATAAATTAAAGGCACAATATGGGGCAGAGACAGCTAATTTTTTTTCACAGATCCTATTTATCATGTATTACAGCCAAGTCATAATGACTCAACAAATAAGACCAAAAGTTTATATTGTTAAATTTCTTTTAAACTCCCCCTTTGAGAAATTGTGTAGAGGGAGAGTACTGCGAGTCGGGGAGATGACTTAATTCCTGTCAAAGACAGAACACAGTAATGTGTAGAAATTTGTGAAAAACACTAGAACACTATTGCATAAGAGGGAACAAACAAGGGAGTATGAGAGGGAGGTAGGTTGGAAGGATGGTTGGTAGGAAACAATGATGGTAAGGAGCAAAACAAGGCTGGTAAAACTGGAAGGAAGGATGGGGATACCCTACCTCTAGCTTGAAACCCTACTTTAAATTTACAAGTTTAAACTGTTAAATCAATGTAGGCTAATTGTAATAAATAAGTGTAAATCAGGGGTGTCCAAACCTTTTCCTTGAAGGAGTGCATAAAGAAAAAATTAAGAATGCAAGGGCAACTTTGACATTGTTTGACATTTTTTTAACACGCTAAAATCAATCCATCAAGCAATTATACTGTGTATTATAGTTATTTTTAGAAAATACAACATCACAGCTTTCTGTGAAAGCTGATTATGTAAGTAATTTTGTCTTTTTTAAATTATTCTTGGCCTGGCCGCAGCCCTGTATCCCACTAGTCTAGATCCGCCCCTGCCCTGAGCAGATCTCCATATTCAGAACCAAAATATTTCACAATCTATAATATGCTCCCAATCTTTAAATCTGTGTGTATTTGAGGATCATAATTGATCATTAATGTGATATGTTCACAAGTCAGACCTTGAGACAGAGCAGAAAGTGGAGTGCTTCTGAAACAGAATGATCTTTATTCATGAGGCGTAAAGAGAAATTTCGTTACTTTTTAGTTGTAAATCATTTCTTTACATATCTAAAAAACGACATAAAACCTATTTATTCTTCTTCTTGTAGTTATCGTAGCAGTTGTCAGGGGCGTGGCACCCATGGAGGATGTATCTATCTATCCGTCGTAAAATGAGCACTGCAGTCGGGTGGTGGTGTTGATGTTCATCTCACCATCTGCGTGTCTTCAAAAAGTCAATCCATCACTTTTTTATTTCCTTATTTTTTTTGGGAGCTTAAATAACTTCACTGAGCTTTTCTGTAAAATTGAAGCTTCCAACAACGACACATTTTCTGGGTATAACCATCGTTAGCTTGCTAACTGCACGCTGGAGTTGTAAATGGGCCTTTTTATGGAAGCTAAGCACAGCTAACTCACAACTGAGCAGCATAGCCAAACAAAACGACATCACTTTGTCCTTATATAGTGGGGGAGGGAACTTGCGCTAGGAAGTATACGCCCCAGCCCCTTTGACGTCAGTCTTTGTATATATTTTCAGCACTTTTCTTCAAACGTATTTAATGTATTTAGAAACAAAAATGGATATCTGTTTAGTGCCACTTTAATATATGCTGTGGGCCGCAAATGGCCCCTGGGCCGTAGTTTGGACACCACTGGTGTAAATGTAACAAAATGAATTTTTAAAAGCTGCATGCAGTACCTACTGTAATTTGGGCACACCCTGTACTGCATATTGATATTGAAGTCCCATCAGATTGAATGGTCTCACATGAGTCCATCCCAAAAACATGTGGCCTCCTTCCTCCCTCCAACTCTGGTATTTCTCAGTGAAGCCCACAGACACTCCCCCCCCCCCCCCTCCCATGCCCTCCCCTCATGTCTCCTCAGATGGATTCTTCAGCCAGTCGAGTGGAAGCTGCGCGGCAGACGTGGACACGAGGCTGCCGGGTCACAACACTTCGCACCCAGACGATCACGTGAACGCGCACGCACGCGCGCGCACACGCGCAGGGGAGAAGAATAATAAGGAGGAGGAGGTGGTGAATAATGTGACAGGATGTGGTTTCCCTGAGCTGGCAGAACATCTGCGCGCACCAAGCGGGGACTTGGAGTGTTTTCACCCCGCGTGTGGAGGACTGTGTTCAGCCAAGGGGGAGATTGAGCTCGGAACCGACACTGCCTAACCCAACCATCCTTCGTCCACGCGTGGGATGCTTCTCTCCGCGTGACGCACGCACGCTCTCTACTTTGATCCACAGCGAGAGGTAAGTACGTTACGCGTTTCACGGCACACATTTCCATCTATAATATGATTATTTGTATGTGTTATGATGAAATAAACGCAATTGTGACTGCGTTTTGCCAGTCTGATTGACTGCAAAGTTGACAGTTTTGTTTGTTTATCGTGACACGCGCGGACAAGTTTCGCGCACGCGCACTAACACCAACGTCACGGTACCGGGAGTCAACGTCACGGTACCGGGAGTCAAAGGATCGTCCGATCACGCACGCACACACGTTGACTGCGCAGACGCACATACAGTACGTGTGTGATGGTCATGATCGATGGTGGATTACAAAGCATCGATAGTGGATAACTAGGTCTGTGAATGACCACATTTGACACTAATATAACATATCGCCAGGTGATTTCCTATACAATATGAAAGAAAAGTGTATTTAAAAAAAACAAAAAAAACACTTTTGTGTCTTGGACAATTAGTTATTGTGGCGGTATTTACCTGTACATCAAGTCATTCTCAAAATGTGAGGATGATACAGTGAATCAAGACAAAAATATAATTTGTTAATACTTGTAATAATCGCCTATATTAATAGTTTACACCATCAAATGTGCAACAAACTATAGCCCCGAAAACACTTCATCATTTCAAACCTAATTTACATTGTGACGAATGGCTTACTGATGATTTTATTTTGAGAAAATGTACTGGAAGTGAGAGGTCACTGGCCTGAATACGTTGCAACCCTACTTTCCTATTTGCCAGTTTTTTCCTCTATTGACTTAGTGATATACATAGGCTGTGTTGGGAATCATTCACTCATTCCCTACTCCCTTAATCGCTGTACAGTGGTGCCTTGAGATGCAAGTGAGCTGCCTTACGATTTTTTTTGAATATTCGAGCCGTCATTCGGACGATTTTTTGCTTTGACTTGCAAGCGCAAACGTAATACATGAGTAATATATGGTGGCAGTGAACTCAGTTCAACTAACTTTACACTAAGCAGAAGTTTGGCAAATAGTGAAAAATTTATCAAAAAAGAGGCTTCAAGTTGTTTAATGTTGTTTTGTTGTTTATATTTATTATTGTTCTTACTTATATGTTTTATGAAGTACATATTATTGAGTACTATTTTCCTTATTAAAAACACTTGTATTTTGGGGGAAGCTGGTGTATATTAATATTTCAATTACTTTCAAGAAGGAAAGATTATTTTTATATATCAGTGTTTTGAGTTGCAAGCATGGTAACTAGAATAATTAAACTTGTATCTCAAGGCACCAGTGGACAGTGTAGCTTGCATCCTCGGTGTGGCAACTGCCGATTCACCTTTTTGCAGATTTCTTCCCCAATTTTTTTTTAACTTCTTTTCATTTTTTTTGTTTTTTCTTTTTTGGGGGGAACCAACCCAGGAAATACTTACTGCTGGTTTTCCCCCTGCTTATTTATGAATATTTGTGCAATTACAATGGGCGTCAATTATCCTTGGATTTTTGCTCTTCACGGTCCGGTACCGACCTGCCGCGAACAGTCCGGGTCCTCTGTATCGCAAATGACACTTCATCTTTATTTGAAAATTACTGTATCTTACGTTGGGTGGCATAGGGGAGTTTTTGTTTGTTTCCACAGGCAAAATTACGAATGGTGAATCACAAATAGGCGCTGGTTCACTGGATCGTCGTGATATATCACTCCAAATATGGCAATATTATTGCATTGTAAGTTACTGTACGTGCTGGTGGATAAAAGGGGAAAAACAAGCTGAGGCATGTCAGTGAGGAGGAAGTAAGGGGTATGAGAGAGGAAAAGACGACCGTGTGTTTGTGTGTCAGTGTGTGTGAGAGAGTGAGAGTGCAGATAATTAGTTCCAGCTGGTGGCCTGTGGAGTTAACTTTACACTGTTGGTACACACTCACAGTAAGCATGTATACACACTACACACACACGCACGGTTATAAATGTGGAAGTGATTGGCGTTGCGTCACGCTGCAGCCATGCCACCGAGCCACAGGAAAGAGGTCAAAGTTGAACTAATGGTCGGACTAATGCTTACGAAATGCGTTCAGTTTTGTTTTCCTTCCTTTCTTTCTTCCTCACTCTGTGCTCCAGATGTTTGGGTCCCTAGTCAGTCAGCACATCGCATGAAACCAGCGTCGAAGGTTTCAGTCTGTATGTGTTGTTCTTCTTCTTTGGCTTTTTTTTCAGTGGTACTTATTCTAAAAGCCAGAAGCCTCAACAAGGCATGTTAAGAGAAACAGGAGGTTATCTTTTTAAACAAATGTTTACACTTGTATGACAGTGAAGAATGTTTTACTCATTCACTGCCAGCTTTTATCTAAGGAGGGTTCCCCATATTGACAGCTGTTTTGGAGCAGTTAGACTGATCTTTCAAGACCCACAGAATATTGTTCTGTGACAACAGAAGCACCCAACCTATCAAAACAAAGTAGACTCTCTTGCATTAGATTTATTTTTTTCTAGCATTTTCTGTTCTATTGTAATCAGCAGTAGAACATGGGTTGGTTTCACCAAAAACATCGGTTTCTGACCAAAACGTGGCGAGCGAAAACAAGCTTTTTGTGAAACTAAAAATGTTAAGCATAACAGTGACTTTGGCGGTAATAGATTTTGATTCATCTCAAGGTACTATAAAACAACAAAACAAGACTGAGGAAGGGCTTTTGATAGCAACATAATAATTTCTTTACCTATATGCAACTAAGAAACGCGCCGTCAGAGGCTTTTTTATATGCTGTTTTCATTCACTCCATGAACTGTTATTTTTACTCAAGCTTGTGACACATACTTTCTATTAACTACCACAATCCACACACTCTTTATAAATACATGCACATATTCTGTTTGAGTGCCAGGTGCCTGAACTTGTCCGACTTCCGTGTTAGTATTTCTCTACCTCATACTTGATGTGACAAGCTGAGATTCACTGCCTAATCCTTATCTTCTACACAAAAGTTATGCAGATCTCAAATCCAAAGCTATGCATCGCCACCATCTACAGGGATCTGTTAGTCATTACAGTGGTTTTTACAAACTTGTATTTTGCAGACAAGCCGCGTGAGACCCTTTTCCAAGCTTGCCAGTTAAAAAACATACTTGATGAGTATACACGTCAGTGACAGTAAACTATTGGATTCCAGTTGACAAATCTAAACCTCCACCGCAGTGAATCACTTACCAGGGGACAACACTAAACAGTTTCAAATGATTGTTTCGAAACAGGGTTGGTGAATGTCTTTCTCTGCCAGGTCCAACATCACCTCATAAATTGACAAAAATTCCCACGAAACTCTCCAACATTCACAATTACGACACATGCATACTGTAGCTAAGTCGCTAGCTCCGCGCATGTTTACACTCATGGCTCAGTAGAGCCCCCCGGGGAGGCCCGCCTCACGCTTTGAAAACATCATTAACACAGACAGGGAGTGGACATTGGCACGTACTTTCACACATTGACACTTCCGTTGATCGGGTGTTCACCACCGTGTGTCATTGTCTGCTTTAATGACTTCATGGTGGCGTCTGTGTGACTCCCATGTGTGTTGTTTAATGTCATTGAGGTAAATTGACTGCTGACTCAAATGTTTTCTCCTCGCTAAAAGACAAACGAGGATGAGTTGAGGAGCTTTTTAAAGCGCAGGAACCTAATCCCAAAACTATCAACTTTTGGAGGACTATTCTGTTTGGACAGCAGGAACAATTGTCTATTACTTTCTACTGTTATCTACATTTAGTTATGGGCTAATTTATTGTGGACAAAAGAAAACCATGTTTGAGGGGTCGCACTTGAAACTCTAACCATGGATTCAAACCCTAATTTGAATCCCTAACTAGTTTGAAACCATGATTTCAAACCTTAACCCTTCTTTGAAATGCTAACCTTTGTCTCAAACCCTAATTTGAAACCGTAACCTAGACTGAAACTGTAATCCTAAATCCTTATTTGAAATGCTAAAACTATCTTGAGAGACAAATTTGACACCCTACATCTAGTTTGAAACCCTAGCTTGGCTTTAAACACTAATTCGAAAAGGCTTGTTTGAAACCCTCATTTGAAACCCCAACCCTTGTTTGAAAGGCCAACCTTGACTTCAAACCCCAATTTGGAACCCTACATTTTGGTTGAAAACCTAATTTGAAAGACTGACCTTGTCTTCAAATGCTAATTTGAAACCCTAACATTGCGCTTGAACCCCAAGTCCTTCTTTGAAATGCAAATATTGACTTCAAACCCTAATTTGAATACCTAACCTTTGCTTGAAACGCCAACCTTAGCTTCAAACTCTAATTTGAAAACCCTACTCTAGTTTGAAACCCTAATTTTAAACTCTAGCCCTTGTTTGAAAAGCCAACCTTGGCTTCAAACCCTAATTTGAAACCCAGCATGTTTATTGTTGACACAGGTGTCATCATAGTCTTACTTCCCTTTTATTTAACCTCCTGTGGATTCAAACTGTGCAAATCCTCCGTTTCAGTAGTGTTAAATTGTCTGTTTTGTTTTGGATCACGGGAGCAGTCAGACAACACGCTGAGCGACCCGTCTCTAGATGGGCTTTGACATTTTCACCACAAGCGATGTCATCTCCATTGCGGTCGTTACGCTCCTGCTGCAAAACGCTCATCTGCGAGGCCGCAGTTTTCATTATTTTTCCTGTCCTCTCTCCAAAGACATCATGCATCCGTCTTTGAAATGTATGTAGCATCACCGTCGGATAACAACCATGTACCTTCACAGTCTACTCTTTATCTTCATGCAAGGATCACTGACTTGTGTTGTAATGACTGCTTAGGAAAATTGCAACACTTATTGATTGTGTAATGTGCACATGTCGATAGACGCCTAAGGACTGAACAATTTCAGCTCCAGGCAGGTTTTTTTATTTATTCACTTAATGAGCCTGCTTGCAGCAACTTTATGTGTAACTTTCGCCGTCTTTAAGAAACTAATATGACACGAATGTTGATAAAACAATGATAGCCAATAATGTGATATATACAATACCATATATGGAAAACGAGTCCAGATTCACTCGAATTGATGTGATAGCATTACCACAATGCAGATATAAGATATGCTCTATGCCAATTTTGATATGCTGCGATATGATACGATTACAATACAATATGCTTTATTCCAATTTTGATATGCTACGATATGATACAATATACAATACAATATTCACTCCAATTATGATACAAATAATTCAAATTACGATACCATAACATCTACTTCTTAGCAATGCAGTACAATACGATATGATTTACTCCAAGTTCGACGCGATATGATCCACTCCAATTACAAAGTGATAAAATACAGTACGATTCTTTTTAATGACGTAACGCTCTAATTATACTACGATTCAGTCCAATTACCGAGTGATACACTCCCATTACAAAGCGATAGAATGCTAAACAATTCTATATGAGTCGCTCAAATTTCAATACCGTATGATTTACACTCATCTCAATGCGATACAATATTATTTATCCCGATTGCAATGTGATGATAATGTGACTAATATTACTGCAGCTGACTGAGTAAATTTTTAATCTTTGTGTGTGCCTCTCTGTCTATATTTTACTGCCCCCAGGTGGCCAAGGCACACACACCAGAAGGAGCAGTACAATGTCCATCGAATTGAACCCAAAAAAAATGTGGCAAAAATTGTTTTATTCTTTACATTCGAATTAATTATGTCATTACTTCATGTTTTTCATAAAGTACAATATTATACAGTGTGTTTTTTTTCCCGTTAAAAACAACTTTTTTTGCTGGGTTTAATCAGGAAGTTTGAACGGATTAATAGCATTTTCATTCATTTCTATCGGGGAAGATATTTTGAGATATGAATGTGGTCATGGAACGAATAAAGCTCGTATCTCAAGGCACCACTTTTATTTTCTTCAATTCCATAGCAATATAATACAATACTGTTCACTCAAATTGGATATAATACTATCTAGCCAGATCAGTAAAATATTTTTTTTACATTTGCCACACTACACCACTATTGTATTTCAAATGTTCTAGTTTTTCAAATAGAATATGATGACCATGCATCCATGGCTGTCGTTTTTTTCCGTCTTCCTCCCCAAACACGACTGTGAATCCCTTCGTGTTTATTGCGTTTGCGAGCTTTAGGCTGGCTGACGTACTGCGGGGTGTTTGCAAACCTACGCCAAAGATGGTGTTTTTTTTTTTTTTTTTTTGCCTCAACAAATCTCGGCGTGGAAGGATTATGCGGCGCAAATCAAACTCATGACCGCCCAAGGCATGTGAGAGGAGCTGGAAAGGGGAGGAGGTGGGAGAGAAGAAGAGAAGGTGTTGGTCCTGAAGCGAGGCAGAAAGAGGGAAAGTGACAATGAAAGAAGCGAGAGGCAGAGAGAGAGATTGCTGCCTATTATTCTTCTGAGAAGCCGGCAGTCGGCGAGGGCTCGTTCCCATGGTGATAGCTGTCTTCATCTGTGTGTGTGTGTGTGTGGGGGGGGGGGGGGGGGGCCTTGAGACAGCACGGAGGCAGTGGCAGGTTTTGGCCGTAGTCCGCATCATGCCACTTGTTTCATTTACTCGCCATTTCATCGTTTTCATCATCTGAGACTCTTCCGTAGCATCCTCCAATGTCTTTTACTCGCGAGCAAACATTTGAGATATGACGGCAGTGTGGTGGCAGTAAACTCAACTCACTTCACAACAAGCAGCAGTTTGGCAGATAAACAATTCCTTGAAAATCTATTGAAAAGCGTCATCAAGCTGTTAAATGTCACTCGCAGTTGAAATTTACTGTCAAACTAAACACAGAACAAAGAGAATTACATTTATTAAATTTATTTATATAGCGCATTTCATACACAAGGTAACTCAATGTGCTTCACATGATTAAAAGCAAAAGCAAAAGCAGCTTATAAATATTTAAAACAAAGAGGGGGTCGGGGGGAATAAAAGTACAAACCCAATTCCTTTTGTTTTTGTTTTTTTTTGTTGTTTTTTGTCCTGTTCGGCTGTTAGGTCAAGCAGAATGGAAACTCTGTATCCCTGTATCTGTACAAACCTAATTCCAAAGTTGGGACGTTGTGTTAAACATAAATAAAAACTGAATACAATGATTTGCAAATCATGTTCGACCTATATTTAATTGAATACACTACAAAGACAATATAATGTTCAAACTGAGAAACTTTGTTGTTTTTAGCAAATAATCATTAACTTAGAATTTTATGGCTGCAACACATTCCAAAAAAGCTGGGACAGGGTCATGTTTACCACTGTGTTACATCACCTTTTCTTTTAACAACATTCAATAAACATTTGGGAACTGAGGACACTAATTGTTGAAGCTTTGTAGGTGGAATTATTTCCCATTCTTGCTTGATGTACAGCTTCAGCTGTTCAACAGTCCGGGGTCTCCGTTGTCGTATTTTACGCTTCATAATGCCCCACACATTTTCAATGGGAGACAGGTCTGGACTGCAGGCAGGCCAGTCGAGTACCCGCACTCTTTTACTACAAAGCCACGCTGTTGTAACACGTGCAGAATGTGGTTTGGCATTGTATTGCTGAAACGGATGGATTAATGGCATTTCCTTTTATTTCAGTGGGGAAAGATGTTTTGAGAAGTGTTTTGAGTGTATTGTCCTTGAAAAGTAAAATATTTACTGTATTGGATTTAAAAAAAAAAAAAAAAAAAAAAAAAAAAAGAACTTAGCATAGCCAACGATGAAATGGCGAGTAGCATAGCTACTATCTTCATTAAAATGTTTGACTGGATTTCACATTTTAAATGTTGCAAACTTTATTTCTATTTAATTCAGTGATTATTTTGCATACCACTAGAGGGAGCCCACGTACTACCTGTGATAGTCATACCACACTTTGACAATCACTACTGTAGATCTTTACGTCAGACTTCAGAAAATTTAGTTTAAAAAAACAGCTCAATTTTAGTTAAGTTTTTACGTAAAAAAGGCAGGGGGATTGTGTTTTTATGTGATGATATTGCGCTGAGATTCAGCAAATTTTTTTAAATTGGTTTTGTTCATTATTATCATTTTCATAAACTGTAGTGTATAGGTCCCTTTTTAAGGGAAAATGGGGTAAATAAATGTTTAACTCATTCACTGCTAGCCTTCCCATTTAACATGGATATTTGACTCGTGTTAAATAGTGTTGTGATCTAATAATAACTAATAACTCCGCAAGTTTCCTTTTTCTCACATTGCCTTAGATGTTGTGCCTTTACTGGACATGACTTTCTTCAGGCTTCTGATTGGCTACTGTGGCCGGACTGTTAGGGATTAGTTTAATGCCCTCTATAGCTGGTAAATGCAGTTTACTGAAAAACTTGTTCTGTGTGTGGATGTACTCTACATCTTTTTTTAATGCTGGAGCTAGGAAAATATATGTTTTTAAAATCATCCCCAAGCCTACAGTAAGTCAAAATAAAAGTTTCACAGCTATAGATGTTCTTTTAATCAATCACTACACTTGTGGTTGATTTTTGGCTTTTTTTTTTCAGACTTAAATCGACTTCCTCAAATCTGTAAACTGCACTCAAATCATCTCCTGAACGTGGTTCTGTTGTGTGACATTGCAAACCTCCAAATGACAGACAAAACCTCTTGCACTAAAATAAACGTCAAGAGGTTGGTTGCTCCTTTAGCAGAAGGGAAACCGACAAATCTCTTCTTCCTGTTTTTGCCCGACAGCTCTCTTCGCACAAAGCAATGATTTGAAACTGTGTGTACGCTTATGCTAAAAAACTGATCTGTGCGGTGAACTGACAAAATGGCTGAAAACAGGGTCAACTGGCAACAGTTTCCTGCAATAACTCATCTCTAGAGATCTAGAGTGAACCCCTGCGTCTCAGTGACAATATCGTTTTACACCGAACCTCCCAAAAGAAAGAGTAGACTCTTCTTTCACCAGAAAAAAGTTTGTTTCTAGCTTTTTCTTTTCTTTAATAATCAGTAGCAGAGCACCGATTAGTTTCACCAAAATCACGGGTTTATTACTAAAAAGGGGAAAAAGCGAGCTTTTTGTGAAAACGTCAAGCAAAACAACAAAAACAAGTCTTATGGCAAAATAATTATTTACACATATACAACTAAGGAACGTGCCGTGAACGATGCTGATTCACCGCATGGCTCGATTTGAATGTCAGTGGCCTTTTTACACGGCCTTCACCATTCACTCCATGAACTGTCATCTTTTCTCACGCTTGTGACACAAACTGTCTAATAACTCCCGTTTATACTACATACTACATTTATACCATACATATACATACTCTCTTCGAATGTGAGATGCCTAAACTTGTCCGACAGCCAACATGTTGGCATTTCTCTTCCTCATAGTTGATATGAAAAGCTGAGATTCACCGCCTAATCTTTATCTTCAACTCAAAAGCTGTGCTGAGGGATCTCAAATCCAAAGTGATGCAACGCTGCCATCCACTGGCGTGTGTGGCGTCATCATGACGGTTAAATTTCACAGACAAGCTGGGCAAGACCATCTTTCACGCTTACCCTTTGAAAAACACGCTCTATGAATACTGTATGTTATTTTGGTGGTGGTAAACGGCCGATTTCCAGTTGACGAATTTAAACGTCCATGGCAGTGAATGAGTTTATACACCCCACACAACAGGATAATCACTCAGGATCGTCTTTAGAGACAGCCAATAGTTTCTTTTTATTTTAATTTCAAAGGAGCGAAAATGCTTACATTTGTGCCGATTGTCTGTACGCGTTTACCCGGCCTAACATTTTCAATTGCTGGCCTTGACTGTTTTCCGAGGAAATTGTGCAACGAAATATCTCTTAAAACACACCCCCACACCACAAGATAATCACTGAGGATGATCTTTGGAGTCATCCGATAATCGGTTTTTGGTGAGTTTGATCACAAGGGAGGAAAAGGCTCCAATTTGGCCCGATGTCACGCACGATACCTCAAGGCTGTAAGATTATGAAGTGTACAACTTGTAGGTTTTGCAGGTTGTTGAGATATGAGTCACGAGTGCAGTCTGCCGTTTTAGTCATCCTGTCATACGTTTCGTTAGCCACATGACTTCCTGTTTGCCCATATGACTCTGATGTGCGTTGACGTTCACAAATTAATCTACAGCATCTTCTCCCCTCGCTCCTTTTGTTTGCTGTTCCGCGGCGTCTTCATTTCACGCTCTTCAGTCCCGCGTTCCCCGTTTTCTCCCTTGATTGAGTCTCACCTTTCCCATTCTCGCCGCTCACCTCATTAGCGAAGCGGCCGTCTGCTCATTTCCTCTTCTTGTCCTGCTACCACCTCCCAACAGTGCACACTTCCTGCGGTCCAAACCCTGCAAGCCCACAATCCCCCAACCCCCCGCACATCCTGTCCTGTTATTCATTGTGTCCGGACAAAACGTTCCACAAATAGACCCGTGCTTGATTTGGATGAGCAAGGAGACAATTTAGTATGAATTAATTTATTCATTTAATAATCCATCCATCTGTTCTATGTCATAGAGGGGTGTCAAACTAATCTTCTTTGTGGCTGTGGGCGTCTTATGGCTGTGAAAATCATATACTGTACAGTGAATTCCCGCTTTATCACGTTATACCGTTCCCGCCCCACTATGCTACAGATTTTTAAGTGATCATTCTGTATGGGTTTTTGCAGTATACAGCTAAGTCCTTATTTAGAGTTGTTGAGTATTGTTGTATGTTATGTTTATGTCCTGCTGCTCCGTGTGTGTTCGAGTAGCAGTTGTTTGAAGTTTTTTAATTACTGTCACTAGTATGCTAATTTCCGTTAGCCCATCTATGGCATTTCCCATTATTTTAGCATTTACTAGCACTTTCGTTAGACACATTTATATGGTTTAGTTGAAGATTTTGGTGTTTGAAAATACAATGTTGAATTCTCTTTTCTTTTGTGTCAGTTTTACAGTAAACCTCAACTAGGAGTGACAAACAGCTTGTAGCAAGCATGCATTGGCTTGAAATTTGGACAACTGCAAGCGAGAGTCTTCTTTCCTCAAAGTGATGTTACATGATAGAATCCCGTTTCTTGACAGTGAGAGTGAGAACGAGGATTAAAGAATGCTTTGAAAAGTGTGTTTTAACAAGTTTAAAGTGTGTAGGAGGGGTAAAACTATGAAACTATTTTATATGGTCTCTCATGCAACAATCCATCCTTAAAACCATCACTGTTTATCCATCCATCCATTCATCTAGCCTTACATACATCCTTGCAATCATCAATTCATCTGGTATTTCATCCATCCATCTATTGCTTCTTCTATAAATCTGTACATTTTTCATTTAGCTATGCAATAATACATCTATGCATCAATCATTTTTTTAGATAAATAAAATGTCCCTGTATGTTGATCCATTCATTTGTGGCACGAAGATAGCAGTTTGCTGTTTGGGGTTTACCTTCTTCGCCTCTTTCATGTGAGTTTGCATTTCATATGGTCTCAGGTGGGAACAAGGAAGAGCAAAGGCGTGAAAAAAATCAACCTTATTGACTCTCCCTTTTCTAATTTTTTTATTTGAGGAGGCTTAGCTACCTTGTACTTCCTTATTGCTTCTGCCTTTCATACTTGTGTGAATGTTAGATTTCCTACATCTTTTTAAAGCTTTACGCTTTTCTACCTCTCAGATACTGGACAGTATTACCACCCATCTAGTAGTCACACTGATTATGTTGCATATTTTGAGACTAACTAGTTGGGGTGCAGTCATAACTACACTGTGTTAATGCTGTTTTAATGCGCTTGCTCTATTCATAGGTTTTCCTTCGTGTCTTTGAACACGATATTAAAATTAATGAGCTTGCTCACTCCAAATATGTTTAACAGTACTTACAATATCAAAGGGGAAAGTCTATTACAAAGTGGGTGCACTGATATGTTCTATTATTAAAATGTGGCATTACTGCACTCTAATGTAGTTTTTTAAATATACTAAAAACAAAGTTGTTTAATAACTTAGTTTTGTTTTGTTAAAACAAAGGACTTCTAAGAATGCACTGCACTAAATTGAATATGTATTGTTGTTTTTACAGGAAAGCTCACTAATCTTCCAGCTCATCATTTGCTTCGATGGTTCTGTTGTTTTTTCCCCCTCCTAATACTGACAGACTCCCCAAAGCCTGGTGGGAAAATAACAACAGATTAGTCTGTAAAGAGGTTGGCTTCGGAAGATAATTGTTGGGGAAAAGCTCTCAAAACTGAAGACTGAAAGTGAAAATTGTCTGTGTTTCAAGTGTTTAGGTGATGAGTTGTGAGTTTAATAAGAGTTGGCGATCTGGGACTTTTTTCAAGCAAATCACAGGTTTTTTGTTCAGTGTGTCATCATGCTGACAGCCCTCATCAAGTGCTTTCATTCTAGATATGACTTGATGTTGTTTGGTACAAATGCCGTATCTTCACGACCATAGGGTGCACCGTATTAAAAGGCGCAGTCTCAGTTATGGGGTCTATTTCTGTATTTAACACATACATAAGGTGCACTGTATTATTAGGCGCAGGCATGGTAAAACATACGCTAGCTTAAAACATACGGTAGCATGCATGCACGCTAAAACAATGTTTTTAAAGAGGCAGCGGGAGCAAAACTGAGTTGGGTTGTACTTTATTGAAGTATTTAACAATGTACTAACTAGCTAAAAAAAAAAGTCACGCAGAGCGCTCATCACACAACAACATTTATAGATGTTGGAACTCGGTGAACACATAAGGCACGCCGAATTGTAAGGCGCCCCGTCCATTTTGGAGAAAATTTAAGACTTTTAAGTGCGCATTGTGGTCGTGAAAATACAGTTGATTTTTTTTTACATGAATACAGGTGAAGTGTGACATTAAGCAAATAGTTTTTTAGGTCATTATCATCAAATGTGGACATAAAGAAAATATAATTTCAGATGTGGAAAACCTTAATTGAGGAGCTACCATTTGAGGTATGATTAAATGTGGTGTGTTGTAAATTGATTTTTGAAATAATTAGGTGTGCTGTGAAATTATTAAGCAAATCACTTTATTGGTCATTGTGTCAACATATGAGGATGTACTGTATTAACAAAATAATACAAATATCTGGAAAGCCTTTGTCAAGGGCCTTCATTTGAAATATTACTCAATTTGTTGCAAATTGATTTTTGACAAATGTGAACTGAGACATTAAGCCAATCGCTTTGTTTGGTCACTATGGCAAAAGTAGGACATATTGACAAACTAGTTACAGATAGTGAAATCCCTGTTTAAGTGCTTTCATTTAAGGTATGACTCAATGTGTATTTTTGCAAATACATTTTTGGTTGATTCACAGGTAAACTTTGACTAAGGTTATCCCATTAAGTTCACAATCAATTGCCATCAAAAACTAATCACCTGAGTGGTTTTGTACTAACTACATGTCCATCGAATTTGACATTTTACTCAGACTTTGATGCTTTGGCATGGAGAAACTTTTCAAGCCAAAGAAACTTAACAGCGAACATCAAATGTTATGGTGATTGATGATTTGCGAGTGAAACGTGAACATTTGTTGGCTCTTCAGGGTTGACGGTACAACGAGCGGCATCATGGGCTGCGGACTACGTAAGATGAAGCCCACCTCGGAGGACAAGTCGCCAGGCAAGATTTACTCTACACTGAAGAGACCTCAGGTCGAAACCAAGGTGGGCATGGCCTACACCTACCGCTACCTGGACTTCCTCATCGGCAAAGACGGTAAGACTTTAATACAGTATTCTACTTCTGTATTAAAAACAAGACATTTACAGACATGTTTAATATTTGAACTGCAATACAGTGAACCCTCGTTCATCGCGGGAGTTAGGTTCCAGGACTGGGCACGATAAGCGAATTTCCGCAAAGTAGAGACACCATATTGATTTAATTTTTTAACGTATATTGTGACCTTTTAAAACCCTCTCTATCATATTATCCGTAGGATAATCATATAGGATATCACATTTTTGCACACTACTTAGTAGTAACAATTAAAATTAAATAAAAAAACAAAGATGGGTACTATACTGTAAATAATGTTCATACATATAACTTAAAAACCCCGCAAAGTCGTGAATCCGCGATAGTCGCACCGCGAAGTAGCGAGGGTTCACTGTAGTGCATTTCCCATGTTGATGAATAAAGTATCTATCAATCTAAATATGTGCCTTATATCATTCGTTTTATAATTTTCAATTGACAATCAAAAAATGAAAAAGGAAAGTGACTTATTTTATCAGATTTTAAATCTCACAAAAAAATTTAAAACTGCGAGATTCCTCACATTTCAATTTTTGTCTTAGATCAAAAATACGAAATAAAAAAATGGGCCACAGGATTTGAAAATTTAATTGGTCGGGCTTATGTGACCAGAATGTTCGGTAACGAGCATTAGTAAAGCTACATTAGCTTGTTAGCTGCCGCAATCAAGCGGGACCGCGACCACTAGCCATCAAATAAATAAATTTAAAATAAAAAAAGCCAGATTTTTCAGCATTTTTTTCATTGTTTTAGTTAAGAAATTATGAAATTTGTCATTTTTGTCAAGTGAGAATAGAAAAAACGAATGCTAGATTAATCTGCTTCTTGATGAATGGAACTTTCCAATCGCCTTGTTTCTGTCATGCCTACACAGGAGGAGATGAAGCTCCTTTACTGAGGCCGCCATCAATGTCACAAACATTTAGCGCTTAAAATTCATCTACTTGTGCCTCTTTGGCCATAAAACAAATTAGACTTGATGTCTTTTAATTAGTTTTACGCCACTGCTCTCTAAACACTTTCTGTTTTCAGTGACGATACATCCGAGTTACAAGTCACTCATCCTTTACTGGGAAGCGAAAGATTTAATTTTTTTTAAGATAAATGGTTTATAAATTGGGTGGAACGGTGGACGACTGGTTAGTACATCTGCCTCACAGTTCTGGGGACTGGGGTTCAAATCCCGGCCTCGCCTGTGTGGAGTTTGCATGTTCTTCCCGTGCCTGCGTAGATTTTCTCCGGGTACTCCGGTTTCCTCCCACATCCCAAAAACATGCATGGTAGGTTGTTTGAAGACTCTAAATTGCCCATAGGTGTGAATGTGTGTGCAAATGGTTGTTTGTTTATATGTGCCCTGTGATTGGCTGGCGACCAGTTCAGGGTGTACCCTGCCTCTGGCTCAAAAAAAAGCTTGGATAAGCTCCAGCACGCCCGCGACCCTAGTGAGGAGAAACGGGAAAGAAAATGGATGGATGGGTTCATAAATTGTTTTTAGACGAGCAACAAATTGTTGGTAATTACAATCTCTCGAAGATTCTGAAAATATTGGCCTATACACCTTTGTTTTTTAAGTGAGTGAGGTATGAACTGATTTGTGTATATAAGTGGGCACTGAATGCAAATATTTCTTACTATAAACATTGTGATGTTTTTTTTTTTTGAAACAACTGGCTTTTTGAAATGATAAACTTTTTTGACAAATGTGACATTCTGTTTATAAGTGTAACATCATCTATCACATAACATAAACATTGTTAATTATTACTTTTTCTACAAATTAATTGACTTTTGGGGACTCTTTCATGTCCGAACACCCACCAATTTATGCAAGTGCTTGTATCCTGGCGAAAGTGTAGGTATTTTAGGGGTCCCAATAGACACAAGAATAAGTCTCAAGGACTCATGCCCGAAATTAGAAGAGGAAGTTGGACATTTTGGTTCGAAAATTCTAATGCTAATACTTTGACGAACTCCAACTAATGAATTTGCCCAAATGATGCCCAATCAAAAGCATGTATCTGAGACAGATGGGCAACGCTAAATTGCCAAGCATTTTTTCCTTTTCCATCGAATGTGGGCGGAGCATGGCATTAAAGTTTGTTGATCATCATTTCGAGGATTCGTGGAAAGTTAGAAAAAAATAGCAGCTAACACCAGTTATAAATAAATAAATAGTGTCTGTTGATTATTTTAATCATAAAACTAGGGATAATTTAAAGTACTGCAGTAACAGAGTAAAAATTATGTAAAAATGATTTATTGCCTATAAAGAGGCTTTGTTTTCACTTTTGTGGGTGAGCTCATTGGGCGCGCTGATTTTTTGGGATCTAGGGGGAAAGAATAAAATGCTGAGCCTGCATCTTTCTGCCGAATGAAGACAAACTAACCATATTGTTTCCACTGTAAAGGTTTTGTGTCTGCTGACTTAGTGGAAAGAAAAAACCCCACTATAACAGCAAGGCACCGCCCACTTGGCGGGAAGTGAGGTGAAGGCTGAGTTCACTTCCTTGTTTGTTCCTCTGAGTGGAGGCCTTTTTGTTAAATTTAGATGCTTTGCTCCTCTTCAGTCCGTCCAGACTGATTGCATTTCACCACAATCGATAGAGATGTATTGATCCCAGCCAGAGGACAATCACAGCCAATGAAGCTTTGCTTTGATGCTGGCTGAAAAGAAGCAGCAAGGAGGCATGCTGGGTAAATAAAAACGGACGTTGTGAGGTTATGAGGGCTGCATAAATTACACCATGTATAATTTTTCACACAATTCTAAATGCATAGAATATTAAATGTGATGTAATGATGTTTCCTAACTGTTCCCAAAAGATTTCCCAAATGTTCCCTAAATGTTTGCTAAATGTTTCACAAATGTTCCCCAAATCTTCCCTCAACATTCCCAAAACATTCCCAAAAATGATACCCAAATATTCCCGAAATACTCCCCAAATCTCCCTTTAATCTTCCCCAAATGTTCCTGAAATGCACCCAAATTGTTGGTAATAATTTTCAAATCTTCCCTAAATGTTCCCTCACTGTTCATCAAATCTTCCCTGAATGATCCCCAAATCATTAGCGCTTTAAAGATATTAATAAGATATGGCACATTAGACATGTATTGAACATTAAATGTTGTAAATGACAATGTTCCCTAACTCTTTCCCAAAACTTCCCTAAATGGTATCCAAATGTTCCCTAAAAGATCCCTATATGATCGACAAATGTTCGTGTAATACTCCCTAAGGTTTTCGTTCTCTTTTTTTAAAAGCTTAACAAACCTCGCTGTTGTATTTGTGGGAATTTGTGCAGAACCTTTATCGATTTAACACAATTTCACCTTGAACGCCGCATTCAATCAATATTGACGTCTTTATTTTTTAACCCTTATTCTCCAATGGATAATCTTGGTAGTATTTTTAAGTGAAACCATGCCGCAGGACTAGAAAGGGGAGTGGACAGGGTAATAAAGGATGGTGAATTCCCGACTCAATGTCACGCTGGCCTTCGGTGAGATGGATTCAATTCCAGCTCTCCATCCGGTGAGCTGCGGGGATAAGTCCCAGCTCCCCCGCCGTGCCGTCACTAATCTCCCTCCAGAAAAGACACTCCGGCGCAACGCTTTCACGCTGACATCTCCTGCAGCACTGAGGTGCATCTAAGAGCCACTGAGTGCAAAAATGAGGGGGGCAGGAAGTAGAGCGGCGCGGGGAAATAGTTTTATGCACGTCCCTCACCTGACGCCATGACAACTGCTCATGTCAATTGAGGAGGGAAGGAACTCCAGGGGGCTCTTTTCATATCACAAGGTGATTTCAAAAGGTGTGTGATGCATCGTTTCCTGGTGTGTCTGTGATAGTGTATTGCGGAGACGCGCTGCATTATGAGACACCCGCATTGCATTGTGGTGATGGACTAGGGCTGGCACGACATTTTGAAGTTGACGCTAATGTGAAGATGGTCGAGTCGGAGTTGATTAATCGATGGCGTCATTATTTTTTCAGTACCATACAGCAGTCCCCAACGTTTATTGCGCCACTGACTGGTTTCACTTTGTAACATATAAAAACTAATGATTAAAAATACCATTATGCGGAATGTAGTTGTTGTAATTAGCCCTCAGTTGTTTCTCTTCAAAGAGCTGACTGTACTGCTAGTGTTACGATACAAGTGTTGCTTTACAACCAGTAAAGCGACTCAAGTATTGTTATGTTGGAATCTGAACTCGTTAGCGTAGAATCGTTGTCTGCGCATTATTGGACGTAACATTTTGTTAAAAGTTGTCATGATTTGACATTTAGTTTTTGTTTTATGCAATGTCATGTGTTCCCAGCTGTTCAACCTCTAGAGGCGACACCCGCATTGCATAATGGGGACATCCGCATTGCATGGTGACCTGAGGGCACTCCTGCATTGCATTCTTGCATGGTGGGGACCTGTGAGGATGACCACATTGCATGGTGTGGACGCCTGCATTGAAATTTGGCTTGGTGGGGATGCATTACACTAGGCATCGAAACTGGGAACCCACCCATCCATCCATTTTCTGAGCCGCTTCTCCTCACAAGGGTCGCGGGAGTGCTGGAGCCTATCCCAGCTATCATCGGGCAGGATGCGGGGTACACCCTGAACTGGTTGCCAGCCAATCGCAGGGCACATACAAACAAACAAACAACCATCCGCACTCACATTCACAACTACAAGCAATTTAGAGACTTCAATTAACCTACCATGCATGTTTTTGGGATGTGGGAGGAAACCAGAGTGCCCGGAGAAAACCCACGCAGGCACGGGGAGAACATGCAAACTCCACATAGGCGGGGCCGGGGATTGAACCCGGGTTCTCAGAACTGTGAGGCAGACGCTCTAACCAGTCTACCACCGTGCCGCGGAAACTGGGAACCGAAAGTTTTTAATTTGAAAGATACCGGGAGAACCGGAACTAGTCCCGGTTCCAATTGGTTCTCGATTCTCGATGCCCAACCCTACCCACCTATCATGTTGGGGACCTGTGCTTCTTATGTCCTAATATTTTTATCAATTTCATTTTGGCTATATCAGATTTTGGGCGCTTTCCCAAGGCTGCGGCGGTCACATCAACAACATTGGAGCGCTCTGTCATCCCCGTGGCGTCGCCACCCCAATATCAGACACTTTTGTTTTTGTGTGTGGAGCAGTTGTGTAATAAAAGCAGATGACAAGCTTTATTACTTACAGCTCTCCTCCAATTTACACTGGCTTTCATCAGCCAAAGCTTATTTTGGTACATTTGGAAGCAGTTTAGCAGCCTGTTGAGGCATCTCTCTCGTCGCTCTCTGTCTCTCTGTCTCTTTTTGTCTCTGTCTGTCTCTCTCTCTCTGTCTGTCTGTCTGTCTGTCTCAGGAGCAATGATCAGGGAGTCTAAATCTTGTGTTCTCTCAAGGATGCAATGATGCACTAAAGGTTTTCCAACCTGGGGAGTCTCACGTCAAATTCCCATGACCACAATAATGAATGATCGATATTTTTTAAATCGAAATTATCATAAATCATTTGATAATTTTTTGATATAACTCACTAAATGTGCATTATTCAATTGGATGATATCATTGATACGAATACATTCCCTAAAATATTTCTAAAACATTGAAAATAGTTTTTTGTCTTTTAAGCTACATACCTTACAAAACATTTTTTTACTGATAAAACAAACATTTTTAGCTTGTTTTTTTTTTTAATAAACGTTTGCAAATTGCAAAACGAAGAAAACATGATTTTACTGATTAAACAACATTTGGAGTTACCTGTGTACAACCTCATTGATACCAACATATCAATTATCACATTCTGAACGGTCAAATTAAAAGAAAGCATGTATTTCCATCATCGATATGAATCTTACATCGATTCAACACGATGACCACAATTCTGAACAATCAGAAATTTATATCAACATTTTAAACAACATTACCTTGGCTCGTGAATACCCATGATGCTCCAGTCATTTTTCTTGCCTGCAGCTGGCAATCAAACACAGAGAGCAAAATGTTGACTGAAGCAGAAAAGCAAACCACACCATCTCACACTTATCTTAAAGTATCTTTTCATGAAGCTGTGTGTATTTTCGTGTGCCCATCTCACACTACTACCTGGGCTTATTCACACCTTTAATGAAGCATGTAAAAAGAAAAAAGAAGTATAAATGGAACAAGGTCATTCTAGAGGAAAGTGGGATGCAAAACGTGCTGATGCAGTGAAGTCATTCAACCACTGGGGTGGCGCCGGCTGGCAGACTTTCAGGTCTCACGGCAGACGTGCTCTCTCGGGGAAGACTGTCTACGCACGCACACACACACACACACACACACACACACACACACACACACACGCACACACCCTTCATCCATCCATCCCATCCCGTCCTGTCCTGTCATCCTGACACGCTAATGGAGACTAATCAAGTGCCCGGGGGAGCACAATGGGCCCTTCATCTCCAGACTTCCCGGACCACCCAGCTCCCCTCCCACCACGGCATGTGTAATGTGATTTATGGGCAGAAATAACTACATAGACACTTACTGACCACTTCATTTGGTACACCTGCCTGAATCACATTGGATTTGGAGTTCACTGTATTATGCCAGTATTGCATCATATTTGGAGTTATTTCTATCCTATTTTAATTGGAAGGAATGCTATTGTAGCTGGAATAAATTGTATTGTAATTAGAGTGAGTCCCATTGTAATTGGAGTAAATTCTATTGTAATTGGAGCAAATCGTACTGCATCATGCAGTAATTGGAGTTAATTGTATCATAATTAGAGTGAATTGTATCATATTATAATTGGAAATAATTGTATGGTAACTGGAGTGAATCGTATCGTAAGTGGAGTCAATTGTATTATTGTATAATTTGAGTAAATCGTATTGCAATTGGAGTGAATTGTATGATATTGTAATTGGAAAGAGTCGTAACTCGAGTGAATCGGATCGGAATTGGAGTGATTTATATCCGATTGTAATTGGAAAGAATCCTATCATAACTGGAATACAATCTATTGTAATTGGAATAGTATCGCATCGTAATTGTAGTCAATCATATCGTAATTTGAGGGAATTTTATCGCATCATAATTGGATTGAATCGTATCGTAATTGGAGTGTACTGTATCATATCGTAATTTGAGAGACTCATAACACATTGTAATTGTAGTGAGTTTTGTCGTAATTGGAGTCAAATAGTATCACATCGCAGTTGGAGTTAACGGTGTCGTCTGGTAATTGGAGATAACCGTATCGTTATTAGATAGAATCGTATCATATTGTAATTGGGGTAAAATTGATCATATTTGGAGTGAAATCGTATCATATGAATTGGAGTTAACGGGAGTGAATCTTATCGTCATTGCAGTTAATATTGTCGTTACTGGAGTAAATCATATGACATCATAATTGAAGAGAATCATATCACAATTGACGAGAATTAAATCATAATTGGAGATAATCGTATCACATCGATATTGGAGTTAATTGGAACATACTGTAGCATATCACAGTAACTTCATACCGTATGTATAGCAACTGTATTGTACCATTGGCAGTGTATTAAGAGTGTGCCCCTGCTATAAACCCTACCACTAATTACCACAATCATGGGCACTCAGGCCTGACCAATCAACCACAGATCCTCAGCGAGAGCAGCACGTGTGACCTTGAAAAGCAACAACTTTTTCAGCCATCCAGCAGGTCGCCCCCGCCACTGCTCTGCTTGTACATAATTGATGAAAGTTGCATATCATTAAGGCAACTTGAAAGACGGATGTGACTGAACAGATGTTAGCATACAGCCAGCGTGTGCTAATTCAGAAATTGCTGATGCAAACTGCAGCATGCCATGGATTTCCTCTGCATTTCAACTGCTGCTAAAATGGAGCTTTCACACGGTGTGTATTTTGTGTTTCACAATATTGTAATATGGTTATGATCTTTTTTTGTATGAACAAATAACCTATTGTAGGTTATTCATTGTCCCAACATGTCATATTTTCTGTGCATTTCAGAGCGTAGGTCCTTTATTGATTTCTGTGTGTCTCGTCGTGGGGAATTTATTTAGATTTTACGTATAACAGACTCACTGCTGCTAAATTCTACTATTTTGTTACTCTTTGGTGCGCCCTAAAGCCCTGGAAAATCACACCTTCAATCTGACATAGCCGACTCCAAATGCATTTCACAGCTGAGGTTCTTCATTGCTTTCAGTGCTTCTTTTCGTGATGAATGTGTGCTGGATTTAGAGAACACTCACAAGGAGCTGCTGTAGGCTACAATTCACACCCAGACACTCATACGCAGACTCACCAGCCAACCGACTCCAGCACTTGATGTCACTCACTAGGCCATTGCCCCTTAAAGGCACACAACACAAATACTACAGTACGTACAGTAATTACACTTTATAAAACCAGGTTATTTCTTCACATTCTCTTATTACAATTAACAATTCCTCAAAAAAAGACTAAGCTTTTTAATGCCACTCCCAGTTGAAATTTACTGTCAAACTAAACAAAACAAAGAGAATTACTCGCTGCCTACTTTAAAACATCTGCAGTACTTTACATTCCGCTAGCGCAATAATAACATACAATGCAAAATGCCAAAACTGGCTAACAAATCACATCGATAGTCGCTCTGTTATGACTCTTTAACAACGGGTATTTGAACACAAACTGTGCATTAACACAGGTAGACAGACCATATCAAAATACTCACAGGCATATTCTTTGTCTGTGAAAAACAACTAATATTACTGCAGTTTACTGAGTCTCTTAAAGTAATGTTCGTTTGTCTTCGTGACTGTATTATGCTGCCCCTGATGGCCAAGTTGCAAACACAAGGTGTCGTAATGACTTACCGTAATCATCACAAACCATTTATAGTCTTTGCATTCTATTTAATTGTTATAACTATATTTCCATAAAGTACATTATCCGGTGCTATTTTCCTTATTAAAAACACATTTTATTTTTTTATTTTTTTGAGGAGGCTGGAATGATTATTCATGACATTTCCATTCATTTAAATGAGGAAAGATAATTTGAGTTATGAGTGTGATCACAGAACAAATTAAGCTCGTATCTCAACTGCACCACTGTATAGGTGAAGGTTTGAGTGAGAAAAAAAATAATGTCCTTCAATAAAAATCCAAACTTCAAACTATTAACAGTCCCTGCTTAGGAGTTGATAAAGGGGTTAAAAAAACATTAATTAAATTGTTATATTATTTATTACAGCCGCGTTGCTCCACACACGACAAACAGGTCTGTCTTTTACTCTAGTGAAGAGATAATCTGCCTCCCATGTTTTGGACGTTAACTGTTTTCCATCTTTCGTTTGGCCATTTTTGGGAAAGGGAAGTGTGAATTTGCTCGAGGAGACTGGTAGCATGTTGCTAACAACTGCAACAGAAAGGGAAGGGGCACTCGCCGGTCTAGCCTGATGGACCAACACACTAGCAAAGTATTCTGGGATTTGTAATATTAGTGGCGCATGTGCTATATACTGACGGGGCAGCTCTAATAGATATTTAATATGGTCTTGCGGGCCAAATATAATTACATCGTGGGCCAAATTTGGCCCCGGGCCTGAGTTAGACGTTATGCCTTTATCCCTGAAAATGGTAGATTCAAACCAGAATTGCTGACTATCTGTAAATTTAACCTCACAGGCTCTTTATTGTTTTCCCAGTGTCCTGTCGTGATAAACACGCATGCCGGATTGGGTGTAAAGCGGACAAAATGTAGGCAGCCTGCGTATTTACCTGGCGTCTTTTTATTCCTGGTGCGGCCAGTGAAGTGCCGCCTGATTGAGGCGCTTTTGCATGCACGCTGCTCTTTGATTGCAGCCATTTGTCGGCGTGATGAATTTGCAGACATGCAAGAGAGACGAAGAGGGAAAAGCAATCAGAGTTCACCTTGGAACAGCTGCAATGTGGACAGATTCTCTCGTCGTGATATAACCCCGTTGGATGCCGCAATGTCCCAACATGCTAATCTTAGTCCTGCTTGCTTGGGGTTCAGGTTGTCCCTCTCACCTGTATTACATTCATGGCATGTTTGCGTTCACAATCTTTACTTTCTACTCCACTCACTTGAATAGAAACAGTCTTTTGGTACACGTGAAACCCTCATTGAAATCCATAATTAAAACCCTAACACAGGATTGAACCCCCAGTTTTTTTCAATTCTTGTTTGAAACATGATTTGAAAACCAAAACTTGTCTTAAAACTCTAATTTCCAACCCTGAACCTTACTTGAAAACATAACCCTGTCTTAAAACCTTAATTTGAAACGTTAGCCTTAGTTTGAAACCCTAATTTGAATCCCTGACTCGAAACACTACTTTGAAACCCTAACCTTGGGTTGAAACCCTAATTTAGAAACCATACCCTGGTTAAAATTCAATATCTGAAGCCCTAAACATTGCTTCAAACCCTAATTTGAAAGCCTAACCCAAATTTCAAACCCTAATCCTGACTTGGCTTCAAACCCCAATTTAAAAGCCTAAATGAGGTTTGAGATCTTAATTTGAAATGCTAACCTTGTCTTGAAACGCTAAACCATACTTGAATCACTAATTAAAACTTTAACCCTAGCTTCAAACCTGAATTTGAAACAATAACCTTCACTGCAAACACTAATTTGAAGCCTAATTCAGGTTTGAAGCCAAATTTAAAACTCTTAGTCTTGAAACCGTAATTTGAAAGGCATCCAATAAGTCACCCAGACTCAAAAAATAAACCACACACTGTCCCTTTAAGTCAATAAATTAAACAGCAAACTTAATTTCATGAAGTTAGTCCACTGGTAAAAGAAAGAAGAAGAAAAAACACTGCACAATCTAAACAACTAAACGTAATCAATCATGAGTGAACTAGATTTATCTCCATGCAGTCAGACAATGAGCCAATCCATCATAAGGACACAAGCCTCTCATATTTCACTCCTGTGTGTCTCCAGTGTTTGCATTGACGCGACAGAGGTGGGCGTCAGGTTTTTACCAGGAAAGACCACCTGTCTCTCAAAGGGAAGGTTGGGGCCCGTCTATAATTAGACTTAATTACGTCTCATGAAACCGGGTGATGGATTAGCCACGTCTCCTTATTAGCATATGCTCTGGCTCGCCTTTCGTTTTCCGAGATGACACTTCATTACGTGCAATCTACAGCCCTTGAGTGGAAAAAACGCTTTCATATTTGTCACCCTTGGTTTGTTAAACATGCTAAAATCAAGTGTTAGCACACAGTTGTTGTCTGTGCATTATGGCACCGCTGGTATGAATGTTTTAGGACTAGCGGCACTCGGAATAGCTGAAGCTAGCAAGGATAATGGCTATGCTCTTCCGAAACTATCTTATTTTATAACTCAACCCCGCGCAGACACGTGCAGACTGTCGTCTTGTTGGCCAGACATTTCAGCGTGCTATGGTTATGGTCCAGAAATGGCAGCAGACGGGGAGTTGAAAGTCCTTTGTAATTTGACCAGTTGGAAGACGAGACGTCAAAAATGTGTGATTAGTGATTAGTTGACTTTAAGCATCGGCTTCAAGTCGACCAGTTGACTAGTCCACTAATCAGTTCAACCCCAAGCTGATGCGTTAACTCCTGAGATGCTGATGGCTTCAAAAAGTTTTGGAAGTGCTTCCTGTCCAAATGTTTTCCAAAGCGTGCCCAGTACAGATTGTTCTTCTTGTGATAAAGTTAATCGCATTTTGGGGGGTCTCAACATGCCGAAAACTCACCAATTTTTGCAAGCAAGTGTATTTTGATAAAAATTCATGTATTCTAGGGGCCCCCAACACAACCTCTCAAACGTAGCGCCCCCCTGGAACGTTGGAAAGCTCTCAACACCAGTCTGACTGACGCATGAAAACGTCTCAAGGATCCATGCATGAAATTGAACAGGAGGTCGTCCATTTTGGTTTGAAACTTTTATTCCAGAATTCCAGAGCTTTTATTGTGAGATACTCCTAAAAGCGAATTTGCCCACATGAGGACCAATTGGACACGGGTTTCCTAGACAGATGCGGATGCGAAATTGCCATCTAATGTGTCAAAGTTTGATGATCATTTTGATGATTCAAGTGTTTTTTTCTTTCTCGAATGGATGGTTGATCAATGGAAATGTTAATGTATTGTGGTTAACATTTGATTTATTGGACTCCAAGGTATCCATTTGTACATTTAACAGGTCCAAAAAGGCTACAACATTTGTTCTCAAACTCTTGAACTCAAATGTCAAGGGTACAAAGGAGAAACTTTGACAGAGACAAAGCATTGTACTCCGAAAACTACAACAATGCACTTTGTTTTCTGAGAGCGAGGCCACCCAAAGAGTAAAGGACTATTGGACTGTCGGTGTTTAATGGCTCTGTTGATGGATAACAGTGAGTGTTGAGTACAGACCTGAGGCAGTGGATTCAACATGCTGGCTTCAAACTGCAGCAAACGGCTCACTGGAGGCCTCGCTCGGTTCCGCAGTCAGGAGCAATTTGCAAGCCTGAAACCGTTTTTACCCTCACGCTATTTTTAGACACTCCAGTGAGGTAAACACACTTGCTTGAGAAGCGGTTTGTCGATGCTTCAGGCTTCTTCGAGGAGACACTTATTGCTTCATTTCAGCTGACCACTCATTGCAGCTGCATAGTTGGTTGGACAGTGTTCGACTCTGCTCATCTACAAACAGCACTATTAATTAATCGCCTCATCAAATCCAGCCAGTGGGACACACGTTTGTTTGTCACAAAATAGTTCACACTTGTTAGACTTCTATTTCAAGGTAAGTTGTTTAAATGTGTCGCAATCTTGTCGCTGTGTGAACTTTGACGATGCTGTTCAGCGAGCTGTTAGGCCATACTGTGGGATGTGGGCTGTGCTTCAGAGGCAGTAGCTTGCAAGCCCCTTCCACACTACCTGTTAAAGGGAACTTTTTTTTCTCATGTTGGTGTATGTGTGAAAAGTACTGACACAGAACTGGAGAAGTTCAATTGAAAGAAGAATTCCCTTGGTTTGAAGATAGTATCAGAAGCAGGATGACAGCTGAGCACAAGGGAATAGAGGTTTTAATTAAACACCAGACTCTCCCTTATCCAGCTCTGTTGTGTCAAAAGTAATTCTTGCAGTCTGACAACTATTAGATAGGAATTCGATATTTGAATGCAGCATGCTGTGTTGTATGAAAGAAAAATCCTGCTTCGCTGGGTCCTGTGTGAAAGATGTTACATTTTTCTGGGGAACCTCAATCCTGTTTAATCAGGACCTGAGCACATTTTTATTTTTTAATTCAGACCCCGAGGCCAATTTGACTTAGCAACATGAAACTTGGTAGGCATGTCTATCAAGAGTAGACTTACAAAAAAGTTTCAGGAAGCCATGTTAGTTTGAATCAGTCATTTGAGGATGATTTCCAGGAATCCTTCGAAGATGAACTTGTCGGCAGGGTAGCCCATCCTGGATTTGTTTTTAAAAATACAGCCTCCTGAAGTCAGTTTCACTTAGCAGCATGAAATTTGGTAGGTGTAAAAAAAAGAAGGTATACCAACAAAAAAAGTCTCAAGAAGCCATGCCCGAAAAGATTCAGGAAGTCAGCCATTTTGGTTTGAAGCAGTAATTTGAGGGTCTTTTCCAGGGATCCTTCAAAGACAAATTTGTCAGCTGGGTCGCATTGCCTGGATTTGTTTTTGAAAATCCAGTCCTTGAAGCCTGTTTCACGAAACAGAATAAAAATTTGATAGGCATGTCTATAAAGAGTATAACCACAAAAAAGTCTCAAAAAGCCATGCCCAAAAAGCACATCAAGTGTACAATTTTGGTTTAAAGCGGACATTGTATGGTCATGATGTTGGCCATTACCTGGGGCCCTTAAAAAACTAACTTGTCCAAGAGAATTAGTCTGATAGTTACCATCTGAAGCAATAGAGTGAAGGGCAACTTGAATTTGTGTGAAATTTGAGTTTTGGTCATTGTGTGTGGGCGAAGAATGGTAGCAAAGGTTGATAACCGATAAAAAACTCAAAGGGCTAAAACATTCAGTGCCATGAAGCCAGTCTTATTTCGCAAGAAGAAATGTGGTAAGCATGTCTGTCATGAGTAGACCAACAATAAGGTCTCAAGAATTCAGAGCGTATTTCGAAGTAAAAAAAAAAGTAGAAAATGCTTAAAATCCTTAAGCAAACTTGAGTGATGAGAGATCAAGTCTGCAGAAAACAGGTCAACAATTGTTGACCAGGTTCGCCTGGTCAACAATTTGCATGTCCTTGAGGTTCTTAGCTTAACCTTATCCTGGCCAGGGACAGCGATGCTAAATAATAACAGAGGTTCTCGGGGTAAACAAGGCATCTCAATGCTAATGCAGCTGCATTCTCTTTTGTGTGGGCATCATTTAAGACACCTAATGCCATCCAGGCATCCATTTGCTAAAAATTGGCAAATTTTCTCTTCGCTCAAGACCCAAATGTCATGTTTTGAAGGCACGCTACGTGACAAGGCGGTGAAACTACCTATAATTTGTTCAGCAAAAAGCTTTTTAAAGAGAAGCATGGTCTGGGATTAAAGTGGACCTCTAGCACAGGAAGCAAGTGTGTTTAGTCCGTCTTTTCCGCTGCTGACAGTTGCCAAGAGACGAGCGAGGGGCTTAGATGTGGAGGCTTTTTTTTTTTTTGTTCCGGGCTGCTCCATGCAGCCTGCCGCACAACTTCCTGGTAGTCAAACACGCTGGCATGAGTCAAATATCACATGTTCTGCTTAAAAGGCAGAGCTTTGTTTCCATTAGCATAATTTAGATGTGGAAATTCAATGATTACACTCTCAGGGTGTTGAGGCGGCGCCACAGGTCGTCCATTAGGTGGGTAATTACCTTGTCATCCTTGAAGATGGCAACAAATTACTGTATAATAGGGTTGAACAATTTATCGTTTTCTGAGTGAAATTGCGATTTCAGAAAACGCGATCATGTAATCGCCAAAGCAGCATTTTTAAAAATGTATTTTTTATTTTTTTTTGCAACACTCATGACTAGGGTTGGGCATCGTTTGAATTTGACCGATTCCCGTCCCGATTCCTTATTTCGATTCCGGTTCCAAACGATTCTCGATTCAGATTCTTTTAGGGGGCTGGGTCAAAAAAGTTTGCATGGTTTAAATAAAGGGTGTCCAAATTATGAACATCCATTTTCTTAGCAGGCCGCAGCATAGAGTAAAATGAACATTTGAATCGGGGTTCTTTATAACCAGTATCACTATCAAACCTATGATCTAAAAGGCAATGTGCGTGGAACTAACCCAATTGACTTAATATTCATTAATTAATGTTTCAGCTAAAAGTTAAATATAGTATTGTTGAAATCATTATTTGGGACTGTTTTATCACGGGCGGCACGGTGGATGACTGGTTAGAGCGTTAGCCTCACAGTTCTGAGGACCCGGGTTCAATCCCCGGGCCCGACTGTGTGGAGTTTGCATGTTCTCCCCGTGCCTGCGTGGGTTTTCTCCGGGCACTCCGGTTTCCTGCCACATCCCACAAACATGCATAAATTGGAGACTCTAAATTGCCCGTAGGTGTGACTGTGAGTGCGAATGGTTGTTTGTTTGTATGTGCCCTGCGATTGGCTGGCAACCAGTTCAGGGTGTACCCCGCCTCCTGCCCGATGACAGCTGGGATAGGCTCCAGCACGCCCGTGACCCTAGTGAGGAGAAGCGGCTCAGAAAATGGATGGATGGATGGATGGATGTTTTATCACGTCAAATGGTTTGTATGTGCAAGTTTCCTGTTTTAAGCTTGGAGCCCTTTATTTTGAAGGGTACGCAACTGAACTCAGCACTTTGGCACGAAAAGTAACTTCACATGGCACCGGTGATATATTTTTTTTTTTTTTTATGGATGGAACTAAATGCTATAAAACGTTGATTCCTTTCCCTACCCACAAATGAGGCACAAGGTTAGTGTAGTGTGAATTTTGTCCCAATTCATTGTGATGTAAAGTTGCTATGGTGAAGTTTTAGCTCAATGTTAAGCTTTTTTTTTCTTCTGTCATCAGCTCTTACGTTGGTTTGAAGACTAAAGTAAACGCTAAAAGCCATCAATGCAAAAGTGCAATCAACCAACCGTTTACCTTGTTAGCTGTCTCAATGTTGGCAGAGACATATTTTATTGTTTCACTCACCCAACTGACTGAGAGTTGACTTCACTGAAGTCGGTGTGTAGGCTGAGGCTCGGAGTGCGTCACACGCTCCACATCGTGAAAGCCTTCTTTGCACAATATAATCTTATTCCAAGTGTTGCACTGAGCCGACTGGTCATTAATTTTAACAAAGTTAAGACACACTTTTGTTCGCCGCCGCCGTTAGGCACAAGCACGTCTTTGTGAGCGTTCTTCTTCTTCGTTGGTTTTTGCCGCTTCGTTGGTTTTCCCCACTTCTTATTCGGGGGGGGCGGACTAGGCATCGAAACTGGGAACCAACATTTTTAAATTTGAACGATTCCGTGAGAACCGGAACGATAGTCCCGCTTCCTCTCGATGCCCAACCCTACTCATGACTGACCAAGGATCTGATTAACTATTTTACACACACACACACACACACATGCCGTCTCTCTCCAATCTTGCCAAGTTCACAAATCAGAAGACTTTCACTTGACATTCCTCCAATGTGGAGCTTGAAATGTCAGTACTGTAGCGACTGCCTGCCTCGTCGCTTCCTTAGCGATGGGAGACAAATGCAACATGTCACCTGGGAAGTTCCACACAGACAGACAGACTGCCTGGCTAGGAGGCGCTCGGTGTCAGTGTATTCTGGAGATTCATGTCGGAATTTACTGCTCAATGCCATTCCATTCAGGAAACATCTAGTAACGCAGCAGATGTAGACGTCACCGTCTGACATTTGGCATACCGTTACACACATAATAATAATTACACATTTGCAATGTGTTGTTCCCAAGTGTGACTTTCTTCATTGTGTAAAAAGAGGACAAGCTGCACTTTCCTCAAGATTTAAGCTGTTTTACCTTTTAAAATCTATGTTTTGTTATTTTATTATTTGTTTAAATCGTTAATTTGAGAAGCTGTAGTTTTTGGAGAATTTATTGATAGTAGTTTGATGACAATTGATGGTGCACTTTCCTAAAAAAAAAAGATGATGTAAGTGAGTATATCTTGTTAAATATTTACTTTTAACATTTTTGTTGGCGGCACTGTAAGCGACTGCTTAGCACATCTGCCTCACAGTTCTGAGGACTGGGGTTCAAATCCCGGTCCCGCCTGTGTGGAGTTTGCATGTTCTCCCCGTGCCTGCACGTGGGTTTTCTCCGGGTAGTCCGGGGTCCTCCCACATCCCAAAAACATGCGTGGGGGGCTTCAGAGTGGCAAAAACACAAGGTACTCGTCTCCCACGGTGAGTAAAGCAAGAAAAGGAAGAGAAGCTGAGGATGAGGAGGAGGAGAATGGAAGGCAATGGAAGGAGAGGCAAGGACGGCGGGCGCATTTTGGGGGCTAATGATGGGAAAGAGGGACGCCCGCAGGAGTCCCTGCAGGTCTGAGGCCTTATTTTAATTGGCCGCTGAATAACAAGACGGTGACTTCACAGGGAGAAAAGTCGACTGTAAAAGGCCAATTACAGCAAAGACTTGATGGGGGCGCAGGTTTATATGGAGCACATCATTCATTATTCAAGTGCTCTCATAAAGGAAGTACGGTACTTTCTGCAAGTGATGGAACAGGCGTCTCATATTAGCACTGTTAACATGTTGGACCACGTTTTGTTTTTGAAATCCTACTTTGAAACACTTCCCCAGGCTTGAAACATGACACCCTGCCCCTGGATTAAAAGACTAATTTGAAGCCTCAACCCTCTTGAAATCCTACGTTAAAATCCTAACCCTTGCTTTGAAGCCCTAATTTGAAACCCAAACCCAGACTTGGAACCTGAATTTCAAACCCTAACCCTAGTTTGAAACCCTAACAATGTCCTTGAACCTCTAATTTGAAATCCTAAACTTGGTTTGAAATCCTACAGAAAAACCTTAACCCAAGCCTGAAACCTGAATTTCAAACCCTAACCCTAGTTTGAAATCCTAACCCCATTTTAAAACCCTAACCCATTACTGAAACCCTAATCCTTGTTTAAAACCTTATTTGGAAACCTTAACCCTGTCTTTAAACCCTACTCTGAAACCCTAATCCAGGCTTGAAACCTACATTTGAAACCCCAGCCCGAGTGTAAAACCTTAATCCTGTTTTAAATACCAACTTTAAAACATCAATCCTGTTTTCAAACCCTACTTTAAAACCACAACCCTCGCTTGAAATCTTAACTTGAAACCTCAACCCTGTCTTGAAACCCTACTTTGCTCTAAACTAGACATGAAACCAAAATTTGAAACCCTAATTCTAGTTTAAATGAATTCTGAAAAGTGTAAACCCTATTTTGAAAGCCCAATCCTGTTTTAAAACCCTAATCTCTGTTTGTAAAACTAACTTCAATCCTGTCTTGCAACCCTAATTTAAAATCCTAACACAGTTTCGAAACACTATTTTGAAACCCTAAAAACCTTGAAACTAAAATCTGAAACCCTAACCATACTTTGAAATACTAACCCTAGTTTGAATCCCCTTTTAAACCCTGTGCTTGAAACCTAACTTTTAAATCCTAACTTTAGTATGCCTAACCTAGGTTTAAAACCCTCATTTGAAACCCTAACCTTAATTTGAAAGCCTAACCCAGGTTTAAAACCCTAATTTTGAAGCCTTAAACTTAATTTGAAAGTGTTATTCAATTTTGAAATCCACATTTGTTTCCTGTGTGTGTTAGTTTGTCTTAGTGGAGGCTAAAACAAACCCACCTCAAACCTCCAGACATTCATCGTCGTGGCAGCGGGCGCATAATTGATGCCAGCCTATTTTTCTCTCTTCGCATGCAAATTTTGCTCCCGGAGGCGTTGCGCGTGTGCATATTAATTTCATATTTACTCATCTATTTTTAAACCTGCTGAGTGATGGCAGCCTCGCACAACCAAGGCATCAAAGTAGACTTGATTGTGTGACTTTCTCACTTTTGAGGATGAGATGTTCTGCTTATTGTTACATTACTTTTGTCACCTCCAGTTATGATTAATTAATTGTTCTATATATTTATTAATTCATTTTCCATACCTCTTATCCTCAATAGAGTCGCGGGCGTGCTGGAGCCTATCCTGGTTGTCTGCGGGCGAGAGGCAGGGTACACCCTGAACTGCTCGCCAGCCAATCGCAGGGCACATAGATAAACAAACAACCATTCACATTCACATCTAAGGGCAATTTAGAGTCTTCAATTAACCTGTCACAAATGTTTGTGGGATGTGGGAGGAAACCCGAGTACCCGGAGAAAACCTACACAGGCACGGGGAGAACATACAACCTCCACGCACGCGAGGCTGGAATTTGAACCCAGGTCCTCAGAACTGTGATGCAGATGTGCTAACCAGTCTTACACCATGGCACCTCTATTTATATATGTTATTTTATTTATGAAATAGGGTTATTGCTCCGACATAGTATGAAGTATTATTGATTAAAATCAATAAGGTCTTTGTGCCGAATGGAAGGTATTTCCTGATATTTTCGAACAACATTACGAGCGAGTATTCAAAGTTTCAGACAAGGGTTAGGGTCTCAAATTAGGATTTAGAATTAGGCATTCATACTTGGATTAGGGTTTTCAATATTACAAACCAGGGTTAGTGTGTCAAATAAAGTTTTCAAATTAGGGGTTCAAGACTGGATTAGGGTTTCAAATTATGGTTCCAAAGTGTTTCATAGGAATTTCAAATTGGGATTTATTAGTCAGGTTTAACTTTCAAATTAGGCTTTCACAACAGGTTTAGCATTTTAAATTTGAGTTTCAACCAAGGGTTACGGTTTCAAATTCATGTTTCTTGCCAGGGTCAGTGTTTCAATTTAGGGTTTCCAGTTACTCCAGCCATCCATCCATTTCCTGAGCCGCTTCTCCTCACTAGGGTCGCGGGCGTGCTGGAGCCTATCCCAGCTATCATCGGGCAGGAGGAGGGGTACACCCTGAACTGGTTTCCAGCCAATCGCAGGGCACATACAATCAAACAGCCACTCGCACTCACATTCACACCTACGGGCAATTTAGAGTCCCCAATTAATGCATGTTTTTGGGATGTGGGAGGAAACCGGAGTGCCCGCAGAAAACCCACGCAGGCACGGGGAGAACATGCAAACTCCACACAGGCGGGGCAGGGGATTGAACCCCGGTCCTCAGAACAGTGAGGCAGACCCTCTAACCAGTCGACCACCCGTGCCGCCTGTCAGTTACTCATGGTTTTCAATTATAGTCTAAAATTAGGGTTTCAATCTAGGTTTCAGGCACGGTGAATTTTACTGGAAAAGTGATCCTTTGTAATTTGTGATGCATTTTTTTGTAGTTGCATCTGCTGTAAATAATTACAGTGAAAGTGTGATGGTAAGGGGTATTGTTTGTTTCACCCGATGATGCAAAAATAGCACAACCGATTTCCACGAATCTTTGTTCTCCAGAGATTTTAGTTAGAATTCGATCGGAAACGTTATGTGTTGTAATTAGTGACGCATTTTTGGTGTTAACTCTTTGCCGTAAATAGTTACCATAAAGTGAAACTGTGACAAGAGATATTGTTTTTATTGCTGTTTGTTGGCAGGATTATGCAAAATACAGCACAACTGATTTCCCAAAAACTTTGTCTCTACAGGTTTGAGTTGGAATTAGATCAGAACCATGATACATTGTAATTGGTGACACATGTTTGGAGTTAATTATTTTCCATAGTTACCTTAACATGAAACTGCAAAGGCTAGAGCAATTGTTTTTGTCGTTTGTAATCAAGATTATGCAAAAATGGCACAACCGAGTTCCTTGAAACATTCTTCTAATAAGATTATAATTTGAATTTTATCGGGGATAAAGAGATCTTTTTAGTTACAACACACAAGGTAGAGTGAATATCAGCATAAATAAAAATGTTATGGCGCATGATACCAGCGCAGACAAACACGGCGGGTGGCGTCACGTCACCTCCAGGTCCAATTTCCTCCTTAAATTGTTTGCTGCCATCTTTGATTAGGAGTTGTCACTCCATCAGCCATTCGGCATCCAACCCCCGAGGCTACCTACGCCACCCTCATGGTACATCCATATAAACAAGCCCCCCAAGCATCGCTGTGTTTAATGTTCCTGTCTGACGCTGCGCTAACACAATTTCATGGAAAACCAATTTGTTCTCTGTCAGACAGAAAAACGTCTATTTTTTGCTGTGATTTGTCATAATGCCAGTTTGTTTCCATGTATGTTACACACACATACACACACACGTCAAGAACTTCCTGTATTTCATGTCATTTTTTTGTTGGTGTATTTTGTCGCTACATGGATGGTTACTTTCATGCCTTGTACAATATTGCTGCTATAATGCACGACAAAAGTAACACAATTACAGTCACTATAATATAGTACTATTACTATTTTACCTGTTATAATCTCAATAATCAAATATTCATTTACCTGTCTGTGTTACTTGAGTTTCTGTGTCTCACCTTTCTCTAGTCATTGGCTGGCTTTTCAGTGACTTTTGACGCATCTGGGTGGAATGATGTCAATCATTAAAGGAGCAAGCGCTGCCACCGATTGGTCGTGGTGACACTTAGTGGCAAATAAATGTTTGTTATTGACTTGTAAATAAATAAATGTTTGTTATTGACCTGTCATAAATGTTAGATTTTCTGTTGAAAAAGTACAAAAAATTAAAGTAGGGTTATTAAGTGTTTTGACATTGTTGTCTTCTTAAAAGACATACATTTATTCAAGTTAATTTTAAAATATAGAGTTCTGGAGTTGTTTTGATAAAAGTAACTCAAGACATAAAACGCATTACAATTCAGACCCAGTCAATATGGAAATGTCATGATAATTTGTACATTTTGGATCCAGCTTGGCTAACACTGACATTTTCATGTTATCGCCACATGAAACATTACCTCTCTTCCATTTCAGATATCGTGGTTGTCAACTCCAGAATCGAGAAAGCACGCTTTCACTGAGGCTCTGTGATCTCCAATGATGAAATAAACGCGTGTGTTTTTAAAAGACGGGATTAATAGCGACACCCAGGGTGATTAGCGCCCACTCGGGAAGAAGTGGCCCGTGGTTGTTTCCATGGCTAATTGAAATCGCTTCTTATTTACTCTTCTCTGCTTTTCACTTCCTGCTCTGAACCTTGTCGCACCGTTAAAGCTTCCCTCCACCAGGAGTTCTTCTAGCACCAAAGGCAAGAAAACCAAATTAGGGATCACAGAAGGATTAATGCGCCAGTGGTGCAGGAAGATGGAAATTGGAGGAGGGAGGTATGTTTCAGTCATTTTCCATGACGGCCTATTTATTTGTTAATTCCTTCATGCCTGTTAGTTTCCAAAGCGGCAGCATTGTGGTGCAGTAGGACAGTGTGATTGAGAAATTTGGGGGAAGTGTTTTTAGACGGGGATCACTTGCGCCCACTGAGGACACTTCTTTATCTTCTTCTTTTGCTTCTTTTGTCAGCACTTCCATAATACTTTGCTTTCTGGGAGGACATGTCGGGATGTTAGATTTGTACTCTTGCTAGCAGACACAGTTCTCAACCAGGCTTCTCCAAGCGTTACTCAATGTCATATCAAAGACTATTGATTTTGGATAATAAATGGATGTAATTGGCAAAGGTAGAAGAGCATTTATATTGCGTCTCCATAGATCTATTTTCTATACCACTTGTCCTCATTAGGATCACAGGTGAGATGGAGTCTATCTTAGCTGACTTTTGGTGAGAGAAATAGGGCTGCAGCTATGAAATATTTTTAGAATCTAGTATCCTATCGATTACCCCATCGATTATTAAATTAATCAGATAAAATCTGAGTTTGTGTTATTAAACACAATAAAATGTTTATGTCAGGTGCAGGTATTATTTTTGTCCACTTGTGGTCACCATGCTCACATTTCTATTGTAGTATCTGTGACTTTGAGTTTGTATGGCATTAAAAGGCGGGGCCTGGCCTGATGAGTGACGTAGGCGTCTGCAATGACAGTGTCGAGTTGGCTTGCTGTTAACTGGCTTGCCTGTTAGCCAGTCTGCGTGTTGCGTGAGTTGCGGGCATTGGCAGCTTGTGTATGAATGTGCTTATTATGTGTTTCTTACCATTTGTTGAATTGGTGATTAAAAGTGCACCGGTACAACTGATGATCTCTTATGGTGCAGTGGCTGGAAATCATTGCTCTAAATGTTACCCACAATCCATTGCTGCATTCTCTATCAAGACAGTCACGGCCACCCTTCAGGCATAGACTAGACCGTGCAAGATGTTAGCGACTTTAGTTAAAAAGCCTGATCTCCAGTGCTGAGCAGCTAACACGTTTTTATTTAACAACGCTGGCTGATTGCAGCTCATTAGCCACTGCTAACGCTACTACTCTCGGACCACCAAGCCAAAAAGCACATGCGGTGTCAGCAATCAGCGCTGATTGGATTTTGATCTCCTCTGATTAAGTCTGGAGCGGCAAGGCTAATTTAGCAAAACCAACCTGGAGTGAATTCTTAATCACATTGCTATCTGAATTGCAAATCATCAGATCTTTTATTTAGGTTTTTTTTTTTTTTTTTGTATGACAGTTTTAATTATACTTTAACTCCTGCTACAGCTGCAGATTATTGCTCAAGAATGCTCGCCAATAATGTTTGTTTCATCAGTTGTAAAAGTAATTTTTTTGAGTAATGTGATGTTTTTTTTCTGTTGTGCATTTTAATGAGCAAAAGGTAGTCAAGTTATAGTTAGTTGTTTTATGGTGAGTCATCAAACTTATTAGCCATGCTCTGCCCACATTCAATGACGAACAGGAACCCTGGAGATGGCAAAATGGCCTAACATGAAACCAAATTCGCAGTCTTACTGTGTCTTTTCAGGCATGGCTTCTTGAAACATGTTTGTGTATCTACTTATGATAGGCCTGTCTAACAAATTTCATGCCGGTACGTGAACCTGGTTCCTGGGGATGAATTATTTTCATTTTCGTTTTTTTTGGGGCAAGACATAAAATTTCACTTCCTCAAACACATCTTTCACAATTTAGCGTTGTCTGTCTGTTTTGTATACATTGTTAAAATTTGGAAGCAATCAGACAAAATCTCTCGGATGAGTTTGGCTTTGAAGGAACCCTAGAAATGGCAAAATGACCCAAAAATGGTGACTTCAAAGTAAGATGGTAGACTTCCTGTGTCTTTTCAGGCATGGTTGCTTGAGACTTTTTGGTGGGTCCAGTCATTATATAGACTTATCAAATTTCATGCCGCTAAGTGAAACTGGTTTTGGGTGCTGAATTTTCAAAGAATAATTTTTTGAAGTACGGGAAAGCCATGAAAATTTTGATGAAAAATTGTATATGGCCAAAGAATAATGACAAAGAAAAGGGTCAATAGGGTTATGTCCCTGTTCTGACAGACTCCCTATTTGTGTTTGTGTCTCTCAGGCGGGACGTCCACGCTGCGTCTGTCATCAGTGCGAGAGCTGCCAGAACAGTTGCAAGATCTTTACCAGCAGGGTTTCCTCCTGGCGGCCATCCACCCATTCATCCACCCCTGCGGCCCTGGGTCCAACAGCCCGCAACACCAACTCTACCGTGCCATCCTGGTCCAGATCAGCGATGGGTATGTGCTCATTTTTTTTTTTATATAAACACACACTTATTGTATTTACTGGAGAAATAATACATTGGTTTTTAACTGAAAAGACATGGAAGCAGTTTCTATAGAATGTCAATGTTTTAGCTGGGCTGCCTGAACAATTGGTTCCTACATATGAATCATAGATGGTTAAATCCAAAATGTTGTGCTTTGTAAATTGTACTTTGTCTCTCTTTGTATGTCTAACTTTGTGTTTCTGCTGCTGCCTGTCTTGGCTACGTATCACTTGAAAAAAAGAGGTTTTTAATCTCAATGGGACCATCCTGCTTAATTAAAGGTTAAATATATATTTTTAATAATAAAAAAAGAACAACAGTTTAGATAAATAGGGCATATTTGGAAGAATTCCCAAGTAGGAGTTCGGTGTACCGATACTAAAAAAGTCATTGTCAAAAACAGTATGATCCTAGATATTTTTAGTGCTGCTGCTATTGCTGCTAACGCTGGTATTTTTTAAGAGTGGCTGTGTGCAGTTATAAAGATAGCGAACAATTGTTCAAATAAGATACAAAACGTGCTTGCTTCAAGCTGTTTATTTTTCACTCCCAGTTGAAGTGTAAAACATTCAAAGCTGATTGAGGCTCATTTGGACAACTTCCGAAGTAGAAATTCCGAATTCGCCGAACTGACTGCTTCAGACCAAAATGGCTGACTTCCTGTTCACTTTCAAACATGTGTGCTTGAGACTTTTTCATGCATTCTGTTATGATAGACATGCCCACCAAATATGGTGTTGATTGCTAAAACTGTTAGGGGCTAACTTTCTCTTTTCTTTTTTTTTTCTTTCCTAGAATCCTCGAAATAATCATCAAAAATTGATCCCATGTTCCACCCACATTAAGATGGGCCAGGCTTCTGATTGAGGTTCATTTGGGTGAATTCCCTAGTCGGAGTTTGTCAAAGTATTTGGCCAAAATTCCAGGCTGCGTCAAACCAAAATGGTGGACTCCCCTCTCTCCCCCCCAATTTTAGACATAGGTACTTGAGACTTTCTAATGCTAATGTTATGATAGACATGTCCACTTATTTTCGTGTCAATCCATGAAACTGGTGTCAGGGGCAGACCTTTTCCAATTTTCCATGGGGCTCTACTGAGTGAGTGGTCTTGTTCAGGATCCCTCAAATAAAAGATTTTCGCCAGGGTAGATGATGCGGTAACGAATGGAGGAAACATGTTAAAGATTAACACAGGTCGTAAATAAAATAAGAAGTCATTTGGGGGTGGAGTGTCATCCCAGATGTCTTTTTTTTTTATTTCGGAGAAAATAATCCTCGCTTGCAGCAAAAAAAAATTAGTGAGACAATCTGTCACTTGACAAGCTAATTGTGCCGTTTTTGTTGAATTATTCAAGCTGTGGTATGTACATCTTTGATGCTTTTAGTGCAGAAAATTCCACAAAAATATCCTTACTCAATTCTAATTATATTCAATAGGAAATCATGATTCAATGGTTTTATTTTCATTTTTAGATAACGGTTGCCGCGAAGGTTAATAGTGACGCCCAACCTCCAGAAAATATGAAAAGAAGAATACATTTATAGGACAAACAATGACCTTCAAATGCAGCTCAATAGTAGTTTCAAATCACCCCCTTGTAAAAAGCAGCTCTATCTATCTATCTATCTATCTATCTATCTATCTATCTATCTATCTATCTATCTATCTATCTATCTATCTATCTATCTATCTATCTATCTATCTATCTATCTATCTATCTATCTATCTATCTATCTATCTGTCTATTTGTCTGTCTGTCTGTGTCTGTCTGCCTGTGTGTCTTCCTGTCTGTCTGTCTGTCTTAAAAAGACATGCTACTACTAATAATAATATTAACCCTCATGTTATGTCTGAATGAAATTGACATGCATGTTAGAAGTTTTTAAAAAAATAAAAACATATTTATAAATGATTAAGTAAAAAAACAGATAATGCTTCTTTTGCTCTGACATTACTAATGCACTTTAGTCATTTTTTATTAAATATTTTTTATTCCATCCACCCATTTTCCATACAGCTTGTCCTCCCTCGGGTCGCGGGTGTGCTGGAGCCTATCCCAGCCATATTCGGGCGAGAGGCGGAGTAAACCCTGAACTGGTTGCCAGCCAATCGCAGGGGATATATAAACAAACAACCATTCGCACTCACATTCACACCTACGGGCAAGTTAGAGTCTTCAATTGACCTACTATGTCCATGTTTTTGGGATGTGGGAGGAAACCAGAGTACCCGGAGAAAACCCACGCAGGCACGGGGAGAACATGCAAACTCCACACAGACGAGGCCGGATTTTCTATTTATTAATTTAATGACATTTGACATTGACATTTGATGACGATTTGTATTGAAGTTATGCGCATGTTGTCATAGCAAATTTTGAGTTAAACAAACATCGGATGGCACTTATCATGTGGCATTAATATAGCTCCTCTGAAATTCTTTTTTTTTTTGTACAATATTTTATTTTGTATATTTTAATTGTGAATTTGATTACATGGGACAAAAATATTGTTTCAAAATACAATTTCAAATTACTTGTATAAAGAAAAAAAAGAACAACCAAACGAGTAGAAGAAATTCACATGTCCACATTACTGGAAAAGAAAGTGACCTCAAAATGCAGTTTTTTGTTTTTTTGTGTAGGTGAAAGCACAAATTGTCAAAGGACAATAACATATGTAAACATGGTCAACATCATCAGTGTGAGATCTTCAGCTAAACGCTCTAAAACGAGACAACAACTACCTCTCACTTGACTGACACGGGGAGCAATTTGTCCTCCCCTACATCCCCCCTTGCATCATCAGAAAAATATAAAATGTCAACTGTCAAATCCCTCACTGTTCCATTAGTGAGCGACGTGGCGAGGTTACAGTCGAGCAGGCGGTGGCTGATGGGAGGTATTCATCATTACTGGCTGATTACGAGAGAGGAAAAAAAAGAGGTGTGTGTGTGGGGTAATGAGGTCCCCCTTTAAAGAGCAATAGAGGTGAGCGCCCAACATGAAATGACTCACAAACAGGTGAAAATGTGAGGAAATGTTCTGTGGAACACTGTGTTGTCATAGCGATGGATGGAAGGCATGGATGGATGGACAGAAGAAAGGAAGGAAGCAGGGAGGGAGTGCTCGAGCGGGGGGGAAAAAGAAAGGCACCGGAGGGAGTCGACTTCTTCGCCTGGATTTCTTTTTATAGTCTAGTTTTTATATTATTTCTAGTCATCTATGAACACCAAACGGCGTCATCAGTCACCTTAATGCAACGCAAATGTTGTTCACACCTCCTGCGGGCCACGGGAGGAGGAGGGAGGGGAGTCATCAGGTGTGTCTGTGGTGGACATTTGTTAGAGGACTAAGCAGGCGGCGCTCGTGATAGATGAAGACAAGAGTTCACACTGCAGGTGACGCGCTGCCATTTTTAACATGAACGCCCCCAGGACCCAAACACAAACACTTCTGTTTTCTATTTCCGTCCTTCTTTGTCGCCCCTTCTAACTTACCGTATTTTCTCGACCATAAGGTGCACCGTATTAAAAGGCGAAGTCTCAGTTACGGGTCTATTTCTGTATTTAACACATACATAAGGCGCACCGTATTATTGGCCGCATGCATGGTAAAACATACGCTATCTTAAAACATACGGTAGCATGCATGCACGCTAAAACAATGTTTTTAAAAAGGCAGCGGGAGCAAAACTGAGTTCGGTTGTACTTTATTGAAGAATTTAACAATGTACTCTCGTTATTTTTTGATAATCCTCATCCACAAATCCATCAAAGTCCTCATCTTCTGTATCCGAAATGAACAGCTGGGCAAGTTCTCCATCAAACACGGCAGGTTCCCTCTCGTCATTGTCTGAGTCAGTCTCGTTGCCGTGCGGCTCCTCAGAAATGATGCCGTCTTTTACAAAAGCTCAAACAACAGTGCAAGCAGACACTTTAGCCCAAGCATCCACAATCCATTCACAAATTATGGCGTAACTCTCCCGGCGCTGCCTCCTAGTCTTAGTAAAGATGTGTTCGCAAATAGGACAGAATAAATGGTAACTGGACTGCACTTATTTGCTCCCAGTGGGCCTGGCAGTGCCTTGCATGGCAGCAGTCGCCCATTGGTTTATGAATGTGTGTGTGAATGTGAGGCTTTGTAAAGCACTTTGGGCACTGTGATGGTGTAGATAAAGCGCTATATAAGTCCAGTTACCATTTATTTTTCATAAGATATCAAATAAAATAAACATTTTTAACCATCTCAAGATTCAAATTAACCTTGCTGGTTGCATTCCTTAACCGAAGAACATTGACGTCCGTATTATTTTATTTTGAAGCTGGCTTTCGCGGCGAGTTGGCGATTTATTACCGTAATGCCGAGTATGAACACAATTAGGGGACCGCAGTTTGTTTCCGCGGAAACTCAGCTTCGTCTTCTTGAATTGGCGAAGCTCGTTTTCCTGCTTCCTCCACTTGCGAACCATGGATTCGTTGATCTTGAATTCTCTCGCGGCTGCTCGATTCCCATGTTCCTCCGCGTAGCTAATAGCTTGCAGTTTAAACTGTGCTTCGTAAGCGTGTCTCTTCTTAGGTGCCATTTTCGGGGGTCCTTAGCCAAACCGAAGGACATACTGGAACTATATACCTACTGGGGGTCTTTAGCGTCCTCTGTCATGCGCACCCCTCCCCCTTTACGTCTGCATGCTGTCCTCAGTCAAGTCCGCCTTCCTCTATATAAGCAGCGTGTCGGCAGGAAATGCTCCCAGTCAGTCAAGCGGAGCGCTCATTAAAGTCACACAACAACATTTACAGATTTTGGAACTCGGTGCACACATAAAGTGCGCCGCATTATAAGGCGCCCCGTCCATTTTGGACCAATTGCTTCCCCCACTCCGTTATTTTGTCCTGCGCACTCCGTTGCTCCCCCACTAGCCTGCCATGACTCCCTCATGCCCTTCTCCTCGTTCCCTCATTTCCACTCTTCATCCTGTCTCTCTTTCTCACTCTCGCTGAACCCTTAAAGCTATAATCCGTAAATTCTGTCACACCCTTTACTGGAATTTAGTATTAAAACAACAGAAACCGTCACCTTTAATGATGTGACGCAGGCGTCCCCTTGTACGTGATAATTCTACAACATTTGTATTCTGTTTTGAAGGACAGCCAATGGGGAGAAAAGATGGACAAAATTGTTGTAAATTCACTGTTATTGCTGCGTTTTGTGCACCACTGACTCCCACGCTGTGACTCCCTTACTCCACCCCGTGGACAAGTTAATCTTCAATGAACCAAAAACATACGTTTAAAAACCATGAGTCAGTGAAGCTGACCCAAAAAGGTTTATAATTTCCTATAAATGCCACAAGATGGCGACAAAGCACTTCTTTTCTACTGAACTCAACTTTTAACACAAACGGTGGAGCAACACATGTAGAGAGGTGATATAACAATACTCACATGCATATATTCTTTATCTTCTACGACTAATATTATTTCAGCTTACTGTGTAGCTGAGACTGGCTCTGTATATCCATACGTCTGTATTATACTGTCCCCAGGTGGAACCAATACAATGTCCATTGAATTTAAGTAAAAAAAAATGTCTCAGAAACCGTTTGTCTTAACAGTCTATTTAATTTTCATTACTGCATGTTTTTATCAAGTACAGTATTTTAGAGTGCTATTTTTCTTATTTAAAAACAAACAAAAAAATTGGGGCTTTTGGGAGGCTGGAACAGATTAATGGCATTTCCGTTCATTTCAATGGGAAAGATTATTTGAGATACGAATGTTTTGAGTTACAACTGTGGTCATGGAACAAATCAAACTTGTATGTGAAGGCACCACTGTACCCCCCCCCCCCCCCTTTAGTTGCCTACTTGATATGCTGGATGCAATGTTGGATGTGGTCTCAACCTTTTCCCGTCAAAATCAAATTACACCGCATTAGAGCTCTCGAGGCCTGGATTGTCTCCGAGGAACCGTTTTCACGAGACTCCCAGCGCACGAATGACGAAGTGGATGCCCCCCACTGGCCATTTCCGTGTTCATTTAATTAATTAGATTTCAATTTAATTTCTTCTTCTTTGTACAGTAACACGAGAACAGCTTGGAAAAAGCTCCATAATGTGTGTCTGTGTGTGTACAAACTACAGCTCGTATCACTCCCTGGACACTTGCAAACGGAGTACAAGGTTTTATGTAAAAATAGATTAAATGGAAAGTTATATACAGAAATGTATGTTTGTATTAGTCTTTGATGGCATTTTTGACATTATGACAATGTGAACGGCGAAACAACATGATTTAATTCCTGCCTTTATTTTCATTGTGTTTACAAATTGGACCACAAATACATCCATCCATCCATCCATTTTCTGAGCCGCTTCTCCTCACTAGGGTCGCGGGCGTGCTGGAGCCTATCCCAGCTGTCATCGGGCAGGAGGCGGGGTACACCCAATTTCGAGTCTCCAATTAATGCATGTTTTTGTGATGTGGGAGGAAACCGCAGTGCTCGGAGAAAACCCACGCAGGCACGTGGAGAACATGCAAACTCCACACAGGCAGGGCCGGGGATTGATCCTGGGTCCTCAGAACTGTGAGGCTGACGCTCTAACCAGTCGGCCACCATGCCGCCACCACAAATACATGACGGGGAAAAATCTTTACAAATCCTCTTGACAAATCGTCACAGCAAATGAATGCAACTCTACATTGTTGGATTCTAGTGACACATTCGCCCTTACTGTTATAACAGTCACCATGACGACCGAGCCACAACGCTTTCTCAGACCAGGCCAACCAAGGTTTTTTCATATTATGCATTTTTTCCCCCCCACAATTTAAAACAGTTAACAGGTGTCTTCATAAAAAGCATAAAAACATTTTTTAGTTAAAATCCACAATGGATGAAAAAATACAGGCCAATTATCATTAATATGTAAGTATTGTATACTGTCACATGCCATTTCCAATATGATTCACTCCAATTATGATGCGATTCAGTCCAATTCAAATACAATACAAAATGATTCAATCCATTTACAATATTAACTCCAATTCCACTACAATACATAACGATCCAATCCAGTTTGAATATGGTTCAATCTATTCACGATACACTCACTCTATGCACGATATGATTCAGTCCAGTTCCGAAACAGTACAAAACTATTCAATCTATTTAGGACATGGTTCAATCCGTTTATAGTACATTCACTCCAATTATTATCTGATTCGTTCCAATTACGATGCGATTCACTCTAATAACGATACGATTTATTCTATGCTATGATTCCTTCCGATTATGATGGGATTTCCACCCACTTGTAACTTGATAAAACACTGCAGTAAATTGCAGATGTTTTGTTGTAGTTTTGGCTGTGCATACATACACAAACACAGCAATATCAGAATTTGGACGTTCACATTTTATTTTTTTTATTCTATTGCTGTTCATGCTGTGGTTAAGAAAATTAGGTTACTCGCTATTTACTCAGTACTTGAGTAATTATTTCACTGTGTACCTTTTACTCTTACTCAAGTAATTTTTTGGAGGACTACTTTTTACTTTTACTTGAGTCACATTATTGTCAAGTAACAGTACTCTTATTTGACAATGTTTGGCTACTCTACCCAAGTCTGGAGCAGACATCCTCTATTGCTACTCTTACGTTTAAGCAACATTTTTGCACATCAGATCAGCCAGTGTTGTATTTGTTGCACTGGTCTTTTGCATTTTCACATTGAATAAAAAAACATCTCTGCGGGGGCCCGGGGCATCCCCCCTAGAGCCCTTACAGTTTAAAAAACAAAAATTGTTTTTGGTCACCTTTTTCACGCCTTTGGTCTTTGCATGTCTGAATTATGATTACGATATGATTCACTCCAATTACGATATGATTCACTCCAATTCTGATGTGACACAAATCCCTCCAATTCTGAAGAGGGTTTCCACTGTTATGAAAGTGACTTTAGTGAGTGGCATCCAGTTGTCCTTCCGTGTGTGTGTGTGCGTGCGTGCGTGTGTTTGTGTGTACATGAGGTGTTAAAAGTCGGCAAGTGTCATCTTATCCCCACGCGAGGTCGAACACCAGAAGCTTTAATGCACCCTGCTGCATGTCGGGTGACTACGTTCTAGTCATGCGCGCACCACACACACACACACACACACACACACACACACACACACACACACACACACACACACATGCATGTGGTGAGGAAAAGGCCGTGCGGGGCTTCTTGTCAACAGGATGAGCAGCAGGGAGATGGAAGTGGCGGCGTTGTCCTCCTGGGGGCCAACGTGGGAGAAGACCGGAGGGGAAACGTCTTCTTATAAATAGAAAGCAGCCAGCCTGAATACCCACGTGTGTGAGGGGAGGTTCTGTGCATGTGTGTCTATGTGTGTGTTGTGGTGGGAGATTTACATGGAATTTCCTGCCTTTGCCTCCTTTTCATCTGCGTGTGTCTTTAAGTTTGTTTGATTGTCGTCTTCGCCTCCCGCAGGCCAACAGTCCCGCCAGCAAGTGTTTACACGCTCAGCGTGTTACACGGCCGCAGAGAACAACACGTTATTCACTTCTTTTTTTTCGAAGTGAAATCTCCATTTTAACTTTACATCAAAGTCAGAGCGAAGCTAATGCTGTGCTCTTCCCGCAGGGTGGACAGGAGGCAGGCGGTGTGCCCGCCATGCAGGTTGCAGCTGGAGCAGTGTCTGCCCGCAGAGCAGGTGCCAACCCCAGAGCTCATCCAGGGATACGTCAAGAAGGTTACATTTCAAATAAGATAACATACAATACCATTCACTCCAATTATGATGCGACGCAATAAGCTCCTATTACAATATAATTTATTACAATTACAAAGCAATGTGATTGTCCCCAGTTACGATGCAATACGATTTCCCACTTTTATGGTATGATTCACTCCAATTACAATACGATTCATTCCATTTGCAATACAATAGTTCACTAGGATTCACTGCATTTATGATATAATTTACTTCAATGAAGATGCGACACATACGATTCAGTCCAACTACAATAAAACGAAATCCGATTCACTCCAATGACAATTCAGTTCACTCCTTTTACTCTACAATACAATTCACTGCAATTACAATGCAATACAATTCAATAAAGTAGCGATAGGATACTCTGTAGAATATGATTCAGAACAATTACAATATGATTTACTCCATTTAGACTACAATTTACTCAAATTACTATACAATTGACTCCAATTCCAATACAAAACCATTCCCGCCAAATATGATTTAATATGATATGATTCACTCTATTTATGATACGATTAACTCCAGTAACAACTTAAAATCCAATAAGATTTACTCTATTTAACTCATTCACACCCAACCTTCCAAGATAACATGGATAATTGACTTCTAAAGCTGTCAATGGCAGTAGAATTAAGGTACAATTGTCTGAATTTACGATATTAATCACTCCAGCTATGATAAAACAGAATTCCCTGAATTTCATATATTTTAAATGTACTCCAGCTGTATACAATACGGTTTTCTCCAGTTTTGATACAATGCAATAAACTCAAATTACGAGTCAATATAATAGGATTGACCCCATCCATTTATAATACGATTCACTCCAGCTACAATTCATTAAGATTTATTCACTCATTGGATGGTATGATTCACACCAATTATGATGCGATATGATACTCAATTTACGTTACAATTCACTCTAGCTACGATGTCACTCTTATTTGGATGTTATACGAATCACTCCAATTACAATACGATTCACTCCAGTTAAGATGGTATAAGATTCACTGATATAATGCTATACAATTCTTTCCAATTACGGTACTATTTAGTGTAATTACGATGCAATGTGATATGTCTTATCTTCCTGTGGGCACTGCGAGACATAACATACACACTTCATCATCTTCTTCTCCACAAGCTATCCTGTACATGTAACTACTGCCGTGATGTCGGCCCCTCCCGAAGTCTCCCCTCGAACCCTCTTTGCCCTTCCATTAGTCATGCTTCTGCCGTCCTGTTGGACCTCATTACCGCTGCTTATCATTTTCATCTGCCGAGCTGAGCGGGAATGCTGGAATTCTATTCCAAGTGAGATGAACACGGACGACTTTTTCTTTCTCTATCATTATTTTGGCTTTCTCTCAATCTGTCATTATCCGGCGGCTTCCGTCATGACCTTCAAATGCCTGCTCCTTAATACCATCACCGGGAGAAAAAAGGAAAGATTCAAAATTGTTGTTACCTGCCTGGAGGGATGCTTCCGAAATATTGTTCAGCGGAGTTTCTGCCTCGCAATCATCTTGGCTAACAAAGGGGAAAGAGAGCAGCGCAAAATGCTTTGACCTGAAAGGCATCTGGCTCACCTTCTCGCTACCTTCTCGGTGTTTAAGCTGCGGGAAACGGTTGCGCCCAAGGATGTGTCTGACGGGTGCATTTGTTCGTGGCGGATCCAGACAGAAGTATCTCAACTGTGTCATGAATATATCACCGTGACACCCACAGCAATCATTCCTGATCCCAGGAGGTCTCGGCTCATTGCACAAACAGCAGGACTTTTTGACTTTTTGGATCACGAGGCACAGATCAATCACAATTCACAAAAAGTTAGGATCTTGGGCTTTCGGGTGAAATTTCAGGATGACCCTTCAAATGCACTGTAATTTTTTTAAAATATATTTTTAAAAAAATAATAAAAATTACAATTCACTCAAATTACAATCCAGTACATTTCTCTTCAATTATGATACAATATGCTACATTCACGTTTCAGTCCAATTACAGGACAGTACAATTTACTCAAATTATGATTTATTCCAATTACGACACATTACGATTCACCCCAATTACAACACGATCCGATTCCCTGACATTAAAATTCATCACTATTCATTCATTCATCACTATACAGTATGATTTACTTAAATTACAATACAATACGATTCACTCCAATTACAGTAGGAGACAATTCTCTACAATTATGAAGTGATACATTTCATTCCAATTATGCTACATTTCACTCCAATGCAATATGATTCAATCCATTTACGATGCAGTACGATTTACTCTAATTACAATACAATTCAATTCACAGCAATTACGGTGAGATTCACTCCAATTCCACTAATAAACAGTTCACTCCAGTTGCAACACAATATGATGTAATTCACTTTAATTACAATGCGATTCACTCCATTTATGATAAAATACTATTTAGACACATGCACAACCGTAAACACAAATACTGCAATCTGCTGCAAGATGATTGTGGGATATCATTATTTAAACACTCACATTCTTACAGTAGTCAATGATATATTGCGAGATCACCTTGGGAAGGAAGGTAAATATATGCACTTACCGGCCACAATCTTATGGTCATAATGTGATGACGACCACTACATGAGACACAATAAACATATGTTCTAATAAACACCTCACTGACAGTGTCATTCAATAGTGAGCATTATTATTTTTCGACAGGCAGATGTTTTGATAGCAGATCTCATTAGATTGCCGACCTAACACTGTGGGTGTGCTTTGTATAACATTATTATAATTAATGTGTGTGTTCTACTTTGCCAAACAAAGCCTGTAATAAAATTATATTAATGACGATAGTGTTATTGAAAATGAATTCATTCTAATGCGTGAATGAATTCATTCATCTCAACCCCCCTTTGCCCAAACGCTCCATCACCCCGTCCATCACCCCTCCTGCATGCATTAGCCTTAAATGAAAAAAACAACATTTTATCTGTGTGATTCCATTTGGACGCATGGCAAGGAGCAGCATGGCGTGGCAGCCATCGCCTCGCATGAAGCAATAAGGCCGGGAAGCCATTTGACTGTTTTCCAATTTCATTTCATAGTGAATAACCTTATTTTTATTCTCTTCCATCAGGGAGATGGAGATTGTGGGGCGGGCCGCAGTTGTCTTTTTGCTGGGTGGCGAGCATTGGAGTGATTATGTATATGTGTGTGTGTCTGTGTGTTGTTTCGATGCTGAGAATGACGCCCATTAACATTCTTCGACAGCAAACGGCTCAATCTGTCTCTATGCCACAATCACAATATCGACAGAAAATGCCAGTCGACAGCAACGCGTGTGAGCGTGTGTGTTGGAGGGTATTTCATCAAATAAATGAGGGGAGGAACAAAAACAGAAGTTTGAAGGAAATCTCTGATATTGCATTCCTGTTCCTGCCAGTAGTTGGCGCCTGTGAGTCTTCGCCATCACACCTCAGACCTTTGGTCAAGCTCTGACTTATTAGTTTGGGGTTTTATGGCGATTCGTCGAACTTTTCTGCCATGTTCCGAACATTGTCTATGTTCGGATAATAATTAATAAGTCTCGTTATGTGCAATTTAGGATTGTTTATTCGTGTACTCTACGTGTTTGAAATGTGATAGGAACCAGACATAATCTCTAGGGTGAGTTTGTTTTTAAAGGACCCCTGGAAATGTCCAAATTCACTCCAAAATCGTAGCTTCAAACCACAGTGGCAGAGTTCCTGTGTGTTTTTAGGCATGACTTCATGAGACATTTTTGTGTCCACTCATAATAGATAGGCCTACCGAATTACATGCTGATAAATGAAACTAGCTTTGGGGGCTGAATTTCGAAAACTGTTCATGTTGCCCTCCCAGGCTATCTTGAAGAATCTCTGGAAATGACTCTAAAATGGGTGCTTCAAACCAAAATGGCAGACTTGTGTCTTTTTTTTTTTGTCTTTTCTGGGATGGAAAGTTGAGACTTTTTTGTGGGTCTACTCATGCTAGACATGTCTACCAAATGTTATGCTGCTAAAGAAAACTGGCTTTGGGGACAGAATTTAAAAGAAAGTTACCATGGGGTACTAAGGACGTGACAGTTTGTCTTGGAAGGATCCATGGATATGACCCCGAAATGACGACTTAAAACTAAAAAAAGCAGACTTCCTGTCTTTTCATAGCGTAGAGGTAATATGACTTTGTGACCAAACTAGTGTCTTTCTTCCCAACAGCAGATCCAGGACGCGGCCGACCAGGGCGTTACATTCGTGGGCTTTGTGCAGGAACCCTACGGAGCACCCTGCACCATGATCCCAGAACCAGACACCCCCACGCTGTCCCTGCACTCTAGCCCCAGCTCCGTGCTCGGCTCTCTGGGCAGCTGCAGCCCCTCCGTCCCCTCCAGCCCTTCCTGCCACGGAGGTCCAGGAAAGGAGACAAACACGTGCAAAAACTCCGGGAATCAATCAGAGGCCCGGGGGGAAGTCTCGGTCACCTCATCGCCAATATCCGAGGAGCTGACGGAGGAGGAGTCGCCGTGCCATAACAACAACAAGGACAGCGCAACGGATTCAAAGCAGAGGACCAGATACCTGCAGAGATCCTATGGTGAGTGGTTTCCGTGATTAGCGTCTTGTTGTTCCGTGCATCTGCAAGTGATCCCCCCCTTCCCCACCCGCTAAACTAATTGGCCCGTGGAGAGTCCGTAAAGGTCATCATTCCTGCCCGTGCGCAGCTTGTAAACCCCCAAAGACACACCAGACGTTTTTCTATCCCGCCCGACAAATCTAAACAATCGCGATAAGGATGTCACATAAAGCGCTAACAAGCCATAATTAACATAATGAAAGGTCAAAATGTCCAACCACTGAAAAGGACAAAACCACTTGAATCATGTGTCGGAACTTTGACTCTGAATTATTACTACTTACTTTGTTTATTTCTAGTAGTGGTCATCATGAATAACTGACAAAAGGAGCAATCATATTAATCATGAGACACCTTTATGCATTTTTTTGACGGTGTGCTTGGTGGCCGTTATAAGGAATTACTGACAAGGAATGATCACATTACAGTCATTGTATGGAACTTCTAGATCTTTAATCGTGCCATAGTCCACCTCTCCAAAATGTGTGATAGGAGGAGAAGTGTACCGAACTTCAGTACACATCAGAGCACTCACACCAGCCGAACATATTACGTCTCTAGCGGGCCCAAGCACAGCACAGGTTACGGACCCTAAACTTGTCTTATGGCTGTTAAAGTAAACATGAGTACATCAGTTTGGTTTCCCGCTATTGCCTCAACATTACACAACAACACTCTGCCCTGGGATGTAATCCTCTTTTGCAAAAATAATCATTCCGCTTTAAAAAAATAAAATAAAATCTTAAAAAGAATCCTAATTAGCACGACCACGTCTGTGAAATCATCTGCAACTGTTTCGTCGGGTTCCTCGCAGGCTTCACATGAATTACTCCTCCCGTCTATCGAGAAATGCCGTGTACAAGCATGAACAGATGGAGACACCCACTTCTTCACTTCAAGATCCATTCTTGATAGAACAGATCATGTATACTGTGTCTATAGTAATACAGCTTTCGCATAATAAATATGTGACTTGTATGTTACATGGCATGACAGTGTCTCCATCTGGGCCTCTCCACAAGATCCTTCCCGAGTCCCGCACCTCCTCCAGCTTCCATCTTTCTTGGTTCATCTTGGCTCACCGTAGCCCAGACGGCATGTGAAGGGGAGGCCCCTTGCCAAGCTCCCATGTTCCCTTGCTTTAACGCCCCGAGGTTCTGCTGGCTTGTCAGCGCTAATCCCGAACATGACGGCCAGCGTTGGCACACCAAGAGAGAGAAGGAGAGATGTAACTGGGAAAGCTTTTGAAGGCTGGGATTGAGCTGTCCCAGAAGAGCTCTCTCGCTTAGATTCGACAAATGTAACATGAATACCTTAAATCACTGTCCTTAGCCTCATGCCTGTCCGTGTATGCCATGGACTTGTATGACTGTAGATTCTTTCTAGTTTTTGTGTTTATTTCTATTGTGCAAGGTGGCCGTTATCAGACATAGGTGGCAAAAGTACCCATCGCATACTGTGTGTCCAGAAGAGCAGGTGAAAAGGCAGACTGGCTCGAAGCTTCAGCGTTCAAATTATTTTTCACTAAGCTGTAGATGAGAAGATAAATGGAGTGAGGGTTGTCTTAAGGGCAGAGTTAGTTAAGAATGTCCTAGATGTGCCCCACAGGTACTATGTCAACTAGAAGAGACATTTTGGAAGGAGCTAGAAGAAGTACTTCAGGCATCCCAGGCAGGAGAGAGTAGTGATTGGTGTAGATTTTAATGGACATGTTGGTGAAGGAACCTGGCGTGATGAAGAAGTGATGGGTAGGACAGGAAATTAGAGGGACAGATGGTGGTAGACTTCGATGAAAAAGGCTGTAGCGAACACTTTCTTCCTGAAGAGGCAGGAACGTAAGGTGACCTACAACAGCGGATGAGAGTATGGAGCAGAAACATTTGGAAAGGTGGAGGCAAGCAATGGAGAGGAGAGAAATGAAGATTAGCAGAAGTAAAACAGAATATATGTGCACGATTTAGAAGGGTGGTGGGGGGAGAGTGAGGCTACGGGGAGAGACCTTTCTCAGCCTTGTTTTTGTCACTGTTCTGTTTGTTTTCACAAAAAGCTAATTTTCTCCCTTCTGGTTAGAAACCGGTGTTTTTGGTGAAACCAACCCATGTTATACTGATTATTAAAAAAAAGGTAGAAATAAACTTTTTGGGGAGTGAAAGAAGAGCGTACATTTACGTTTGATAGTTTTGGTGCTTATATTGTCACAGAACACAATATTCTGTGGGTCGAGAAAGTTGAGTCAAAATGCTCTAAAAGGTCTGGCAATATGGGGAACTGCTTTGAAAATGGCTGGCAGTAAATGAATAATTTGGTGATGCATAACAGACCATAATGACCATTTTAGTGCTCTGCTCTAGAACGCAAACACAGATCAGACAAGTTTTCCGGCTCTGAAAGCCACAAAACACATTGTGTCATCAGAGGAAGGTCACACATCCTCAGCAAAGACAATTTATTTGTCTTTATTATCGCTGAACCGTGAGGCCCCGCTAAGAGACTGATGTTATTTGCTGGTGAGGCTGTTTTAGATAAAAGAAATATGTGCTATCTTAACAGTAAACTATCTGCTCATCTGGAGTTTGCACTCTCAGAGGTTGGGCGTCATCTGATATCATATTCTTTTTTCTTTTGTTGGGCCTCATTTTTAGTATCATCCACACACTAATGCTAAAGATCACAATCTGTTACATTTGCTTTGTGTCTCCCACAACAGTGCTTTCTTTAGTAGTGGTTTTTAGAGGTACAGTGGGTTTTTGTGTTTGAAAACATGTAAAAGATGGATTATTATTATAGCACTGCTGACTCAGTTGATTATTTCTAGTCGTTCTGTTTATTTCTACACCTTGATGGCTATTATGAATAACTGGTGAGAGAAGCCGTAGCATTAATTTCAATAGATTTAAGATTTAACAGATTTCAATTTGATTTATAAAGTACTGCATGATTTGGCCCCAGCTCCTCTGGCTGAGTTCATCAGCCAAAGAAACACCTCTGAGCGTGTCACTCGAGGCTCTGTCAGAGGTGACTGTCTCAGTCCTCTGCGCAGGAGCACTTTCAGTAAGTCAGCCTGGTCAGTGAGGAGCGCTGGTGAGTGGAACTCAGTACCTGAGGAGGTTAAACTGCTTACAACATACAAAAAAACTGAAAATGTGGCTAGTTAACACCTATAGCTGCCAACACTAAAAGACAAGTATGTTATGTTGTTTTTTTGTTATGATAAAAATTGTTTTGGTTTTATTCTCTCTTAATAGTATAGTTTGATTATGTATCCTGTATTATATTGTCTTGTAGATGTATTTTACTGCTTTTTTACATCATGGCCAGGGGACTACAGATGAAAACTAGCCTTCTGGCTAATTCTGGCTTTTTTAACCATGTGTACTTCATGTGTTTTATGAAATGTCATTGTCCCCTTTCAAATAAACTGATTAATAATAATAATAATAATTAAATTTGTACAGTGGTGCCTTGAGATGTACTTTTAATTTGTTCCATGCCCACCCTTGTAACTCAAAACATTCGTATCTCAAATCATCTTTACCCAGTGGAATGAATGGAAATGCCATTAATATGTTCCATCCTCCCCCCAAAAACTAAGATTTGTAACGTGTTCTATAATAAGAAAATTAGCACTCTATAATATTGTACTGTCCAAAAACTTACAGAAATGACATGATTAAATAAAATGTAAAGAAATGTAAGTTTTGCCACGTTTTGCTTCAATTCAGTGGATATTTTGCTGCTTCTTCTGCTGTGTGCGCCTTGGCCAACTGGGTGCAGTACAATAGACGTGCAGAAATACTGTACCTGGAGACGGTCTCAATTTTTCAGTAAGCCGTAGTAATCTAAGTAGTTCTTGGCACAGGATAAATACTATAGGCCTGTGAGTATCGTTATATTGTCTATCTACATGTGTTGCTCAAACATTTGTGTTCAAAAATCTGTTGCTTAAAGCGTTATGACACTGCCACATTGATACTATCCGTTAGCCCCTCCATGGCATTTTTCATAGTTTTTTCGCATTTTTTTTTTGTTCGCATTATGTGAATAGAATTTTATAAGGCAAAGCTTTCTGGTTGTTTTAAATGCATAATTTGTAATTCTCTTTCTTTGATGTTTAGTTTGACACTAAACTTCAACTGGGGTTCAACAAACAGCTGGAAGCCTCTTTTTTGAAGAAATGTTTACCATCTGCCAAACTTCTGCTCGCTGTGAAGTGAGTTGACCTCACTACCACCATACAGCACTTCCATTAAACATTTTTGCAACTAGAACAACAAAATAAATAAATTGGCCAAACGACAGCTTGTACTGCATCTTGAAAAACCCTTAAGTTGGGTGATTCGTATCTCAAAAGCACCATTGTACTTTGCCCGGGAATGCAGAGTTGTTCAAATGCTGATTATTCCTAGTTATTGTGTTTTGGTGTATTGGTTATCATCAATAACTGGCAAGGAACGATCTCCTTACAGTCAGTGTATGACATTTTGTATGACTGCTTAGTATCAGGCGTAGAACACAGCTTACATGAAACTGGCGACCCACAACAAGTCCTCGAAGACGTATGTGTGTGTGTCATTTGGGGATAACTTTGGCCGGCTCGGTTTCCAATGTTGTGCTCGTGGCCTCGTGAGAATTCGGCAGTGACTGGACAAAATGTCAACATTTGGGGGGATAGTTTGGCGTCCGGCTGCCTTGTCAGTCGGACCACCCTGACAGGAAGTGCTCATAAATGATTAAATTTTGTAGATGCGCTGACACCGGAACCGAGCCCTGACTCCCATGCTGCCACATCCAAGTGTGTGAGTGTTCATCTGTAAGTGTGTGTGTGTGTGTGTTACTTCCTGTTCGCATGTTTGTCCATGTGTTCATGTGCGTGTGTTCATGTGTGTGTTTGTGGTTTTGTGTTCGTATGAGTGTTCATGTATCTTTGTGGGTTTATGTGTGTGTGTTCATTTACGTAGTGTGCTCATGTTTGTCTGTATGCGTGTATGTTTGTCCTTTTGTTGTGAATGTGTGATTGGGTTTGTGTTCATGTGTGTGCTCGTTTAAGTGTGTATTCGTGTTAGTGTGTGTGTTTGTGGCTTTGTGTTTTTGTTTGAATGAGTGCTCATGTGTCTTTGTGGTTTTATATGTGTGTGTTTATTTAAGTATGTGTTCATGTTTGTCTGTATGCATGTGTTTGTGCTTTTGTTGTGTGTTTGTGTGTACGTGTTATTCGGTTTGTGTTCATGTGTGTGCTCGTTTAAGTGTGTATTTGTTAGTTTGTGTTTTCGTGCTGTGTAGCGTGCGTGTGTGTGTTTAGTGATTTTGTGTGAGTGTTCAGAAGGGTTTGAGTGTTCCTGTGTCACACACACCTGTGTGTGTGTTTGTGTGCGCATGTTTGTGCGTGCCTTGTGGTTGTGTTTTTGTGAGTGCAAAAGAAAATATTTTGACTTTTGTTTTGCATTTTTCTTTCCTTACTGTACTGAAGCATGTCCTTAAACCCAAGGTACTGTAAGCAGCAATCCAGACTTTTTTTTTGGCATGCTGTTACAACTCACAGTCACTTGGCTCATTAAAACAAAGTAAGGACTATGAAAAGAAATGCTATTTGCTTCTGTTTCACATTTTTGCACTTAAACCAAGGTATGTAATCCAACCATGATTTTCCATGTACCATTACAACCCAAAGTCAAAGTCTCACTTCACTAAAACAAAGTAAGAACTTTGAAAAGAAAACATTTATGCTTGTGTTTGCCGTTTTAGTTCCCTCACCGTACTAAACCGCAACCTTTAAACCAACGTTGATTTCCAACCTTAAGTGCGCATGTGCATGCATCTGTGTGTGCGCATGTGCATCTGTGCGTGTGTGACCATGCGGCCGTGTGTGTTGTGGGGCTAGTGTGTGGTCGTCTCCCATTCTGCTCATCCATCTGGTTGACTGTGGTTCAGGTGCACTCAGTAGTCGCCTCCTTCATCTGCTACCCGCTCAGCTTCACTGCTTTTGTCAATTTATATATATATATTTTTTTTTTAGTGCAGAGCAAAAATATTTCCACTAACAAAAAAAGAGGAGAAAAAAACCTCCCACTTTGCTCATCTTTGATATGGGGACACGTGCGTTCCTTTCTCTCTTTTCTCTTCTCCCTCCCGAGGGCGTCTGCATTATGTATACACTTCTTCTTGATGTAAACAGCGAGCCGGCGACAGAGCCTTTAATGCATTATTCACTCAGTCTGGCCGCAAATTAACTTACAGTGTAAACGCTCCCTCTTAACTTGCTGCATTCCTGGAAAAACAATCGCAGGAAATTTCAAGTTGCTTTTAATTCGCTGCACGTTTGGCTAGGACAGAAGACAAGCGACAAGGGAGATCAGATTTTTGCAGATCAGCACATACTGTATCCTGCAAGTGCAGTGTATGCTAATGACAGAGAACAGACAGAGCAAAGAATCGCAGCATGCCAAAATTTCAGACTTTGTTTTGTGCCCTTGGTTAAAGGGCACAGTTCGGGGACAGGTAACGGGGGAGGGTGGGAATGCAAAACATGATCTTAAAACTTCTTTTCAAAGTTCTTACTTCGTTTTAATCAACCGGGTGACTTAAGGTTGGAAATCAACGTTGGTTTAAAGGTTGCGGTTTAGTACGGTGAGGGAACTAAAACGGCAAACACAAGCATAAATGTTTTCTTTTCAAAGTTCTTACTTTGTTTTAGTGAACTGAGACTTTGACTTTGGGTTGTAATGGTACATGGAAAATCATGGTTGGATTACGTACCTTGGTTTAAGTGCAAAAATGTGAAACAGAAGCAAATACCATTTCTTTTCATAGTCCTGACTTTGTTTTAATGACCCAAGTGACTGTGAGTTGTAGCAGCATGCCAAAAAAAAGTCTGGATTGGTAGTTATAGTACCTTGGGTTTAAGGACATGCTTCAGTACAGTAAGGAAAGAAAAATGCAAAACAAAAGTCAAAATCTTTTCTTTTGAAGTCCTTACTTTGTTTTAATGAACCAACAGACTAAGGATTCTGTGCTGGAACTCATGGTTGGCTATGCACCTTGGTTTTAAATGTACTGTTCAGTACAGTAAGGGAACAAAAATGCAAAACACGAGTTGAAAGCATTTTTTAGGAATGTGCAACATCAATAATTTTTGTTTTTAGGAAACTGAATTATGAGGGCTGGCACGGTTCAATCCCCGGCCCCGCCTGTGTGGAGTTTGCATGTTCTCCTCGTGCCTGTGTGGGTTTTCTCCGGGCACTCCGGTTTCCTCCCACATCCCAAAAAAAATGCATTAATTGGAGACTCTAAATTGCCCGTAGTCATGACTGTGAGTGCGAATGGTTGTTTGTTTCTGTGTGCCCTGCGATTGGCTGGCAACCAGTTCAGGGTGTACCCCGCCTCCTGCCCAATGACAGCTGGGATAGGCTCCAGCACGCCCGCGACCCTAGTGAGGAGAAGCGGCTCAGAAAATGGATGGATGGATGAATTATGAGGCTATATAAAATGTTCGCTAGCTGTGACGTCTACTATCAAGAGGCTGAGCTGTACTGTGTTTGCTTGCAGAGTAGTGTGTGGCTAGTTACGTGTCCTGTTTCTTACCTAATAGGTTCCATGTGGTAACTCAGTATGCCTCTGTACCATCCAAAAAGAAATCAAAATATAAATATGGGTACATACATCCCCAGTCAACATTGCCTTTTTTACTACTGAAAAGAAAATAGTGATACTATGCTACCTTGCAAAGAAACTGCCTTGCAAACAACCTCCTTTGTGGAGGTAACAACCAAGTCTGAGAGTATTGAAAGAGATAACATTTCATATTTAAAAAGACTGTTGGATCAGTAGCAGCTTGCACCATTATCTGAATATGTCCGAGACGTAACATTTCCGTCTTTCCTCTCCACAGGGGCTGAACTTCTGGCTTTGTATAACCACCCGGGTGTGCGCGAGGGCGGTGCGGTAAAGTACTACACGGTCAAAGTACCGCTGCGGGTGCACGGCAGCGTCAGCGGCGGCGGTGACGACATCCGAGAGGTGGAGGCCAACTGGCTGGATCACATGACACAGCACTTTAACAATGGAGCCTCGTTGGTCGACGGACACTTCCACCTGGGAAACATTCATGGTAAATAATGTGTTGTTGTGTGGGGGTCACAATGTTGTCTGGGTTTTTCTTGCTGGCATCCAAACTATTTCCCGTTTGCGTTCTTTGGCGGTCTTTGTGTGTGTTTTTGTTTGGGGGGGGGCAAGGCAGTGAAAGTAAACAAGTTGTAATGCATTCATCTGGCAAGGTAATGTCTGGAAACAGATTAGAACAGAGTAGCTTGCCTACTTTTTGTTGACAATATTGCACGGATGTTTCTTGTAAGAATAAGAATTAAAGTTTAAGTTGATATGAACGGAACGTCGCAATTTAGCGTTGCTACCCTAGGATACCTTCTTCCTTCTGGGCGGATTCCGTAGTGGGAGTTTGTCAAATTACAAACCCTGGAATTTGACTGAAATGGCTGTGTCAAACCAAAATGGCTGACTTCCTGTTGAATTTGCTTGCATCCTGTTATGATAGACATGTCCACCCAATCAGTCAAACTGGTGTGGGGGGATAATTTTTGGGAAACTTTCACGGACTTCTGCGTGGTGATTGGCCAGTCTGCATTTTCAGGGTGTGGCTTTGCAACAAGATTGATAAAAGTCGCGAAATCAAAAAGACGTAAGATTATCTTTAATACTTTCAAGGGAACGTGTGGTAAAACGCCACTCTTTCATTCCCTCGAGGCCATTTACATGCTTAGGTGCTGCTGTTTTTGTTTACAACAGAGTTAAACTTGGCTCAGCTTTGAATTGCAACTCTTGTCCGTGTGTGAACGATGGCGTTTAGAAGTGCTGCAACTTAAGTTTTTTTTAAGCCGTCGCTTGGTCAATTTATTTTTTTTTCTTTCTTGGTGTTGCAACCCAAAATCTGAGATATGAGCGAGCTCCAGACACTGTCGCTCGCATGTGGACAAGGACAGCCACAGTCGCCAATGCACTTTTAGCCATTTATTGAACATGACGAAGAGTCAAAGAAACTAATATAAAATGACAAGTCTGGAGTCTGACTCACAAGAAGTGACTCAGACTCCAGCTTCTGATCTCCCTTTCGAGGCCACGCCCCTTAAAGGCACACAAACAACACATACAATAGTGCAATTTTTCGTTCTTTTCCTTTGGTGGTTCTTTGGGGGCAGAAACAAATGAATAGCCTTTCAATTAAAATGGGAAAATGGATTTGATACATCATGGTTCACCTATTAGTGGATTCAGTGCATTGCAGATTTTTCATATTTATATCACACATAATTCACCATATCGCGGGATTCTGAGTGTATGCTGTCATTTTTGGGGGTTAAATTAACACTTCCTACCCTAAAACATTAAAACTGTAAAAAAAAAAAATAAAGAAAAGAAAAATGTATTCAAATTCATAAATTCCAAGGAATCAAATGTACATAGTGTTCAGTATTACTGTGTATTACTGTATGTTTAAGAGTTTAAAAGGTGTTTAAGAATATAGAAAGTGTTTATAAGAGAATGGTAGAGATTAATAGGAGTGTGGGGGAGATTAATAACAGTGTGGGGCAGTTCATACAGCTTTAAAATAGCTATAAATGATGTGGTCACTACTTTGCAGATTTCACCTATTGCAGGGGTTGTCTGGAACTTCACCCCCGCAATAAAGCGCTAATTGGTCTACTTTTACCAAACAAACATTGGTGCCATGTTCCCGTGTTCAGATCTTTTTCTACCATATTTTCCACCACCTGATCCAGTTTGTTCCAGAAACAAATGGGAGCAAGTGCACTGCATCGGAGCATCAGCGCACGTCCCTATGCTCCTTGTACAGATGTGTTGTCATGGTGACGTGACATGAGAGAGTGCAATAGGGCCATTGTTTGCATACACATGCGTACTGTTTGTGTGTGTTCATGTGTGTGTGGTCATGTTTTTGTTTTTCTGTGTGTATTTGTGTATGTGGGGGAGTTTGTTTCTGTTTAGACGTGTGCTAATGTGTGTGATTTTTGTGTGTATCCGTGCGTGAGTGTGTTTGTGTGTGTGCACGTGCTTTCATGTGAGTATTTGTGTGCGTCTGTGCGTCTGTACAGTATGTACTGTGAGTGGGTTTGTGTGTGCGTGCGTGTGTGTGTTTGTGGGTGTGTGTACGTAGCTGTGGCCGCAGGTATTTAAAACATATTGAATTTGCCAAACACATTAAACATTAATATGCATACACACAGGCGGCACGGTGGCCGACTGGTTAGAGCGTCAGCCTCACAGTTCTGAGAACACGGGTTCAATCCCCGGCCCCGCCTGTGTGGAGTTTGCATGTTCTCCCCGTGCCTGTGTGGGTTTTCTCCAGGCACTCTGGTTTCCTCCCACATCCCAAAAACATGCATTAATTGGAGACTCTAAATTGCCCGTAGGCATGACTGTGAGTGCAAATGGTTGTTTGTTTCTAGGTGCCCTGCGATTGGCTGGTAACCAGTTCAGGGTGTACCCCGCCTCCTGCCCGATGACAGCTGGGATAGGCTCCAGCACGCCTGCGACCCTCGTGAGGAGAAGCGGCTCAGAAAATGGATGGATGGACACACACATATGTTGCCACTGCCTGCCTCTCGAGAGTTGCGTTTCCTGAGGAAGTGACAGCAGAAGTGCCAAGCGGGACTATGCCTTTTGTTAGCCGAATAGCTTAATCTCTCCTCAGAGCTGCTGTGAGGATTTACAGCCTTTCTTTCTTTCCTTCATTCTTTTTTTCCCTCTTTTCACACACACACACGCCTGAGCCGCTATTCAACATGCGCCACACTCGGCCCGCCACGCGTTCTAAATTTGGGCAAAGATGACAAACATGCTGGCACTGACGTCGGCGTGCATGCAGTCTTTTTCTCATACATAAGTTACGCCAACTGGGTTGTTTGGATCATGAGACATTCAAGTGCTTGAACAAAATGCAGGAATAATTTACATATAAGAAAGAGGTAATATTTGACAGCATATTATAGAAACCCCCAGAGCCAATTCTTACAAATAAATAAATGTATTAAATCAAAATTGTATGAATGTATTACAATTGCAATTTAATGTAAAGTGCAGCACGGTGGCCGACTGGTTAGAGCATCAGCCTCACAGTTCTGAGGACCCGGGTTCAATCCCCGGCCCGCCGACTGTGTGGAGTTTGCATGTTCTCCCCGTGCCTGCGTGGGTTTTCTCCGGGCACTCCGGTTTCCTCCCACATCCCAAAAACATGCATAAATTGGAGACTCTAAATTGCCCGTAGGTGTGACTGTGAGTGCGAATGGTTGTTTGTTTGTATGTGCCCTGCGATTGGCTGGCAACCAGTTCAGGGTGTACCCCGCCTCCTGCCCGATGACAGCTGGGATAGGCTCCAGCATGCCCGCGACCCTAGTGAGGAGAAGCGGCTCAGAAAATGGATGGATGGATGTAAAGTATGAAAATTATTTTAATGTATTAAAATTGTATTGTTTTTAAATTTAAATTACATGTTTTTTATTTAATTAAATGTATGAAATTCAGATTAAATTAATATTAAAATTTAATTAGTATTTTTAAATAAAACAAAATTATATTTAGAATCAAATTAATACATTAAAATTTAATTGTATTAAAATTGAAACGGAATTGTTGTAAAACTGAAATTGAATATTTGTATTAAATTCAATCAGTGTATTAAATTAACATTAAATTAATTAAAGATTAATCAATGTATTAAAAGTAAATGTTTTTAAGTTGAAATTTATTTAACATTAAATTACCATATTAAAATTAAATTCATGTTTTTCAAGTACATTTGGTTTTTAAATTGTTTAAGAAAACTTGGTGAAACAAAAATGTATAAATAAAGACTTAGCTGCAACCATCCGTTCTTACTGCCGTCAGTCTCGTCTTGAATAAAATTGGCTTCCTGACCATGGCCAACGTTCTGATTACTCTGACTGAAACAGGGTTTCTGTCGTTTCCTGTGACTGATTATGCTGCCACAGTCTCCTCTTTGTTGCATCTCTCCGTTTTCTTGATACCCAAATACAATGTGTGTGGTCTCAGCATCCAGATTTATACAGACCCATCACAAACATCTAAAAAAAAAAAAAAAAAGACATTTATGTAGCGACAAGGCAACCGGCACTGAGCTAATCCCTTTGTTACATACCACAAGCTGTGTAGGACTAACAAAGGATTAGTCTCCATCCACAAACATTACTGTCGCTACTACAACTTTTACTTTTCTACTTTTTTACTACTACATCCAACGCAGGAAATAATTATAGTTATTAATTTTTTTTACTACCTTCTTTAGCTACAAGAGATGGCCAAAATATTAGAAATATCAGATACAAAAATAAATGCGTTGTTAAATCTCGTAGTAATAATCAAAACTGAAAACTAATCTCTTGATAAAGGCAGAATTCTTGTCTATTTTTGTCTAAATGAAGCTCCTCCTTCCAACATAGTTCCTTGTCACCTACATGCCCAAGACGGCGCCAAAGCAACACTATCATTGCTTTGGCCTGAGCACAAAAACAGCAAATAAAAAAGGATAAGTAAAAAAAATTAATAAAAAAATCTGAATGTATGAGTTCACGAATGCTGAACCACAAATACATGGTGATTCACTGTATACATTTATGTAGTCTCACTGTTATAACCAGACTCCCGAGAGCAACCACAAAAACAATGCGGCCTAACATGAAAACAAGTTTGACACCTCCGCCATAGTTAAATCAGGAAAAGCAAGCAAAGTGAGCGGGCCTATCAGTTTACAGTGGACCCCCGCATATTCGTGGTTCAGCTTTCGCGAACTCACATAGTCCTTTTTTTTTTTTTTTTACCTATCCTCCATTATTCAAAGTGTTACCCTGCAGCCTACATGTTGCATTTTGGTATGTTGAAGTGAATTGAGAAGCACCAGTTACACAAAAGTAGTGCTTTTCCACCATATGGTGACATTGTAGGAATTTAGTTGAAGTGAGTTGAGGAGCTTTATTTAGACTATATAAGCAATATAATTGGAGTCCATTTACAAGAGTATTGCTTTCTCACCACCCGGTGGCCTCTTGGTGCCAAGGAACTATGTTGAAATGAGTTGCGCTGCTTCATTTAGACAAAAGTAGTGCTTTTCTGCCATCTGGTAGTATTTTGGTGCCAAGGATATTTTTTGAAGTGAGTTGAGGACCTTCACTTAGACAAAAGTAGTGCTTCTCTTCCATCTTGTGACCTTTGGTGCCAGGTAACTATGTTGAATTGAGTTGAGGAGCTTCATTTAGACAAAAGTGGTGCTTTTGCATCATCTTGTGGCATCTATAGCCAATTGACCTTATGAACCTATTTATGGGTGTCGTCAATTACTCAAGGATTATGGCAAGCCTTGTCCCCTACTTCACTGTACTGTCGTTTACTGCCATGTGCAATCTGCCCGGCAGCAGGGGTTACCAGCCTGACAACCAGCCACACATACATGCAGACACACGCACAATGTGAAACATAGATGAGCTGTCAGTGCCGCTACCGGCCTCCATTTTGAAATAGGCAGACATGACTTGGTCACACGCTGTCTCAGATTCTTAATGCACACGCACTAATGAGCACAAAATGATGTATATTTCATTTTTCAATTGACGTGGTCATTTATTGATGATTAACCACCCATAATGCATTGCATTGCCATCAAACATCAGCAGTCGCCCAACAATCTGGTTTTCTCCTGTAAATATCTGTCACTCAGAGGGCAGACCTTTACCAAGGAAAAACTAAATCCAGAACATCTCTAACCCCTTTCACGCTGGCAAATTAACACATCAGAGGCGGAAAGGTAGAGTGGCCATTTATCCGCTAGTGTTATGCACCTTTGTTCACAGACCATATCGCAATCAAATAATTTGATACTACAGTAACTGGGGGAAAAGTCGCAGGGTTGACTTCAACACTGCCATTTCGTATCAGTACCTTTCGCACAAAACAGCGACACAGGGAAAGAGACCGCTTTGGTGAGTACTGTGAGAGGTGGGATGTTTGGGTTTTCCATCCATCCATCCATCCATCCATCCATCCATCCATTTTCTGAGCCGCTTCTCCTCACTAGGGTCGCGGGCGTGCTGGAGCCTATCCCAGCTGTCATCGGGCAGGAGGCGGGGTACACCCTGAACTGGTTGCCAGCCAATCGCAGTGTTTGGGTTTTGTAATGGTAAAATTTTTGAGTTGCTAAAAGTGCAAAAATTATTGCAGTGGAGCTGGGTGGGGGCTGTTGTTGATAACATTGAGAAAGGTGTGGGTGATGAACCTTGTCAATATTGCAAACCGCAATTGGAGAGTTAAGATACTACAGTGAACAATTGTTAATCATGGAAGATACGTCGTTCAACCCTCCCGTGATGTAGAGACCATACTGTATGTAATTTCTTTTATTGTATTTAAACATATTAAAAGACACTTAAACGTATTAAAACACACTTTAAAATATTACTTAGCAACTGTTATCTCTCTGTCGCTGTTAAGAAATGGAAGACTTTCATATAACATCACTTTGAGGAAATGAAGAATTTTTCGCTCACACAGTTCTCCTGTGTGCTTGCTTTAAGCTGTTTGACACTCCCAGTTGAAGTTATTGTTAAACTGACACATAAAACAAAAGAGAATTAAACATTGTATATTTAAACATCAAAATGTACAACCAAACCAAATAATGAATCTGAGTCTGAATTGCGTCCAAACGAAAATCCACTAGCTTAATGCTAACATATACAGTGGACGGCTGCATATTCGCAGTCCAGCATTCGCGTTCACTGATTTTATTCTGGAACCTATCCACTGTTATTCATGTAAAGCTGCCCTTATTTGTGTGTTTGTTTATGTTTTTTTTTGGGGGGGGGGGGGGGGGTTGTTTTTTTGTTTTTTTTAACTCAACCCCCAGCTTACATTATTCGTGTTTTTATTTTGTGTTTTTTTTTCATGGCAATTTTAAGGAGCATCAATTATTCATGGATTTTTGCGGTCTGGCTCGTACCCTATACCTCGCGAATAGCGGGGGTCTACTGTATTCTTTAGCGCCTGTTCTTACTCTCTGGAAGACTAGCATTTAACATCTCCTTGAGGAAACAAAAAGACACAGTTCTCCAAATAAGAGTCAAAGTGTGCTTGCGTCAAGCTGTTTGTCACTCCCAGTTGAAGTTTCCTGTAAATCTGACAAATTTAACAAAAGAGGAATTCAACATTATATATTATATGTATTTTAACACATACATGTTCAACCAAACCAAATAATGAATCATCATATTACACGGAACCCCATAGACAAGCTAACAGAAATTAGCTCAAATGTTACGGTAATTATGTACCTTCAAACAACTGCTACTTTAACACAGGGAGTAGCAACACATGGGGTACCAAGCCCAGGAGTAGGGTATATGAAGGACACAGTGCAGTGTGTTGATTGGTTGACCAAGAATAGTCACTTCCAGAATAGGAAGAGGACCAAAAAAAAAAATGGATGGTTGAATAGTATGTAAGGGGGGTCTTCAGAGGTTTGGAGTGAACAATGTCTGCATTTGGGCGACCCGGCAGATGTCGGAAACGTCTTCAATTGAGACGACACTGGCCCTAATTAGGTTTTGGGGGGGAATATATGAATGCCCCACTGTCTGTCTACTTTTCTATCCTCCTTCCTGTCGCTCCAGGCACCCCTCCCCCACACACACTATTATTGGGGTCTCGAAATGAAATGTGGAGTGTCTTGTGTTGCGTCTGGGCTCCGGCAAACTGTATTAGTGTGGAAATGGCGGGGCAGTAATGAGAAAACACTCAGGGCCGGCCAGGATGACCGTGTGTGTGTGTTGTGTGTGTTGTTTTTGTGTTGTGTGTGTGTGTGTGTGTCTCAAAGGGATAACAAGAGACGCAAGGAGTTTGGGGGGAGTGGATGAGGGTCATGAAGGCCAGTCTGTCTGGGATGTGATGCAGAGGAAACGTTTCAGCATTGGCACATGTTTGAGATCATGTGACTCATTTACCCCCTTTTACACTGCCTGCCAAAGCTGGCTTTTCCCACATCGTGTACTGTGTTAAAAAAATAACAAAAAAATTAAACTGCATCCGCCTAAGCAGATGAGAAACTGGTCCCGAATGCTGCTACTCGAGTGCTGACTAGGATTAGAAGAGATCATGGCAGTTTAAGAGGCGTAACAGGTGCTATGTTAAAGGGAATTAGTGAAAAAAACTGGGCAATTGTTGTTACAATTTTAATATCAATGTATCAATGTCTCAATACTTTTTGTCCAAGCCCATTTCTAAGAACCTCAAAGGTTGTAAAATGAGTACTAAAACTGTCACTCTCGTTGTTATTCATGGCTGTTACGTCTTCCTCTCTACAGATTTTCTTCACAAGTCGGTGGAATGCGTCTTCGTGTTCCAGGAAGCGACCGAAGGCGAGGCCAACACGACCTACGACGCCATTGTGGTGGAGCAGTGGACTGTCATTGACGTAAGTGTGCGTTTAGCATTTATTGTTGATTTTAGCAACAGGACTTATGTCTTTTGCCAGTGAAAATGAGATCCGTAGCATGGTCGCTTGCAAAATATGCAAGTCTATCCTCAGATCCTCAATCCAATCTGACCATCAGAGAAGGGACGATTCTAGGTTCGAAGGTTTAGGGGTGCTGGGATACATTTAAGCGGTGCTTCAAATCAGCGCCCCCAAAACTGGGCTAGAAACACCTAGGGTGGGGTATGCGGGGACACATTTTACCGCTCAAACAACACAAGGGCGCACACACAATATTAAACCTTATAAAACAGGTATGCCACGGCGGGCAATGAGTGGACTGTATTTTTGTTGTTAAAATATTACCTTTCAACCAAGTACTATATGTTTTTTTTTTTAATACTTTTCTAGCTTGTTAAAAAAAAATAAAAAATCTAAACAATTCCACAATTTTGGAGGTACTTTTATTCACTTTAGGTGTGCTTCAGGTGGTCCATCAAGAACCTCTTTATTGTAAAAATGAATGGTTAATGTTCTGTTAGCCATCAGCTTTCATCCCACAGACAGTAGACGCATGCTCTTTCTCCTTCCAATATCCCCAACCCAGTTGGCTCAACCAATCACAAACACCAGACACTTTCATGGTCTCATAGGCAGTCAAAATTTAGAAGGCAATGACAACAATCCGTGTAACACAACTGCAGGGTTGCCACAATACATTAATTCAAAGTATTTCCTCCTATGTTATTTTTAATTAGATGCTATTATTATGTACTGTAGCAAATAGCAACCCTGCAGTTGGGTTACGTGAATTGGTGTGAGGAGTCTTACAAATTCTGTCTGCGAAGCAGTCAAGGTTTCCAAATGTGGTTGAGTTAGCGATTGTCTGAATGTGATTGGATGAATGTGCTGTGCAACCGAGGACGGTGGGAAAAGTGAGTGAGGGAGCTTGTGTTTAGAGGCGCACACAGTGAGTTACAGCTGAAAAAATATCGATAATGTCATCGATTAGTCAAAGTCGACTCGGCCATCATCATCTTAGCGTCAACTACAAAAAAATCAGTGCCGTTCAACCGCTAGTAGGCTACCTACTAGGAAACATGGAGGAGACTTGGTTATGTTTTGCTCGATCCGGCACAAGGTGTCTTGAATCAGTGCAGAGTACAACGAAATCTCAGGATTTGTGAAGGCATTCTGGAGCTGAATGTGCACAAAACCTCTCAAACCTCGGAACCTCTTGCTTTGACACAAATCTCTCCTAAGATTCTCAACGTATTCTTGAGCCAAATGTGCTAGCCGACGTCAGAACAATTGGTTTCATGTGTCCTCCAGTAAGGTAAAGATTCAAACCACACGGCTAAAAATCCAAGAAAGGTTTAGAACAACATATCGGACTATTGGGAAGAACCTTAATTTAAACCCTAGTGAACACCTATGGATCTTTCTTTCTTTAATGCAAGGGTACCAAGAGTTTTGGCTTTTGTGTGTGTACAGTATTTGTCATCTTCATCACAGTTTTGCTGGTTTTAAGATTGTTTTCATTGTTTGTGGAATGAAACATTGAAACATGCAGTACATCTTATCGACATAGTGTGTGGGTGTGTGCGTGTGTGTGTGTTCGCAGTAAACAAGCTCTTATCTGCTCCTGATTATATCATCTGTCAGCAAAGGTTTGGTGTTAAAATGGATTTCTGTCCAGTGTTGGTAAAAGGTGTGTAGTTGCTTGCTTGTCCGTGTGTACTGTGTGTGTGTGTGTGTTTACAGATACTATCTCGCGAATTGAATTTAGACTTTTCTAAGTGTGAAAGGACGTTTTCTTGTCCCACAAATTCGCTCTCAACAGTCTGCTACTGCACTGATGGATTTAACAAGCTTATAGTGAAGCTACTCTGGGGATTCACGAACTACAGCAGTCAATATATCGATGACAAAAAAAATCTAATTTTCTTTCCCCTCAAACGATTGAAAGAAAATTTAAATAGGAACCAAAACCTTAGACTTTGGAGAAAATAGTGGACTTTACACATGTTGCTCGTTAGTAGGATGCATGTCCTAAACTAGTTGTTTTTGATACCAGAAAAAAATTGTAGGTTTAATAAAAATACAGAAAATGTTGCACTTTAAATTAAGAAAATGGGATATATATTAAGCACATTATCTTAAGACGACAACAGAGGAAATGTTGCACTTAAAGAAAATAGCATTCACCGTTGTACAGAATAAATTTAATATAACACGCTTCAATATTAAGATAACATTTAAGCATGTTATTTTATCTATTCTGTACAATGTTGAACGTCATTTAAGCCAATTACAGAACAGCGCACACTTCTCCAAATATGAGGCAAACCAAGCTTGCTTCAAGCGGTCTAGTTATCACTTCCAATTGAAGTTTACTGTAAAACTTGCACAAAACAAAAGATAATGAAACATTGTATATTTAAACACTAAAATGTTCAACCAAACCAGATCATTTTGTCTAACAAAAACTCCATTAGCTTAACGCTAAACTATGATGTGAAATGTAATATAAGGGCTAATGGAAATTACCATAGATGTTATGGTAATTCGAAACTTTCAAACTGCTACTACTGTTTCACAGTGTAGTCTGCCTACAGCTTGAAAGTTGTGGCTTTTCGGCCACCCAAAGATTTTATATTGGTTTAACTTCTAAAAACAAGACTCAAAAGCAATTTTAGGCCCGGTACACACACACACAAAGACAATCGATCTGTTTTTGTGCCGATTTTGCCCGTTCCTGACCAAGGATGTCAAATGCCAATCTGTGTTTTACAAGATTATCCTATAAAATTGTCCTTAGGTCTGAGTGGGTTCCCCAGACGGAAAGAAGTATTTTCCAAAGCAAGTTGTTTTTTTGAGGACGTTGCCATTTTACACGGCTCCGGAAACATTTGCCAAAGACCAGCGCATATCCGGAAAGGTTTCTTCTTCTCCGGTTTTGTGAGATCACATGTGATCAACCGTGATTTCGAGATCGGCGCCGGAACAGAATCTTTGTGTGTTCTGTGTTGAGATTATGGGAAAACACCGCACACAATACGACCAAAACTGTTAAAATATTTGTGTGGGGTCTGTCACAGCTAAAAAAAAAATGTTTTTACATCTTTTAACATTTGAAAAATCCTTGTTTACACCAGGATTTAGTCGGTCGTTACTCTTCATCATACGTTCACTTTAAATTCTTCTCAGCTGTCGCCTCAGAGTTTAGCCAGAGAGCTCCAAACCACCCCAGAAGGTTTACTTCTGCTATAGAAAACAAACAGAATGTATCCTTAAAAAACTTCGCGTTAATCCGAATGTTAGGAGCATTTGTGAGTCTAAATCCATTGATTTAACATTCCGGGACTAATTGTGATCATTTTTCCTTCATTCTTATCGAACCAGCAAAACCTGACAGGCCGAGCGCGACCTCTCACGCTGAGCGGCGGTGCAAATTAGCCCCGCTGCTATCTGGGTCGTCTTTTCTCTCACCTCTGCCAGGGAGAGAACTGAGATATCACACACTGCAAGCCATGCGTGACATCCAATCTGGAGATGTGTACGTCTTCAGTGCAGAAGACACTTTCTGGCATTGAAGACTACACCAGGGTATCTACAGTGGGTACGGAAAGTTTTCAGACACTACATTTTTCACGCTTTGTTGTATTGCAGCCATTTGTTAAAACAATTTAAGTTAATTATTTTCCTCATTAATGCTACACACAGCACCCCATATTGACAGAAAAAACGGAATTGTTGAAATTTTTGCTGATTTATTAAAAAAGAAAAACTGAAATATCACACAGCCATAAGTATTCAGACCCTTTGCTCAGTATTTATTAGAAGCACCCTTTTGAGCTAATACAGCCATGAGTCTTTTGGGGAATAATGTAACAAGTTTTTCACACCTGGATTTGGGGATCCTCTGCCATTCCTCCTTGCAGATCCTCTCCAGTTCTGTCAGGTTGGATGGTGAATGTTGGTGGGCAGCCATTTTCAGGTCTTTCCAGAGATGGTCAATTGGATTTAAGTCAGGGCTCTGGCTGGGCCATTCAAAAACAGTCACGGAGTTGTTCTGAAGCCACTCCTTCGGTATTTTAGCTGTATGCTTCGGGTCGTTGTCTTTTTTTAAGGTGAACCTTCGGCCCAGTCTGAGGTTCTGAGCACTCTGGAGAAGGTTTTGAGTCCAGGATAACCCTGTACTTGGCCGCATTAATCTTTTCTTAGATTGCAACCAGTCCCTGCAGCAGAAAAACACACCCACAACATGATGCTGCTACCACCATGCTTCAATGTTGGGATTGTATTGGACAGATAATGAGCAGTGCCTGGTTTTCTCCACACATTCAGTTAGAATTAAGGCCAACAATGTCTATCTTTGTCTTATCAGACCAGAGAATCTTATTTCTCACCATCTTGGAGTCATTCAGGATTTTTTTTTTTAGCAAACTCCCTGCGGGCTTTCATGTGTCTTGCACTGAGGAGAGGCTTCCGTCGGGCCACTCTGCCATAAAGCCCCGACTGGTGGAGGGCTGCAGTGATGGTTAACTTTCTAGAACTTTCTCCCATCTCCCGACTGCATCTCTGGAGCTCAGCCACAGTGATCTTTGGGTTCTTCTTTACCTCTCTCACCAAAGCTCTTCTCCCCCAATCGCTCTGTTTGGCTGGACGGCCAGCTCTAGGAAGGGTTCTGATTGTCCCAAATGTCTTCCATTTCAGGATTATGGAGGTCACTGTGCTCTTAGGAACCTTAAATGCAGCAGAATTTTTTTTGTAACCTTGGCCAGATCTGTGCCTTGCTACAACGCTGTCTTGAGCTCTTCAGGCAGTTCCTTTGACCTCATGATTGTCATTTGCTCTGACATGCACTGTGAGCTGTAAGGTCTTATATAGACAGGTGTGTGGCTTTCCTAATCAAGTCCAATAAGTATAATCAAACACAGCTGGACTCCAATGAAGGTGTAGAACCATTTTAAGGATGATCAGAAGTTAAATATATGACTGTCACAGCAAAGGGTCTGAATACTTATGGCTGTGTGATATTTCAGTTTTTCTTTTTTAATAAATCAACAGAAATTTCAACAATTCCATTTTTTTTCTGTCACTATGGGGTGCTGTATGTACATTAATGAGGGAAAAAATTAACTTAAATTATTTTAACAAATGGCTGCAATATAACAAAGAGTGAAAAATTTACAGGGGTGTGAAAACCTTCCCTACCCACTGTACATACACACACACACACACACAAACTTAAATGTAATAGCCTTTTATACCATTAATGCCTTCTCATTATTTAAAATCCAATTCCACACTGATTTGCTAGTTTTACTAATTTCTAATTAATTACAAATTTTATTTTTTGTATTTTAACCCCTCCTGGAAGCCGTCACCTTATCATGGTGGAGGGGTTTGTGTGTCCCAATGATCCTAGGAGCTAAGTTGTCTGTGGCTTCACGCCCCTGGTAGGGTCACCCATGGCAAACAGGTCCTAGGTGAGGGACCAGACAAAGCACAGCTCCAAAAACCCCTATGAAGAAAAACAAATTGATTTAGGTTTCCCTTGCCCGGACGTGGGGAAGTCTGGGCGCCCCTGCTAAAGCTACTGCCCCCGCGACCCGACCTCGGTGAAGCGGTAGAAAATGGATGGATGGATGGATGGAAACTAATTTTAAGATAAATACCGTGATAAAACCGAACAGTGACATATAGCAAACACTGTGGCGTTGCATGAAGTTTCGTTTTAAAAAAAAAAAACAGCAGAAGCCTGAGCCAGATGTGTCATCTTTAAACAAAAGCCAATGAAACTCAAAACTCTCCCCATGAATAAAAATGAAGCAGCAGTAAGCAAAGGCAAAAACAAGCTGGACTTTGACGTGGTTTGTGACGAAAATGACTTTTTGTGATTTTTGGAGACAGTTTAACGCTGTTGACATTTGAATGCAGAACATGTGCAGTTGTTTACTTGCTGAACACGTCTGCCGCTTATCACTTATTGCTCTTGCCTGACATTTTTATGTTTATTTTTTTGCTTTCTCTCCAGGCTACGTTTGGCTCATACGTCGCTGAATGAGTTTGAATTGCCTTTGAATCTTTGTGATGTTTGACATTTATTATGTGTGTCTGTTTGCGGGCCTCATTACCTTTTTTCATTTATTTGTCTTATCAAACTGCATTAATTTAGACTTAAGTTGTTTCATTTCCTGATGAGGCTACTTGTTATTTTTATTATGCTTTTGTCCACACATTTCAACATCAGTGATTTTTTATTCACCCCCCCCCCCCCCCCACACACTTTTGCTCACTCAGAACTTGTATTAAAGTAAATAGTCCACACAGCTGATTGTCAGGATTCACCAATAAACAACTCAGAATGCAAACAAAATGTTAAAATTTTACTTAATGCACTTTACTTAACTAATAACTTCTATTAAAGGTGACATATTATGCAAAATTGACTTTTTAATAACTTGTATACATATAGTCAGGTAAATCTTTTGTTGTCTATTTCTTAAAACAGGTCTGTGGGCAAGCTCTTCAAATCTTATAAGTCATGTGAGAGAACCTCAATACGAGAATTCCACTAATTCACACAAGATGCCAGCTAAATCACGCTATACAATGTAAGATCTTGCAACAATAAAAATAAAAAATGTCACAAGATTTCTGTTAAATCTCAAAAGACCTCTGTTCAATCTCACAAGACTTCTACTAAATCACACGAGACAACCTCAAATCTCAAGACTTCTTGTGCAAATTTGGAATGTACTTCACTTTTGTTTTTCTTTTTTTTTTTTTATGAAAATGTTTTCTGTAATATAAATGTATGGCTACCGCCTGCCAGTGAGGCATCTCATCCCAAAAAGCAAAAGCACAAACAGCAGCAAGATGTGAATGTTTGCCACAAAGTGAGCAGTTTCACTGAACAGCCTGTTTGTTCAAGGTCTTAGTGTGCTTACAAACTCTTGTCATCAGCTCAGCCCGTTGCTCTGTTGACTCATAGTAAGTCTACGGTTGCTGATTTATTTTTCTTGCCTTTGCAGCAAACTCCAACACGACACAAAAGCCTCGAATAAAAGCACCGATACACACAATCATATGCGAAAGTTGATGCTGTCTTAAAGCCTTACTTAAGGCCTCTTTATACTCTGGCGCTCGCGCGGCCGACAACGCCTGCATTGCATCACGTGACTGACGCATTGGGCCGCACGGCCCCTATGCATCACTTGACGTGCACACGGTAAAAATTGTTGCTTGCGCGTAGAATGCCACGGAGATCATCTTTCGTGATTGGTCCGTTTTAGTCACATGGTGTGATGACGTACTCAGCGTTCCTCTCGGTTCCACATACCACCTACGCCGCCGCCTTCTTGATCAATTTCTTGCAGCATAATTAAATGTATTATCTGGTCCTCTAGGTCCATTTGTTCTAGCAGAGACTATTCCACGGTCGCCATTGTTGTTGCTTTGTTCCTTGTTACGAAAGGAAAGTAAAAACGACTACCGGAAATGGCCAAAAAAGGCAGAGGAAACTCCACCCTGTGGCGTCCTAGCCAATACCAGCTGTAGCAACAGCCCCGACTTTGGAGGAGAACTGCAGTACATTTTCAAAACTGCACACATGGGTGGCGCTCGAGTATAAAGGCAAACTGCGCGCGGGATAGCCGCAGTGACGTCAGCGAGGTCGCCGCCTGCGCGAGTATAAAGAAGCCTTTACAGGTCATGGAGCTGCACAGTTGAAGGTTGATTGTAATAGGCGGTGTGTGTCTTTTCCACGTAGGGTTTGCAGGTGAAGGCTGATTATGTTCCCCTGCTGCAGTCCTTAGCCATATACGGCTGGAGACTCACCTGTGTGCTGCCAACACCTGTCATCAAGACCAACAGGTAATCACCTACGCTTAACATTAGGCTGCAATAATGCCTACTGTATTCAGCCCCCCGAAGCTAATTTCACTTAGCAACATGAATTTGGTAGGTATGTCGATCATGAGTAGACCCACATGAAAAGCCTCATGTACCCATGCCTGAAAAAATACAAGAAGTAGGCTGTTTTGGATTGAAGTGTCGTGTACTGGACAGATTCACCACTTTTTTGTGGCTGTACTGATGTTTCTTTCCGCCATCATTTGGCCTAGATTGTATAAAGTGGAACATGCACTGGATCATATAGCATGCACACCTTGTCTTGGGTTGCGGTTCAAACAAACTTCCTGCGCTAAGACATTGGCCTAAATCTGCGTCTCTGCACCTTTTAAAGCAGAGCAGCTGCCGCCCGTCACAGGAAAATCTCCACGCAGAAACGCTTCCTCTGCTAAGCCACGCTGACACATCGCTAGTGGCAACGACGACATCCGCTTTTGGTTAAGAGGAGGGGGAAATCTGTGACAGAAACATCATGCATGAAAGCCTCTATGCCCAAATGGAAAGTTCCTCTAAATTCTGCTACTCAAGCTACTTGACAAACTCAAGTCACAGTTTTAAGATAGAATCAAATGATCAAATATACATCATCAAAAGAAGCTACACAGAGTCTCCTATTAGGTTGAGGCCACAAAAGCCACGGGCGAATAAATACTGGCTCTACTATGATGTGCAGAGAATTTTTTTACTGATACGAAACCAAGTATAATTGATGGTACCTCCTTTTATACCCAATCATGGCACCCACCTGTTCCCAATTAGCCCGTTCACCTGCGGGATGTTCCAAACAGGTGTTTGATGAGCATTCCTCAATTTTCTCAGTCCTTTTTGCCACCTGTCCCAGCTTTTTTGGAACGTGTTGCAGCCATAAAATTCTAAGTTAATGATTATTTGCTCAAAACAATGAAGTTTATCAGTTTGAACATTAAATATTTTGTCTTTGTAGTGCTTTCAATTAAATATAAGTTGAACATGATTTGCAAATCATTGTATTCTGTTTTATATATGTTTAACACAACATCCCAACTTCATTGGAATTGGGGTTGTACAATTTTTTTGTTAAAAATGTTAAAATATCAATATTTTATACTGGGAATTGATTCCAGTATCAGGAATGATGGTATCACAGAACCGATATTTCAATATGTAACCAAGTAAAACCGGTGATACCGATAGTCATACTGATACTTAAAAAACAAAAATATTTTGAAAAAATATTCATATTACTCATTTGTGTTAAATATGTTGAAAGACCAATATCTTGTCCTGGGAATTGATTCCAGTATCTGGAAGGATGGTATCGCAGTACTGTACCAAAATTTCAATATGTAGCCCAGTAAAATTGGTGATACTGATAGTGGTAATGATAATTTAAAAACAAGAGAAAAAATTTGGAACAAAATATTCTTATTACAAATTTGTTAAAAATGTTACATAATATTGTGCCCTGGGAATTGATTCCAGTATCAGCAACGATGGTATCAGAGTAACTGTATTTCGATACGAAATGAAGTAAACCTTTCGATACTAATAGGGATACTGATACTTTTAAAACAAAATAAAATATCTTTCAACAAATATTCATCTGAAAAATTTATGGTAAAAAAGTTAAAAAAAAAAAAAACAACAACAAAACAAAACGGTGGCTGACTGGTTAGCACATCAGCCTCAGAGTTCTGGGGTCCCAGGTTCAAATCTTCCCTCGCCTGTGTAGAGTTTGCTTGTTCTCCCTCACCCTTTATCCAGGTACTTCGGTTTCCTCCCTCATTCCAAAAACATGCATGGTACGTTGATTAAAGACTCTAAATTGTCCGTACGTGTGAATGTGAGTGTGAATGGTTGTTTGTCTCTATGTGCCCTGCGATTGGCTGGCGAACAGTTCAGGGTGTACCTCGCCTCTCGCCCGAAGTCAGCTGAGATAGGCGCCAGCGCGCCTGCGACCCTAGAGAGGATAAGCGGTTCATATAATGGATGGATGGCTGTTAAAATATCAATATTTTATCCTGGGAATTGATTACTGTATCAGGAAGGACGGTATGACAGTACCAATATTTCAGTATCAGCCCGCCCAATACAAGCCCTTTTTATTGCAACCGAGTCTGGTGCAAACAGGGCATAAAACAATTCAGTCAGTTCAAATTTCTATTGACAAAAAGCTTTGGTGTCCCACTAAAGGGAAAGGAGTGTTACATATTCCCATCAGCACACTGACCAAGTGTTTTTCTTTCCTCTTTCACAACTGATTCATTATCTCACTTAGCACTCCCCTCCTTTTACACACAAAGTGCCTCCACGCCGCAACAGCGCTAATTAATCAAGGCGGCCTTGATAGAGTACAGCAAGCAGCTTATTTCTCACCCAGCCTGCAAACAGTTTGATGATACATTTCACTCTGATACTCATTAGGTTTGTTTGTGCGGCGACGACTGTTCGTTCGCTCGTTTAAACAACACGTCTGCAAACGGGGTTTTTTGTTGTTTTTGTCTGGTCTGTAATGGATGCTAGCGGACGCTCTGCTGGCGTATCCGCGCAACATTAACCCGGTTGCTCGTCTCGCCTTGGCTGCATTCAATTAGTGTAGCTGGTGATTACATTTCAGAGCCATTGTCATTTCTCATCGTGCGCTGACAAAAAAACATGTATGGTGAAGACACACAAAAGCTGTTTGACTGATGACTGAGTCGGAAAACAAAAGCTCATTATGGTAAAGAGAAAGACCAAGTAGGATATTGGATCAATAGGGTTCTTAAATTGATACATAACTACAATCTATATTGTTTTGAGCAACGATGAAGAGCTGTTACCATTATGAAACTTCGCCCATGAATGATATCGGTTAATATCAACGGGTTTCTTGCTTAGATACGCAATGATAATCTCAAAATGTTTGACAATCCATGAAGAACTGCTACCATGGGAATGCTTAATCTCAACTACCTTGAACTGTAATGCCTGAAAACTGTGGCTGCCCAAGTAACGAAAAGAAACGTCTGGTGTGACTTGTACTTCTTAACCAATTTGACATCAGCAACACTAAAGCTCTCGGGCTGGATAAACGTTTCGGTTTCTTGCTTTCACATAAAACCACAATGCCTGAAATCTGTGGCTGCTCGAGTGCCGAAAAGAAACAGCTGACGTCTTGTTTGACTTTGCCACCTTGTCGTACTTCCCTCCAAAATAAACCGGGATCATAAATAGAAAAAGAACACCTTCAATTTGAAAGTACTGTAGTTGCTCGTGTGTAATGCGCACCCATGTATAATGCGCACGCCCAAAGTTGACCTCAAAATTCTGGAAAACCCTTCAACCTATGTATAATGCATTTTTTACAATCCATGATTTTGCTCCTACCCATATGATCAAAACATGAAGTATTGTCTGTATGTATGTTGTTAGTTTTTTCAAAGAATTATTCTGAAGTTAAGCACTTTATTTGAACACATACTGTCTTTTTATTTACTTGCTCATATTTTGAAATTCACACCCCTACTTTTAGTTAGTAAATCAGAAAACACACAGTTGTGCTCATGTTTGATTACTCAGACAGCATTTGTAAGATGTGTACAATTTCTTTAAGAAAACATGAAGGACCAGGCAAAACACATTTTATTTTAATGGTATTCAAATTAAACTGTCAAGGATTTCAGAAAAGCATTATCATTAAACAAAACATAACCATAAAGAAATTAATGATGGTTGTTGTTCAGTCATCAGTCAAATTTAAAAAAATAAAAATAAATAAAAAATATTTCACAAATTCTGCCTGGGTATGTAAATTTATGAGCACAATTGTACATATATGCAGTCATATGTACCCCTGTCATATTGGAATGAAAGTGTAGGCTACACCTTTTTCATAACCTCTCGGTGGCATACTAGAATGAAAGTGTACAACTTTTTCATAACCTCTAGAGGGCGGCATACATTTATAAAATGTGGAAGTCTTTTTCATTTTCTCCTATACCTATGTATAATGTATCATTTTTTTGAGGGGGGGAATGTGCCTTACACATGAGGAATTACAGTAAATCAGTTGTGAAATGCGACGATTGAGTGCCGATTAGAAACCTCTCAAGGACAAATCCTAAAATGTCGAGGTTACTATTCATTTTATCTGGAGTGTGTTTTTAAGTGCCTATTCGTGCAACAATAAACCTTCTTCAATAACAATAACACTTCCAATGTTGAATTACAGTAGATCAGTTAATGATGCACAACAGTTGATTGCTGACTAGAAAACAATAGAAACCTTAGGAAAACGTCCAAAATAAATCAGCTTTTTGCTCAGACATAGAATAAACCCTTCAAATTGGAAGTGCCGACTAGAAACTTCTCAATGACAAATCCTACAGTGTAGAGTCCACCATTCATTGTAGCAGTATAAGATTTTCTGTGGCTTTTTAAACCTTCTATGTTGCGTTGGAACACGACCACCTCCAGTTCCATTCACTACTGAGTAGATGTGAAGTCTTAATAGCGCAGCTGAGTGTGTTGCACAAAGGCCTGTCATTTCCTCAACAAGCCGGACCGAAGCTTCTGCTGGGAAAGCGCACTCCCTTTTTTGCCTTTGATTCCCCAGGAAGCCATCCAGCATTCTTGACAGCCCAGAAAATAGCTCAGAGAAACGGCACGAGGTAGGCGCTAATGGAAAAAGAGACACTTTGTGAGGCTATTTGGGTGGTTTATATAAGAACTCTTGCATCTATTTCATGTTGAGAAAAGGAAAAGATTTGTAGCCGGGCTTTTAATGTTGCCGAGCCGTCATCAAGCAGCCGGAGTTCTTTTTCGTGGGCGACATGGTTTCTTTTGCTTTAGCCCGAAAACAGCAGGGCGAAACATAAAAGTCATAAAGCAGAAGCAAATCATAAAGCTTTCAGCAGGAGGCTGAAGCGGCCTATTTATAAAAAAAAAAAAAAAACAGAGCAGATGTCTCGTTAATATGAACAATGTGGAAAAAGAATAAAAGACGCAGGATTACAGAGGGGCGCCGACCCAAAGCATGACACGGGCCCACATCGAAGCGATAGCTTTTTTGAAGCAGGAAAAAAAGATGCTCAAAGACAATTTAAAAAGTGTCACCGGCGTGAAAGTGACGCTGACAAATGGTAGCACTTAGGGGGAGCCTGTTTTAGCCAAACCGGCGGATAAGAATGGTCGACGAGTCGCCTGCTTATCAAGAGTCTTCTTCTCGAATACAGACAGGACTCAAGTTTATTTTCCTGCAATACAGCAAATGGCAGGACTAGTGAACAACAATGCATCAGGGGATGAAACAGTAGCTTTCAGTTCCACCCACACTTTCATTGCCACATGGTGAACACTCTTTGAAGATGGCCTGCGCATATGGTTTTTGAGTGTCTGTCCTTAAAAGCAGCGATCCTCAGCCTCCTTTGCAGACCGTCCATTCATCGATTTTCCGTACCGCTTATCCTCACTAGGGTCGCGGGCATGCTGGGGCCTCTAACAGCTGACTCTGGGCAAGAGGCAGGGTACACCCTGAACTGGTCACCAGCCAATCGCAGGGCACGCATAGAGAACCAACCATTCGCAGTCATATTCTCACTTACGGACAATTTAGTCTTCAATTAACCTACCATGCATGTTTTTGTAATGAGGGAGGAAACCAGAGTATTCGGAGAAATCAAATCTCTACAAATCTTTGCTTTGTTATGGGCTTTTTTAATAAATCACTTACGCGACTGAGATGTGCGGTGTGTACGGAGGCACAGGCAAATGCACCCAATTTTCAAAATAAAACTTTATTAAGATTGTGATGATCAATTACATATTTTTTGTTCAGTCTGCAGCCTGGTACCAAATGGCCTACAGATTTGTCCGCAGCATGATGTGTTGGGGACCGCTCCTGTAAAGTACTTTGTCGCCTTTGTCTGTAAAAGGTGCTAGAGAAACTTTACTTCCCGAACGAGTCTGGTCTCAGACTCAAGACAACTAGAATTTATTATCAAGACTAGTCAAGACAAAGTCTGCTAGGTCATCAAATACATCACGTCATATTTTTAAATGGCTACCAGAGAAATAATTTGGAAAACATTTATTCAAATTGGTATATTATGTTAATTTAATCATACCATTTTGTAGATTTCTAAAGCCATCATCATGCAAGCCCTAACCCGTTCTTGGTCTTGACTTAGGTTTCAGTTCATGTGTTTGGTTTTTGATGCTACAACTGCTCAGTACAATATGGCTTAGTCGGCATTAATAGGGGACGTGAGTATCGAAGGCAACTCAGGATAAAATAATGACATTTGTTTTTATTGTTTTGCCATTCTCATGCCATGAATGGAAATATTCACCCCGGTATCCAAAAGGCTTTGTTACATCTTGGATTATGAAACCAACTACCAGACAAAAATAATTTTGTTGACGTTTCGACCTTGGCAGATGTGTTCTACTGAGTACAGTATACTTGGTAAAAACTGGGATACCTGCTTAGCAGATGATTTTTTTGTTCAACTAACTTAATAAAAACCTGCTAAATAGAAATTTGTACCAAAGAACTAAATGCCTACCAAGAAACATTTTCTCTTCATGTATTGATCATGTCATTCACTCTTCTTGTGTCCTGTGCAGCGATGGGAGTCTGGCAACCAAACAGATTGTATTCCTTCAGCGACCTGTCCTGGTCCGTAAGCGGAGGGAATCCAAGGTACGCGACCTCTCGTTTCTACCTTTGTTTTCTTGGCCAATATCATAAATCCATGGCCGTTTTCACACAGATGTTTTCACTTTTACGCCAAACACAATGGCCTCTCTGTGAGCACTACGGTGAATTCCGCGGGAGTGGGCAAAATGTTTACGGAAGCAGAGCTGGACATTTATTGTAGATGACCTCGAATAGTAGTGATAACCTTTGAGGCTAACCTTTGTGTGAGTGAAATGACATAACAACAGGTCTAATAGGCCAAACATTTAGGAGATAGCAAGAGTCAACCAGATTTCCTATCTGTGTCTTTGCCCTTTTGCTCTGTAGAACCATGCGCAGCTTGTTCATGTCACCAATCAAGTGTTAAATCGTTATGTTTGTTCAGACCGTTCGCCTTGGGGCCACAATTTCTCTCCAATGATTGCAACAGTCAGATTCATTTCAATTAGACAGTTGTGTCTATGTGTATTATCTTCATGTAAGTACTGTTTTATGTAAAATGTTGCCACGCTAATGACAATGTCCCCATGTTGCAGAAACTGATCTTCAAACCTCGTGGCAAGGCCAACAAGAACAGTATCAAAAACAAAAATAGGAAGCCCAAACCTAAACCGGATAAAGACATTAAGATTCCCAATTACAGGGAAAAGGTTGGAAATGACGACGAAGAGGGGAAGACCCGAGAGAGCATGAAACCGAACGTGCAGGATGGAAAAATTGAAGATGAAAGCGCCATCAAGGTAGAAACTGGCCAAACGAAAGAGGAACCAGCTGAAGTAGAAGAGACAGAAAAGGAAATGTCTGAACTTCACAAACCAGGATTGATGGATTCTTTGGAGAGGACAGACACCCAGGAAGTGATAGAAGCTGCTTCTGGGGTCGAAAACGAGGACAAGACCGCGGTAGAGCAGGAAGTTGAAGCTTTGGTGGAAAATGGCGGGGAAATGGAAGATGAAAAGGAATATGAAGTAGACCAGAACCAATGCAAGACTGAAGAATTTGCCGTCCTAGACGTCACCGCCAAGGACATGGTGGTAGATTCACAGCCCCCAACGATGAATGAAATTCCACAAGAGTAGCCCAAAATTGTGAAAACCCTACCTATAAAACCTCAAACTCAAGATAGGGTTCACACCGGCACATTTTGGGAACTTGGAGCGTCATAAGCTGCAACAACCTCTAAAACTATCATCTTTCGTCCACCAACTCTGCTGTATAACCACACGTTGTGAATGTAACATGTATCCTTGGAGGACCTGAAGGAACCAGATGACGATGATAGGTCTACACCTAGAACTACAATTTACAGTCTATTAGCTGGCCTGCAAACCCTCTGCATTTGAAGGAAACGGAAGTGCTACATGATTGCTGTATGTGGAAAACTGACTATGTATATGGATTACTTGTGGACTCTCGTTGATCTCCGCTTGCTTTTGAAAAAAATTACAATAAAAAAAATATCCAACAAGATGACGAACCTAAAGTCAAAAGACACCGACAAAGAACACTGGCCAACCTCTATTGTACTACTGACTGCCTAAAGACAGAAAAAACTGCTGATTCGTTCAGTTCCACTTGATTTGAAGTGTTGCTTTTGACTAGAGGGCCTACACGGGGGGAGGACTTTGTTTGCGACAGGCAATCCAAAGTAGCGTCAAGAGATCTTCGGAGCGATACGACAATGACGAACGACTACACTCACCTTGCATACAGAATGTTCCGAAGAAGCGGATGTGAAATTCATGGGAATGTGATGTAGGTTTTACCTTCCAGGATGTATTCCCATTTAGTGTTTCTCATCTGCCAAAAAAAAAAAGTCCGTTGTACCATTACCTGTGAGCTAAAGATTAGCATTATTTACATTTGTGGTGTCCTTGCTGTGGGCGTGATTTCAAATACAAGGAGTCCTCGGTTTACAACCAAGTTAAGTGGCTACATAACATTCTGTGAATATTGCATTCTCAGGGCATTGAATCGATCGCAACTTGACTGTTCTGTTTGTCTTAGAAGACGTTTTGCCTTGGATCCGAGCAGGCTTCATCAGTTCATGCAACAAGGCTTAGTTAGGACGCACTGGCCAGTGTTTGTGTGAAAGACTCAAATATTTATGCTCCAACTTAGAGCCTCTAAAGACCAGTTGCAAACGATTAAATGCCCTGAGAATGGCTACATAACACAAATTTGTATGAAAGTCAGAAAACGTCCTGGTCTATCACTAACCTAAACTCATAACTACAGTAAATATTAGTAAGAAAAAGAATTATACGCCATGAATATAGAGTTTGACCCCTGTTTATGCACTGGAAAGGCAGTGCTACACCCTGTGAGGAAATACCTTAATATGAAAATAGGAAAGTCGAGGAGCAGTATTTACTGCCTTTTAAAATCACTGTGAATACCCTAGTCTTAAATCATTTTTGAGGTGTATCCCCCCCGCTCTTAAATTGAGGTCAAATTGTAAATTGTGTTTAACTTAAGATGTTCTACCGTAATACACAATCCTTGGTTTTGTTCTTACAGTGGCAATGTAACCCGATTTTGTACCAAAAGGTCTATCACTAACCTACGCTAACACAGTAGTAAAGTCATAATTACATTAAAAATCTGTATGAAGGCGGCATGGTGGCCGACTGGTTAGAGCGTCTGCCTCACAGTTCTGAGGACTGGGGTTCAATCCCCGGCCCCGCGTGTGTGGAGTTTGCATGTTCCCCCCGTGCCTGCGTGAGTTTTCTCCGGGCACTCCGGTTTCCTCCCACATCCCAAAAACATGCATGGTAGATTAATTGAAGACTCTAAATTGCCAGTAGGTGTGAATGTGAGTGCAAATGGTTGTTTGTTTGTATGTGCCCTGCGATTGGCTGGCAACCAGTTCAGGGTGAACCCCGCCTCCTGCCCGATGATAGCTGGGATGGGGTCCAGCACTCCCGCAACCCTTGTGAGGATAAGCGGCTCAGAAATAGAAAATGGATCTGTATGAAATACACTTGTGAGCTGTAAATATAAAAAAATCAAATGCAAAACAGTAAGTATGGCGCTAATTGACGTATTATCATGCCGCTGCACAAACTAGTTCATTGCACGCCATTCTTAAACGTTGTATGCTGGGACTCTTTTGAAAAGAGAAAAAAAATTTAGCTTGCCATGCCAAGGATTTGACATACATTTTCCACCAAATTTCACATCACAGCAACCCCCCAACAAAATCCCTTTTCTGGAAAGAACATTCATGCCTTGAAACTGCCAGGGTGTAAATTAGGCTTTAAAAAAAAAAAGAGAAGCCACCCGCGGCACCTAAAACAAAATATAAATGAATTGACTCGTTTAAAGTAAGAGCAGTTAGTGTGGCTTTTACCTCAGGCTAGTGAAACACTCCTCAGCGGGCGTTGTTTGCAACAATAAGTGAGTCACGTGATGGCAATTTGGGGCGTAGTGTAGTGAAAGGAGGACGGCGGGTTGGTCTCTAAAATGAGAGGCGGCCACATCCCGCTTCACGGCTCGCTCATTTGGTCGCTGATGGCTTTTGTCGGTAGGGCATCTGTCAGGAACAGGAATCATGCGTGTATTGTAAAAAGAGGGGGATGCTTGTGAATATTCTCATTCATGCAGGTCATTTCATTCTCAGGGCATTGAATCAATTGCAACTGGACTGTTCTGTTTGTCTTAGAAGATGTTTCGCCTCTCAGGCTTCATCAGTTCATGCAGCATGGCTTAGTTAGGATGCGCTAGCCAGTGTTTGGAAGACAAAACTATTTAGGTGTCTTTGGCTTTTGCCACTCAACTATTTATGTCTTCCACATAAACACTGGCTAGTGCATCCAAAGTCTTGTTGCATAAACTGATGAAACCTGCTCAGATGGCAGGCGAAACGTCTTTCAAGACAAACAAAACAGTCAAGTTGCGATCGATTCAATACCCTGAAAACAAAAAGGGTTAGGGGCTCACTTAGCAAGGGCGTTACTGACAACAATGTGGTCCCAGGTACCTCAGCAAATAGTTTTCAGATTTCATGCAGTTCACACTTTGTGAACTGAATGATTTTTCTATTTTTGATTGTTTTGCTGCTTAAATGTAAAAATTTGACCCGAGTGAGACGGATCATGTTAGCTTTCGGTGTCCACCTGTTGCAAAGATTTGTCTAGTATGTTTTTGTTTGGAGTTGTGTGAGACCAGCTGAGCTGAGTGGGTGGAACCTAATTATCTTGAAATTGCTTCTCTTAGAAGTAATTGCCTCTTGGAGGACTTTTCCATACTCAAAAGTCCCTAAAAATTAGCTTGTTAACACCATCCGGAAGGTTTTGAAAATTCATTCCTGCAGCCAGTGTCACTTAGCAACATGAAATTTGGTTGCCATGTCTATCTAGACCCTCCAAAAAGTCTAGGGAAGTCATGCCTGAAAACACACAGGGACTCAGCCATTTTTGTTTGAAGAACACATTTGAGGGGTCAGTTTGGTAATTTCCAGAGGTCATTCAAAGACTAGTCAGAGATTTTGTCCGATTGCTCCGAAATTTGAATGATGTATACTAGACAGATGAGTGACACTAAATTGGAAATGTGTTGTTTTCGTCATTGTGTGTGGGTCGAGCATGGCTCCGAAGCTTGATGACGCGCCATAAAACATCGCGGCCCCAAAGCCAGGTTAGCTCGGGCACACAAAATTTGGTAGGCATGTCGATCACAAGTACACATAGAAAAAGGTCTCAAGAACCAAGTCTGGAATTTTGGTTTCAAGTGGACATTTTAGGGGTAATTCCAAGGGATCCTTGGAACACAAACCTTTGGTTTTATCACACCCCATGTAATGACTTGAAAATTTAGCCCCCAAATCACTCAGAAGGAAATTTAGTAGCCCATGTCTATTATGATTAGACCCACAAAAGGTTTTAAGAACCCATGCCTGAAAAGTCAGCCATTTCGGTTCCAAGGGTCAATTTCCAGGAGCCCTTCAAAGACAAACTCCTAAAGATTTTGTCCAATTGCTCCCATGTTTGAACCACTTACACTCGGCAGATGATCAAGGCTTTAATGTTGATTATATATTATAATATATGTTGATTACATATTTATATATATTTATCAACATATATATATATATATGTTGATTACATATTTCAAAGTTGTCTTCACAGTTGAAATTCATACTTGAGGCACATTAGTGACGTTAACTTTTCAGTATTTTGTAGGTGACCTATCACTGACTGGAGTGTTGGAGAAGGGGGAGTACCCGTTTTAAAAATGAATTTGATGTTTTTATGAAGTGGCCTGCCTGGCATTTTGACCGACTGATGGGCCAAGCTACCTCCCGAGGGTCTCTTGGTTTTGAACTGAAGGTCTACTCTACCCTCTTCCTTATGGCGAAGTATGAGGTCATCCTTAATGGCAGCCCGGGTTCAAGGGTCATGTTTGGCCTTCGGATTGATTTTTCCAGAGGAGAAGCACTCTAATTGTGATCCAAGATGTGAAGTGTGATTAAATTCTCTTACACGTGGAGGTCTTTTGGCTCCTCTTGAGCTTTAGTTAACTTTTTTATTTTGTTTTACAATGATTTTATGCAAATGACATCAAGCTTGATGAGGCACAGCCCTAACCTAGTTTCCTTTCCCCACTGTTTGATGGTTCTTCGGTTTCCATAAAATTGAGGAAAGAATTCTGTGCCACTATAGTTAAAATTATAACATTACGATATGGCGATCGAGCAATAATCAAAATATTGGAATAAAACTTAAAATCTATTTAGGTAAGGGAAGAATAAATACATAAACCAATTTTTTTCTGCATTAGAAATTTTAAAGTGGGAATCTCCACCAAATTTTGGGCCAATTCTGGTAAATGCTCTGACATTATGAAAACTGCTTATTTTTAACTACAATTGTGGTGTTCAGCACGCTACTGTGTCGGAAACAAGAACTCCTATAACCGTCGACAGATTTCCTTTCCTACTGTCAATGTCTCAGATGATTTCATGCATTTTCAAACAGGTAAGTATTTTTTCATTTGTACCCAAGCCCGACTGCTGTGGCAGAAAAATAAATCTCAAATGAGCGTTACACCATATGTTATGAAATTTCCACAGCTGTATCGTAAAATATTTATATTAGTATTTTGCAAGGCAAGGTGAGGACGACTTAATAGAAAACTAAAAAGACAAAAAAAACAATAAAATGCATGTAAATACTTAGTGTTTGTTTGAACCAGTGGGGGCGCGGCATACGGAACTGTGTGAATTATTGGAATGGTTCCCAGAGGAAATAACGTAAATCCAATTCATCAGTTCCACACACCTGCAGTTCCATGAAAAAGTATTGGTCGCCCTTCTCAAATTCTTATAGTTTTGCAATTTCCCCACTTTAATGTTGAAGATTATCAAACAAATGTAAATATTAGACAAATATAACCCAAGTAAAGTTAAATTGCTGTTTTGAAATTATTTAATTTATTAAGGAAAACAAACTATTCAAAGTTACCTGGACCTGTGTGAAAAGGTAATTGCATCCTAAACCTAAAGTCGTCGGGCCATCCTCAGCAGCAACAACTGCAATCAAGTGTTTTCCATAACTGACAATGAGTCTTTCACATCTCTGTGGAGATATTTTGGCCCACTCTTCCTTGCACAATTGTTTGAATTCAACAAAATTGGAGGGTTTTTTAGCATAAACGGCCTTTTTAAGGTCATGCCGTTGCATTTCAATCGGATTCAAGTCTGCATTTGAGTAGGCCACTGCAAAACTTTCATTTTGTTTTTTAAGCCATTCAGAAGTTGACTTGCTGGTGTGTTTTGGATCGTTATCCTACTGCAGAACCCAAGTGTGCTGCTTCAGTTTGAGGTAACAACCTGATGGCTGAACATTCTCCTTCAGGATTTTCTGTTAAAGAGCAGAATTTTCTGTTAAAGAGCAGTATTTATGGTTCAATCAATCACAGCGTTGTCCAGGTCCTGAAGGAGCAAAGCAGCCCAAGACCATCACACTGCCACCACCATGTTTGATTGTTGATATGATGTTGATATGATGTTCTTCTTTCTGAAATACTGTGCTACATTTATGCCAAATATAACGAGACACAGACCTTCCTAAAAGCACAACTTTCATCTCGTCAGTCTATATAATATTCTCCCAAAAGTCTTAGATGGGTTTTTTTTTTTTTTTTTTTTTTTTTTTTATACAAAAGTAAGACGAGGCCTTTGCTTTTTTTTTTGATCACCAGTGGTTTTCGCACCTGGAACTCTGTCATGGATGCCGTGTTTGCCCAGTCTCTTCTTATTGTTGTGTCCCAAACACTGACCTTAACTGAGGCAAGGGAGGTCTGCCACTCCTGGGAAGGTTCGCCACTGTTGCATGTTTTCTCCATATGAGGATAATGGCTCTCCCTACGGGTCGTTGGAATCCTAAAGCCTTAGAAATGGCTTTTGTAACCCAAGACTGATAGATGTCAATTACTTTATTTCTCGACTGTTCTGGAATTTCTTTGGACGTGTCATTTTGTTTCAGATTTTTTTAGATCTTTTGTCCAACTTGATTTCCTGACTGAACAGGGCTGGAGGTAGTCAGTGAAAATTAACCAAAAGTTGTGATTTGCTACAATTAATTCATGATTTACCAAGGGGGGTAATTACTTTTTAACAGGGCCAGGTAACTAAATAGTTTTTCACCCTTAATAAATGAAATCACCATTTAAAAACAGCATTTTAAGTTCACTTGTGTTACATGTGTCTAATATTTACATTTGTTTGATGAACTTGAAAAGTGGGAAAACTATGCAAAAATCTTAGAATTTGAGAAAGGGGCAATACTTTTTCACAGAACTGTGAAAATAAGATTTTTTTTATAGAGAATAACACTAATAATACACAGTGTGAAATATAAATTACTAATAAACATGAACATTTAGCATAACCTTTTGGTATTATTTTGACATTTTTTTATTAAAGACTTGATGGCATATGGAAGACAGCCAGGAGAAAGAGAGGGGAGCTATTTTTGTACTTTGCTACGAGGTCTTTCTTGAATTCAATCGTTTCTCTCACATTTTTTATCAAATGGCTGACACGCAGTACCTTCTGTCATATTGTGTAAAAAGAGTACATCAAGTGTACGGAAATAAAAACACTACAACAAGTTGGGGCAACATTGGCATAACATCCTGTCAAAAGTCAGGCCTTCAAAAAAAAAACAAGACCATAAAATAACAATTTCACCACACTTACTCTGGCCCCAGGGTTTCTTGTTCAGCAATCACACTCAAACTATTTTGTGCTGCTTTATTGTGTGCGACTGTGTGGTTAAACTGTTATTGTACTGCGTGCTTTTATTTTGAAGGTGTGACTTTTGACAGGGCCTCACAGTTCTGTGGAGCGGGGTTCAATCCCCGGTCCCGCCTGTGTGGAGTTTGCATGTTCTCCCCGTGCCTGCGTGGGTTTTCTCCGGGCACTCCGGTTTCCTTCCACATCCCAAAAACATGCATTCATTGGAGACTCTAAATTGGCCGTAGGTGTGAATGTGAGTGCGAATGTTGTTTGTTTGTATGTGCCCTGCGATTGGCTGGCAACCAGTTCAGGGTGTACCCCGCCTCCTGCCCGATGATAGCTGGGATAGGCTCCGGCACGCCCACGAGCGACCCTAGTGAGGAGAAGCGGCACAGAAAATGGATGGATGGACTTTTGACAGGATGTATTACGTTGATGTTACCCGAGTGTCGCAGAGCAGGCGGGGAAGGGTTATTGCCTTGAGTTGTAAAATACGCCTAACCGTCTGTTGGACCCTTCATAAAGGGTATCTAGAGGATTTATTCCAGGAAATGAATGGCCAACTCATGCGTTTGTGTGGGGGGTTTTTTTGTTTGTTTTTCGTACAAAAAAAAAAACAAAACAACGAAACACAAACAGGTGTACAAAAAAACAGGTCAAAATATAGATGAAAATAATCTGCAAAACCTGAGTCATACGAAAACTAGGGCATGCAAAAACCGAGGTTTCACTGTACTTGGGTTTCATTAGACAGCAACAATATCATTAGTCCATACTGGTGTATTGATACTGCATCATGATGAACAACTAGGTGATGCGTGACTATCAACTACAAAAATATACTAAATGAATTAGGAATTTTACAGAAGTGAAAGGGAAAATGTGCTGTTATCATTTAGCTGTGCAGTGTTGACAGTACACAGGGAGATTATTGGCACCCTTGGCTTTAATCAACAGTGATGATGATGATATTTCATACTAGTGTAGCGGTACCGTGTCGCGATGAACAATATGATCCATTGCAATGTCGACCATGGCAGTATACAAGTCCTAACGTTAATTTATATTTGCATTGTTGGCAGTAGACAGGGAGGTTATGGATTTACAGTTGGTTTTCATCAGCTTGCAATGATCCATATGTCATGTTGGTGTATCGATACCGTATCGGTACACGGTGATATCGATATTTTGTCATGTCAGAAAACGTATAGAACGTTCTCCGTTTTGCCTTGACTCCTTCACTTTCACATTTCCCAGGAATTTACTTTAATAAATATGAAATTTTGTTTTGTTTTTCCCAATGTTACGCCTGTCAATCACCAAGATCCTTGGCCTGCCCTCCCTTCAGTGACATTGTCAAGGTCACGTGATAGCCATTTATTTGTCTTAACATTCCATTCGGACAGGTCGTAACCTTGACAGACGTTCCTGTCCCAAGACTGGCGGAACACAGTCTTTTCCCGAGAAGAGACCTCTGAGACCAGCCCCCACTTTTTAGTTTCGCGTTAGGTAGAAGACGTTTGAATATTTCATCATTCCAGCTGCCTGTTTGTGGAGAAAAAGCTAACATGCCAGTGATGATGTAAAAGTATTCTTTATCTCAATGCTGTCCTGTCCGTCTACGTTGTTATTAGGGTTAACCGCTGCCGCCGCGTCTGTACAATTTGTATATTATAAAAGTATTTATATTTAATGTCCACATGTGTGCTTCTTTATTGTGTCAAGGTGGATTCTTAAACAATGCCATGGAACTGATGGCCTTTGTTGTGAATTAAAGTAAGTTAGTACAGTAATAGTAATTTAGTAAGAGAAGATTTGAAGGCAAAATTTACACAAAAACAGCTCCTTTAAGCCTTACAATTGCAGTGATCCACATGCAAAAAATAAGACCAGAAATTACAAAAATAAGAAAAAAAATGAATAGTACTAAAGAATAATAAATATCAATACATACAGAATAAACAAATAGAAAGTATGAATTTCCACCAGTTCCTGCACCAGTTACATTTCAAATGGATTAATGAATATTTTGTGCCTGTTTTTTTCCCCCACAGCCAAATTTACTGTAAATTTGAAAAAGAAAGTAATGACAGAATGTGTAGAATTAGACATTAACATTAACATTTCCTGCCTAAAATAGCAACAAAAAAAGTATTACAATATTAAATTCCATTACTACTCTCATTGTATGCCATGATCATCTTTTTTTTTTAATGTACATTCCACAACTACTACTTTACTTTTTGTACAAACAAAATGTTTTATTTTTTTCAGGACGTTGTATAAATTCTAAAATTGTCAGGTAAAGGCTACAAAGTTTTTAAAGTATTATTAAATGGCTTTCCGTACTCTCTTCATAGAGTACGGAAAATATTATGTAATATTATAAAATATTATGTAATATTCATTGTGATCTATAAAATAAATATGAAAAAGATTTTGAATGAACCTAAAATCGTCTGCCTCACAGTTCTGAGGACCCGGGTTCAATCCCCGGCCGCGCCTGTGTGGAGTTTGCATGTTCTCCCCGTGCCTGCGTGGGTTTTCTCCGGGCACTCCGGTTTCCTCCCACATCCCAAAAACATGCATTAATTGGAGACTCTAAATTGCCCATAAGTGTGAATGTGAGTGCGAATGGTTGTTTGTTTGTGCCCTTGTTTGTGCTCTGCGATTGGCTGGCAACCAGTTCAGGGTGTACCCCGCCTCCTGCCCGATGACAGCTGGGATAGGCTCCAGCACGCCCGCGACCCTACTGAGGAGAAGCGGCTCAGAAAATGGATGGATGGATGGATGGATATATATATTTATACACACACAGTGGGTAGGGAAAGTATGCAGACCGCCTTAAATTTTTCCCCTTTTTATATTGCAGCCACGAGCTAAAAGTTGTTCCCCCTCATTAACGTACATACAGCACCCCATATTGACAGGGAAAAAAAAAAACGGAATTGTTGAAATTTTTGCAGATTTATTAAAAATGAAAAACAGAAATATCACACAGCCATAAGTATTTATACCCTTTGCTGTGACACTCATATATTTAACTCGGGTGCTGTCCATTTCTTCTGATCATCCTTGAGATGGTTCTACACCTTCATTGGAGTCCAGCTGTGTTTGATTATACTGATTGGACTTGACTAGGAAAGCCACACCCCTGTCTATATAAGACCTTACAGGTCACAGTGCGTGTCAGAGCAAATGACAATCATGAGGTCAAAGGAACTGCCTGAAGAGCTCAAGACAGACTTGTAGCAAGGAACAGATCTGGCCAAGGTTACAAAAAAATGTCTGCTGCAATTAAGGTTCCTAAGAGCACACTGGCACTGGTCATCACCTGTCGAATAGAGTCCCAACAGTGAAGCATGGTGGTGGCACCATCATGCTGTGGGGGTGTTTTTCAGCTGCAGGGACAGGGAGACTGGTTGCAATCAAAGGAAAGATGAATGCGGTACAGGGATATGCTGGACGAAAACCTTCTCCAGATTGCTCAGGACTGGGCCGAAGGTTCACCTTCCAACAGGACAATGACCAGAAGCGTGTGCTTAGTGGCTTCAGAACAACTCCGTAACTGTTCTTGAATGGCCCAGCCAGAGCCCTGACTTAAACCCAATTGAGCATCTCTGGAGAGACCTGAAAATGGCTGTCCACAAATGTTCACCATCCAACCTGACTGAACTGCAGAGGATCTGCAAGGAGAAATGGCAGAGCATCTCCCCAAATCCAGGTGTGAAAAACTTCATTTCCCAAAATACTCATGGCTGTATTAGATCAAAAGGGTGCGTCTACTAAATATTGAGCAAAGGGTCTGAATACTTATGGCTGTGTGATATTTCAGTTTTTCTTTTTTAATAAACCTGCAAAAATTTAAACAATTACGTTTTTTTTGTCAATATGGGGTGCTGTGTGCGTGTGTGTGTGTGTGTGTGTGTGTGTGTGTGTGTCTCCCCTGACCCTGAACAGAATGAGCGGTATTGAGAATAGATGAGAGATGGATCCAAAATACATTACCTCCTCTCATGTCTAAATAAAATTATCACGAGAGCACTCTCGTAATGCATGTTTTGTTGATGGCATCATTAAACACGGCCATCATTAAATGTATTTTGCGCCTCTGTTTTGCTCACAGCGGTAAAAGGTCAACAGCTTACATCTTACACTGATGGGATATTTGCGCCGCTGTTGTGCCGCAACACGACACCCCAGGGCCACATTACAAAGGCATACGCACACATTCATGACCGTACACCACACTCCCATTCGTTTCTGTATGGACGCGAAAGTCCTAATAATGCCACCGAGGCCCCAGACACAGCCCTCGCAGGTCAATATTTCAGCCCAGACAATAACACGGCTCAGCGTTATGAAGTTCATTTAAAGGCGGCCCCCAAGGCCGACTAAATCCATACAGCTCAGACTAAAGATCATTAAGACAAAACCGCAAACACCAAAGCACGCTGCTACCTGCATTGATTGATTGATTGCTGATTGAAGCAGATTGAAGAGTCCATCACACACACATAGAGACAGCAAGAAAGGTTTGCATGTCTATTATGTGTGATCCACAGGACCTCATCGAATCCCATACGCCAGCTCAGCTGACTATTTTCAACAATAAAGGCTTGTTCAAAAATACTTTTACTGTATAATCTAGTTGAAAGGAGGGTAATAATTGACACCAACGGGAATTTAAAAAAATAAATTAAACTGCTCAATTTTCAGCACCAACATTCAATTCAAGCCTTAAAAAAGTTATGTGAAATCATACACCGGATGTGCCACTGGCTCTAGTGCATAGCTCCCTCAATGTCACACTTCCCTCTAGTGGATATCGGTGCAACAACACTTACACTCAATTGGTCAACAATGGAGCTCGAATTCAAAATTTTAGCTTTAATGGAACCTTTTTAAGATGGAAAAAGTAAATGTTAAAAGAAACAGTCTATACTTTATATGTTGTAGGACAATAAATAAGTCATTAACAAGAAACATAATTATGATTAAAGCTGCATAAAGCGATGAATGGGCCTTTGCGCACCCAAAATTTGGCAGTAGAGCAGATGAATAAGCTTACTTCCTTACTTGGTTGCTTCAAACTAAAATGGCCAACTTCCTGTTCGACTTCAGGCATGGGTTCTTGAAACTTTTGTGCGCGTCCTCATATAATAGACATCCACACCCAATTTGGTATCAATTAGTGAAACACAAGTGTTGGGGGGCTAATTTTTTTCAAACTTTCTGAGACGCCTCAAAATGATCGTCACACTTGGACACGAAAAAGCGCCGCTTCAAACACAAAATGCCCAACTTCCTGTTCAATTTTGGGCATGGGTCCTTTTCGACTTTTTCGTGCATTCTGTTATTCCAGACAAGCCCGACAAATTTTGTCTTGATTGGTAAAACTGGTGGCCGGCTGGTTAGCACATCTGCCTCACAGTTCTGAGGACCGGGGTTCAAATCCCGGCCACGCCTGTGTGGAGTTTGCGTGTTCTCCCGGTGCCTGCGTGGGTTTTCTCCGAGCGCTCCGGTTTCCTCCCACGTCCCAAAAACATGCATGGTAGGTTGATTGAAGACTCTAAATTGCCCTTAGGTGTGAATGTGTGCGCGAATGGTTGTTTGTTTATGTGTGCCCTGCGATTGGCTGGCGACCAGTTTAGGGTGTACCCCGCCTGCTGCCCGATGATAGCTGGGATAGGCTCCAGCACGCCCGCGACCCTTGTGAGGATAAAGCGGTTCAGAAAATGGATAGATGGATGGTAAAAGTGGTTTTCATACTTTCCAAGGTGTGCTCGCGAGTTAGTTTTCGTCATGTCGTTTAGGACCCTTAAAATGCATTTTCATGACATAATGTAAAATTTGACATTTTTGTTACTTCCTGTTAGCCTCGCGAATTCGCCTGAGTGCCTTTTCCACTGACAGCAAGAGAGAGTTATGCATAATTAGGGATGCAACAGGAGCTCTCATGATTGGCCGACAACAACGATAAGTTTAAATATATTTACCAGCAGGCTTGGTAATAGAACCACGAGAAGTGGCGTAATGAGGTCACATGGTGAAGTGTGATGTCACTATGCCGGTAGAGGAGGTACATCAGAGATAAGACACCTCATTACAAAGCTATGTGACATCATCACTAATTTTTCAGAAACAACTGGCAGTGACAAAAACACCAATAAAAACTCCATTTTACAATAACATAAGAAAATCCTAAAAGTAAAAAAATAAAACAATAGCTGAGTTTGAATTTACTTTAGTTTTTTTTTAAGTGCTGCCAAAGGTGGATTTGTGTCTGCCATGAAAGGAAAATGGATGAAGAACAGGTTAGTAAGCAATAAAATGAAAATGGATTTAAACACCACCCTCCATTCTACTCAATAGCACTTGTCAAATTAATTAACTAATTGGCTAACCTGGCCTATAACCCTACTAACTTATAACCAAAACCCTACTTTGAAAGCAACCCTCTCCTGGAAGAATCATTTGACAGCCTAACCCAAAAATGAAACCTAAACCCTTGCTTGAAATACGAATATGAAACTCGAGCTGTTGTTTGAAACCCTAATTTGAAACCCTAACCTTTAAACTAACTGAAGAAACCATGTTTGAAACTCTTACCCTCGTTTGAAGCAGCAATCATGGCTTGAAAACCTAACCCTGTCTTGAAACACTACTCTGAAACTAACTCTACCTTGGAACACTAACACTGGCTTAAAACCCTCCTTTGAAAAGGTAATAGTCTTGAAACCCTAACCTTAGTTTGAAACTATAAGACAGACTTGAAAAACTAATTCCAAACCCTTACCCAGGCTTTAAACCATAAACAGGGTTGAAACCCTAATTTGAAACCTTAACCCTTCCTTCAAACCCTAACCCTGGCTTCAAACCCTAACTTGAAACGCTAACCCTGGCTTCAAACCCTAAACCTAGTTTGAAACCATAACTCTGCCTGAAAACCTTCACTTGAAATTCTAACCCTTGAAACCTATCACTGGCTTGAACCCCTAATTTGAAACACTAAGCCTCTTTTTTTAAAAACCTTAACCCATGTTTAGAAACCCATCACAAAATAAGTCAAAAAACAATTTGATAGTTTGAGCTCTCTGATCCAGTACAATGGTTGACTTCCACTGCGGCCCAGCAGAAACCCCCTTACAGGGTGCAAGCCAAAGACGTCACGTCATCAGAAGAGGAGGCCATCGCCATGTGCCCCTTGCTCTCCAATGCTGACAGATACGTGACGGTGCTCCACTCGCCCGCCTCCGACTATCACATCCTGGACTTCCTGGGGGAGGGCACCTTCGGTGACGTGGTCAAGTGCTTCAAGACGGCCACCAGGGAGGAAGTCGCCGTCAAGGTCTTCAAACACATCGACGCCCCGGAAGAGTTTGAGAAGGAGGTGCCGAACAGAAGACATGACTGACTACTTTATCGATAACTTGATTTGATTTGAATGTCTTTGGCAGGTCAGCACGCTGAAAACGTTAATGGCTTTCGACACGGACAAATTCAACCTGATCCAGTGCAAGAGTATCTTTGTGGACAGAAATGTGGACAGAGTGGACAGAGTGTACATGTGTCTGGAGTTTGAAATGTTAGATATCAACCTGTGGGACTTCATGAACACCAGACCCACCAAGTGCCTCCTTGTCAAGGAGATTCGACCCATCCTGCATCAGGTACATGTCGTCATATAAAGTTACGGCTATTGTAGAAATGTTAACAGAGTATGTGTAAATTTGGGGTTCTTCAACATCAGGCCGAGATACTGCAGAGACATGTTCACCCATTGATTTTGTCAGCAGTTCTTCTGTCCCCAACTGCAGTTCAGCGGCAGTTTGAAAAGTTTTATGCCCGTCACACTACCTCAACGCGTAGTCCAATTTACACGACCCATGTCAAGTTTCTCGAAACGGGATCTGTTTTTCGATCTCTAACTGCAGTTCAGCAGCAGTTTGAAAAGCTGTATGCCCGTCACGCTCATTCAACGCGGCATACAATTTACGCTACCCATGACAAGTTTCTCGAAAAGGGATCCGTTCTTAGCAAACCACACAGCAGAAGTTGTTGCCCCTCAAATTGGTGCTGAACTGTGGTCAAGGACATAAAAACGTTTTGCCAGGTGACAGTTCTGCAACGCTGCCCCAATGTCATTTGGCAATCCAAACTACATTATATATAACGTGCTTTGTCATACATAACAGGATACTAACACTATTATAAGATAGCAAGGTATTCTAAAGGTTATCCATTTAACACGTCAACATTTTTGTCATGGAATCATTTTAGTGAGTGTCAGTTTTTCTGGCGTTGTTACATATAAACATTTTTGATACACAACATTTTTCATTTATCTCCTTGATGCACAAACATAGTTACATAGGCATACGTCTATACAGTATTTCTGTCCATCCTTTGAGCTAGAATATATCACTGGACCCAACCCGGTGTGTCTTAAAAAGCTAGCGAGCCAGGCCGATGAAGCTATTATAATTGAATACCATGTACTCGTGTCTTCAGCTGGCTGTCGGCCTGCATTTTCTGAACAGTATTGGACTTATCCACGCAGACCTGAAGCCCAACAACATCATGATGGTGGAGCACGTCAACCGACCGTACAAAGTTAAAATCATCGACTTTGGCTTGGCCCAGCGCATCGCCGAGACCAACCAGGGCCGACACTTTCAGAATCGGCGCTACAGGTACGCAAGGATTGTACTCGCAGTGCTTTTGTTTGCTTGATTTTGTTGAGATGTAGTCAATAGTATATTTGCAGCTTGTTAATATTTCTTGCTCTATATTAGGGCTCCAGAGATCATCCTCGGTTTGCCCTATGCAGAGGCCATCGACGTGTGGTCTCTTGGTTGCATTATTGCAGAGTTGTTTCTGGGTTCCGCACTTTTCTACAGCACCTGCGAATATGACATGGCAAGTTGCCCCCCCCCCCCCCCCCCCCCCCCACACACACACACCTCACACACATATACACACGGAGTCCCTAAAAATATATAGATATTTATAGGATAATGCATAACAATCCTGACAAGTCTGACATAAGGTAGCATCAATCATTAACCTTTTTCCACAGTTGAGAAAGATCGAGCACATCCTTGGTCACTTTCCACAAAGACTACTGAACATTGGACTCAACACTCTTTACTTTTACAAGAAAGAGAAGGGCTACCGGTCATTTCACTGGAGACTGAAGGTATAAAATGTATTGGATGCATTTCAAAACTTCAGATTAGCTACAAAACAGCAGCCTCGGATCCTTAGGTGGTGAATGGCTAAAAAGGTCTTGTGGTTTTGAACTTTCTTGTAGCCTTTACTGTTTCTGATAGTTCATCCACAAATCACTTCTGCCTAGACGCCCAACGAGTACGGCTTTGTAACCTGCATTGACACTTTTATCAACTCTCTGGATGACCTTTGCAAGGTATGAAGCTTTGTTCTTTATTTTAATAGAATCCCCACCAAGAACAAAGGGATGAGAAATGTCATACTACTCAGAAATCGCATGTGAATGCTACTGGTGAAAATGCCAAAAGAGAGAAATCAATTGGGGAAGATTAATTGATAGATATTATGGGTGTAAGGGTATGGAACATTTGGTACGCTGCCGAGGACTACCAAGTTCCCACAAGTAACACACAGTATTAATTCAAGCACGGGATGTGCCTTGGCCTCCCGGACGTCAGAGCCAGCGATGTTTTTGGTGGTAGGCTACGACTTGTTAACTCGTTTGAAACACCTGATCAACACAACTACTGATTTTACTCTTTCCTAAAGAGAAAGGATTTAAGAAAATATTCTCCGGGAGAATTTCCTGTTTCATCTAACACACAAAGGCACGTTCTGTAAAGTTCCCTGACTACCCAATATGAACCGAACCATAAAATCCAGCTACAAAACAAGCCAGAATTCCTAACGGTTCAAATTAAAAATAACCCCTAGAGGCAGCACAGTGACCTAGTAGTTTGTACTTCTGTCTTACAGTTCTGAGCTTTGGGTTTTAAGTTCCTGCCATTGTATTGTTTGTATGTTCTTCACGCGCTGGCATGGATTTTGTCCGGGTACTCCGGTGTCCTCCCATGTTTCAAAAACATGCATTCACATGAAGTCATTCAATAAACCTAACATGTACTAAATTGTCCAAAGGGTTTAATTTGATGTGAATGCATGCTATGTCTCAAAGTGCTCTGCGATTGGTCGTGACCAGTCTGTGGTGTACCGTGCTTTTCATCCGATGTCAGCTAAGATGCTCGATATTTTTTTGTGTCTTGGATGCTTGTGTCTCAGTATTAAAGTCTGCAGTGTGTTTCGATCCAGATCAGACACGTGGTCCACCTGTCAAACGAGGACACCACAGCAGAAGTCCAAGACCAGGAGAGCTTTGTGGATTTGCTGAAACAGCTCCTGAGGCCTGATGCCAGCCAGCGACTGATCCCCTGTCAGATTCTACAGCATCCCTTCGTCACCATGGCTGACCTCGCATTCAGCCACGCCGACAGCTTCTAGTAGGTTCATGGCAAGAAACTGTAGAAGCCACTAAAGTGGGTTAAACACCTGATTTCTTCTTTTCAAGCGTGAAACTGAGCTGCGAAATGATGCATGCCTGTCAGATCCCAAGCTGCGGTACTCAAGCCGATACATCTCTAGCTCCGCACCATGAGACCGTAAGCGCTCATCCCACTTGGCGGTGCCACCGAGAACATCCTGAAATCGTGGGGATCTCATCTCGCATTTCAAGGGGCCTCAATTTGGACAACCTCATCTCGGATCCGCGGATGACACTCTCAGATCAGTTCCGTTTGGTCAGACTCCACAAGTCTCCACCTCATGAAAAGATGTGCCACATGGAAGGGTAACCGGCGGAAGACTTTTAACATCTTCTGGTTGGAGTTTTGGGATATCTGATAGCATTTGATTTGCAGAAGACCACAACAGAAGGAGGATCAGGAGTCAGTCCAGGAGCAAAGAGGTATGTTAAAACTCATTGTTGGATTCAAGGTACGATTACATCATTTCTGATATTCCTATAGGGGGTTCCTCCATGATGACCACGGAAGCGGCTAAATCTGAGCCTCCATGGCAAAAGAGCAACCAGTCAGTTTTTGCCTTTTTTTTTGTTTTTAAATTTGGTTTGGATTCGCTTTAAGATGTCTTCCCAATCAGTTGTTCCCGTTGGTTTGCAGGATGCCTAAAAGTACCGACGGAGACGGGAGATGGAACAAAATCCCCAATGGTGACCAGACACCAAAGGGTAAATCGCAGTTACAAGTTCCTCTTATTATTTCAGATTTCAGGGCTACCAGAATAAAAATTGAAATCTTACAAGAATGGTTGTATTTTTTTGAGGAATAAACTATTTATTTATTTTTTTAATTCCCTCAAGACTGACAAAGTAAAACCTTATTCTTGCAACAACAACAAAACACTATTAATGTAAAATTATGACTCGATTTTTGTGCATTATTTTTTTTTTTTTCCCCAATCTTCCCTTATGCACAAATGTCACATGGGCATAAATCCGTATTTTGGTCCAGAGTATACAGTTGAATCTGACCTGGCATGTCTTTAAAAGATAGCGAGCAAGGCTAATGCAGCTTGTTATATTTTAATACCATTTATTTGTGTCTTCAGCTGGCCGTCTGTCTGCATTTTCTGAACAGATTTGGACTGTTTTAAACAGTCTTAAACAACACTCCGTCCCCTTTCTCCCCAGACATTCCCAACCAGTTTAATGAATCTTCGAAGACTAGTATGGAGACCGCAGAGTCTTCAATGCCAAGGAGCATCAAGAAAAAGTTTGTTTTATACTTGATAATTTGTAACTACACACTTGTGTATCTTACCTTTCACGTCTTTACTGTTCTAGCAGCAATAGGTGGAAATGGAAGACGAAGCCAGACAATGGCCACACACCAAAAGGTACGTTTTATGAACTGTACACATCTCGAGAATGGATTTGTTTTGTTGTGGCTCATCGGCACTTTCTTCAGTAGGAAAGGGAAAACTAAAAAGGTGGAGGCCCAGTTCACCAAACACCGCCAAGTCAGTATTGTTTTTGATAAACTCAGTCTTCCAGCTGTATAGGTGCTTTCCACACGAGCACACGTTAGTTCATTCTGGTATACTTGTATTTTTTTCCCCAACTGAACCAGTGGGTACATGGACAGTTTACAAACCATCAGACCAAATAAAGAAAACCACAAACATCAATGTTTTCTTATCTTACCTTTTCTGTGTTATCTTGACAGGGACTCACCAATAACAAAGAAGAGAAAACTGAACCCAAAAGATGAGGCTAATACCTCTGCCGGGAAAAGAACCGAGTCCACGGCTAAACCTACACAGCCCAGTGTGTAGGTATCACAGGCTGACGGACATACTGTGTTTTATTGGACATAATAGCTAGATCCCAATCAAATATGACACATTATTATTGTACCTTTGTAGAAACACGAACCCCGAAGGCGTCCCTACACAAAGTAGTAAGTCAGTCAGCTTGGAGAAACACTGAAGTACAAAATTGGCCCTGTAGAGACTTGCAAGTGGTTCATTAGGCTGCATAACAGCGACTTACTTGTGTTGACGTCTTTACCCAAGAAACTCCAAAGAGGACACGGAACACTTACGCAGCCTGGAAAAGGAGTAATAAATCATTGGGTAAATTGAAGGCGAGCGCCAGCGAGAGCAGAGCCAAACCTACGACCAAAATACAGACCCCTTTTGGAACTACAAACCCCAGTGGGTAGGTATTAGAGGGTGATGTACACCCCTGTCAGATCCTGTACTTTTTACTCTTGTAGTGATTGTTTGCATGATTATCTAATGCTAATTAACCATGAATGATGTGTTCTTCTCAACAGTGCGGACACTGACAAAGCAGAAAAAAAGAAAGATGGGAACAATGCCAAAAATAAGAAAGATAAGACCTGACGGTGCCCAAACACTTTATTGTAAGTGCCAACGATCAAAACGCATGCAAGTGGCAAATTTTTGAAAGTCGTTAAGTCGTCTTATCTAAAAAAAGTATCATGCTTAGCTTAGTTATCAAGGTCACTATATTCTCAAAAGGTTTGCTTATTTTTTTTTTATAGATAATAATGTCACCAGATAATCTTGATAGGTTCGCTTTGCTCATTTACAAATGTCACCAAGCCTGTTCTTTCTTTGTGCAGACTTTCCTAAGAGGAAGAGAACATGATTCACTTTAAATGTGATCGCAGTCTGGTCCAGCAGAAGCTCAGAACCTGAGGTGACCAAAGCTGAACCTCGGAAGAAAAGGACATGGTATGAGAACTGGAATTATACCCTTACCGTATGTCATATTCTCTTTTGTTTTCATACAATATTTTTGTCTTGTCAAAACTGTCCTGACAGTGACTCGACAGAATGTGAAAATGAGTTCCTGGAGGAGGTCCAGGTATGACATGCATGGCAAACAAATCAATTGAAGCAAACAAATCAATTTCAGGCAAACAAATCAATTTCACTTATAAACTCTCTTCTTTGTTTAGTCTGTCCAGGGTTAGCGCCTCAATCTAAACGTAAGGAGTCTTCAACTGATACTGGTGCTAAAATGGTACGGACCACTCTGAAGCTGCAAAATGTTAGCGATGTCGCATTCCTTTTGGAGTGCATTGTATTGAGTGGTGTACCTGAGCTAGTTCATATGTTGGATGAACGTGAACTGAACTTAGTTCATTTCTGCCTGATGAACGATAACTGAGAACAAACTCATTCTGGCGTCAAAGAACGCATTTCCAACGTAAGTTCATTTTCATTCAAGAGTGCCCGGTTCATAAAACCAAGCATTTGCCGAGTTTAAGAGTTAATAGAGATTACTTCATATTAACACTCATCATCTTTGAAAATGCACAACATCAACAATCAAGGCAAAACTAGTGAATCGGAAGCAGATTAGACTTCTTGAGAATAGATGGACTATTTGACACAAGTACCTTAGAGATGGACGTTGAAGTGGACAGGTCATTGTTTTTCCACCAAACTCTGAACAAAACGTTTACCAAAAGGCATGTATGCAAACCTATACATAAATAATACAATAGGCTACCGTGTCAGGCAATATTAAAAACAGTTAAATAAAAAGCAAAAAAACAATTCAATGTAAATACACAGTGGCGACATTATAACACCAGGTTGAAGATCAGTTCCAAAGCAACTACTCAGTTAGCCAACTAACTAGCTAGGCTAGTTAGCCACTTAGGTATTAGAAGAGCGAGCTCGAGTCACTTGTCTGTTCGGCTTCACTTGATTTGTGTGCTCAAAATTGGCAATTTTAAAATTAAATATCAGTTGGACAAAATAGAATTGTTGATTATTATTTTCTAAATGACCAAATAATTTCAAATGAAAACGTAACACACCTGTTTCATGCTCATTAATCACTCTTTCGCCCTTCGGTTCCTACGGCAGCCAATCAGTGACGTGAAAACATGTCAGATGACCAGACGTGGACTCGTACGCGCAGTACCGTCAAGTACCAGCAGATGACGCTGAAAGACCACGAAGATTTATCAGCACAACATTTATTAAATGCGCGTGTTGCTGCTCCTGCGTGGCTGACGCTGATTTAACGCTTTATGGTATTATTGACCTTTAGTTTTAATAGTAAATTACAAACACGAAAGTTGAGGTTGATGCATGTTATATTATTTTGCTTGAGGACTTTTACGACAGTGTCGGTGGTCACTTTGTGTCCAGACGTGGTACAAATAAGCAGATGGAGTTTTGTGTCTGGCGGCAGACATCTGTTTGAGAAAAGAAAACAAGGAAGCAAAATGGGAGGATAACGTGACTGCGCTGTGCTGGAGACATCAGAAAAGACAGACACACACAAAAAAAAGGAAAAAAGACAGATGGCCTCCATGTTACTTAGTTACTTAAATTACTTAGTTACTAACTACTACTACTACTTAGTTACTTAAATCTACTATGGTTTCAAATAAGGATTAGGATGTCAAATTAGGGTTTCAAGACAGGATTATGGTTTCAAGTTAAGGTTCCAAACAAGGGTTAGGGTTTTAAATGTGTTTATGATGAGTATGAGTATGAGTAATGATGATTGACTTGAAAAGTGCTGGCTCGGCAGCGGAGGAATGTTTTTGAATCAAACATTAAATGCACACAATTGTGTAGTATAAAATCACAGCGTTGCCTCATCTCAACATTCGGGCCCCTCACGATTCTCTGCACGGCAACTCAATTAGATTGGCTGTGGATCACGTGACATTGGAGTTTGCAAACCTACTCTACTATCACAGAAAAGTTGTATGTATAAAAAATGTACTAACAATCATTATCGGTGCAGATGCTCTGGACTGGATCATTGAAAAAAATTAAAAATTAAAAATAAAAAAATGAAAGAGTTTCTGACTCACCCTCAACATTGTGCGATTACAGTGTATTGTACTTTTATTAAAAGATAACAGATTAATAGTTGAGGAAGAAGCAACTTGCCAAAGAGAGTGGGCGAGGGCGAGAATAAAAGCGAGACTGGATATTTTGGAGTCTCCCTTCATTTGAATGTAGCCAGCTCGGTATAGTACCACGCGCGTACATTTTGGCCGCAAACTAGGCTTTTTCATTCACAGGCACTTTAGAAATGAGAAATATAGTTACCATAGTAAAACACGGCGGCCCTTCTGTCATTGGCGTGCTTACAACCCAGAAATGTATTTTTAGCGTGAGCGACAGTTTGATTTACATTCTGCTCGGCCGTAATCTGCAATGTTGCAACAGCATGCGACAAGTTTTGAATCACAGCAAATGTATTTTGCTTTGCTTACTTATAAGGAATCGCAACTTTTGTAGCCTGCATGATCTGATGACAGTATTACGTTTGGAATATGAATTGTAATGAAAAACAAAAAACTCAGCTTTGCTTCATTTTGTGAATATACTGTCTTGGCGTATAAGCAGGTGTATCGCCTTTTGCTGGTTTTTGGGTGGCTCATCACGACGGAAACACTTTTTTTTGTTTTTTTTTTTCATCGGCCTGAGCGGCCATTTTAATCCATCTGACACAGCTGCCCGGATTACCGGCGCACCTTGACCTCCGGCGTTTTGTATCCCTGCTCTTTCCTGGACAAAAGCCGCCGCCCGCCTCACCTGCCGCTGCGATGTGCAGATAAATGACAAAATAGGATAATAAAAAAACAACAAGGGACAAACGAGCTCTGATAGCAATCTGACAGCGGTTTCATTACATTAAAACTGTTTCTCAATGGGACTGTCCACACAAAATCGTAAATTAGCGTTTGAAGCCAAGGGTAGGGGGTTTTAATTTGGACAAAAGTGTTTTGCCGCCATCTTGTGACATCTTGGTGTCAAGGAACTATGTTGAAGTGAGTTCAGGAGTTTCATTTCGACAAAAATAGTGCTTTGGCACCAACTTCTGGTATTTTGTTGAAGTAATGTAGACAAAAAGTAGTTTTTTTGCCGCCACTTTGTGGGATCTTGATGTCAAGGAACTATGCTGAGGTGAGATGAGGAGTTTCAAGGAGTTTAAACACAGATTAGGGTTTGAAGCCAAGGTTAGGTTATAAACACTGGTTATGAGTTCAAACTATATTTTCAAGCATTTCTTCTGCTTCTGCTTTCTGCAGTTTTTTTAAATCTTATGCTTTCAAATCAAGGTTTGAAGATATGGTAAGCGTGTTGCACACAGGCCAGGGTTTCAAATTAGGGTTTGAAGCCAAGGTTCGGGTTTTAAACCAAACGTTAGAGCTTCAAATTAAGGGTTTGAAGTCACAATTAAAATTTTAAATACAGGTGTGTTTAAACATATAGTAGGGTTTCAAATTAGGGTTTGAAGCCATGGTTGGGGTTTTAAACAAAGGTTAGGCTTGGAAATTAGGGTTTCAAATCTGGGCTACGGTTTCAAACATGGGTCGTGCTTGAAATTGAGGATTAAATTCAAGGTTAGGGTTCCAAACAGGGATAAGGGTTTCAAGCCTTTCTTATGGTTTCAAATTGGGGTCTGAAGCCACAGTTAACGTTTACAATTGGGGTTTCAAGTCTACGTTAGGGTTTTGAACAAAGATTAGGGTTTCAAATTTGGTTTATAAAACGGTTTTAAAGTATCAAAGTAGGGTTTTTAGTGTGATAGGGTTTTGAAACTTGAAGATCAGACTTGTATGAGTGTGGTGTTAAAGCCATGCCGTAGTGTAATGGTCTTAAGCGGGTGCCGAAATCTAGTTCCCTTTGCTGGTTTCTTGTTCATCATGATCGGGCCGACGTGCTCGGCTTGCAGTCATGTGACGCCCTCGCGCGTGAGCGGCGCTCGGCGGGATTAACGGTGGCACGGACGATTGGCTGCAGTCAGCTCGCAAAGTGGTTAGAGTTAATATAAATATATATATATATATATATATATATATATATACAGTTAATTAGCGTTGGCCCTTAAAGTGCACACAATGAGGATTTTTATTTTGTTTGGTTTTTTTAGCACAGGTTAGGGTTTCAAGCCAAGGTTAGGGTGTTAAACAAAAAGTTAGGGTTTAAATTAGGGTTTCACATCTGGGTCACATCAGTACAGTACAAAATTATCGTTTTCATGGGGTGAAAACACCGGTACAGTATAAAATTATTGTAAATAAATATAAAAAGGCTTTAAAATGTTTGAAAAGTTTTTAAGTTTATCCAACCTCACCTCACGGGTGCATGAACGGGTTCTAACTGGACAGTATTTTCTGTCCGTTGAAATCGAAGTCCATTAAATCGGGGTCCGTTAAATCGAGGTTCCACTGGACACGTGTATTGTGTATTTCCACTATTTTTTTGTGTATTTCCAGACAGGATTAGGGTTTCAAACAAATGTTTGGGTTTCAAATTACCGTTTCAAATCTCGTTTAGCGTTTCGAATTCGGGATTCAAGATAAGGTTAGGGTTTCAAGTTAGGGTTACAAATGAGGGTTTGAAGCCAAGGTTAGCATTTTCAACAAAAGATTTGTGTTCCAAAAGAGTGTTTCAAATCAGGGTTATGGTTTCAAGTTTGGGTTTCAACGTAAAGTTTCAAGACTAGGTTATTGAACAGGGTTAGGGTTTCAAACACAGGATAAGGTTCCAAATTACGGACTGCGGCCAAAGTTATAGCTCACAATTAGGGTTTTAAACCAGGGTTCGGGTTTTCAATTCCAGTTTCTAATCATGATTAGGGTTTGAAACCAGGTTTAGGGTTTGAAACCTGGTTTAGGCTTTCAAATCAGTGTTGAAGCCATGGTCAGGGTTTTCAACACAGGTTAAGGTTTCAAATGAGCTCATTTCCCCAATTGGCTCAGCTGGCTAAGTGAAAGCGAGACGAAGTTAGCACAGCAGCGGACTCGTCCCATTGAAACTGACAAATGTCTTTGAAATCGAATTAGCCTCAATTAGTGTTGTCCCTTTCAGAGCACACAATAAGGATGTGGGGGGGCCTCGCCTGCTCTGCCACCCAACGTAAAGATCCCCCCCCCACCCCCCGAGACCCCCAGGGAGGCGCCCAGCTGGGACTCTGTGGATAATGGACTCATGACGACAGAGACTGGATGGCAAACGTCAGCCGTGGGACTCATAGCTAAATGGAAGAAAAACAACAAGCCTCAGCTAGCCTGGCTTAGGGTTTCGATTTAGGAACTGTAGACAAGGTTAGGGTTTCAAATCAGGGTTTCACATCAGAATTAAGGTTTCAAGTTAGGGTTTAAAATGAGTGCAGAATAATTTGGGATTTCAAGCCTTGGTTACGGTTTCAAATTCTGATTTGAAGCCAAGATTAGGGATTAAAGTTAGCATTTCAAGAGAGGTTTAGGGTTTCATGCTCGGGTTAGGGTTTCAAATTAGGGTTTCAACCCAGGGGGAGGGTTTCAATTGTTTAGGTTTTCAAATTAGGGTTTGAAGCTAAGGTTTTTAGGAGTTTGTAGGGTTTTAAATTGGGATGCATGGCTTGGGTTAGGGTTTAAAGTTAGGGCGTCAAACCAGCGTGAGGGTTTCAAATTAGATTTTGGAGCCGAGGTTAGGGTTTCAAACCAAGGTGACGAAGTCAAACAAGGGTTAAGGTTTCAATTACCGCATGAAACCAAGTTTGAAGTTTCAAGCCTGGGTTACGGTGCCAAATTAGAGTTTGAAGCAAAGGTTTCAAATTAGGGTTAGGGTTTCAAACCCTAGGCTATAGTTTTAAATTAGGGTCTCAAATCAGGGTTTCAAGCCTGGATTAGGGTTTCAAGCCTGGTTAAAAGGATTTTAATTAGAGTTTGATAGAAAAGTGTCAAGTGAGATGACTTTAACATCGTCACACTTCTTTGTCCTTTTCCTCATTTTCTTCCTCTCCTTTCTCCTCCTCCTTTCTCATCTCTTCTTCCTCACCCTCTTCCTCCTCTCATTAGCGTTCATTTAGTGTAAGCCTCTTAGTGCTGCAGACAGAAACAGCCGAGTATTGGGGAACAATCTGGAAAGCCAATTGCTTTAATGAAGGTGAGAAGCAGTCTGCAAGGCTCGTGGTGGGGGGACCGAGGGGGGAGGAGGGTCTTAGGGGGGTGAGGGAGTACGGAATGAGGCTCCTGTGTCACTTGTCAACACCCTGACGCTTAAATCTTTCATGCCTGCGCACGTATTAAAAGATTATGCCCGCGTTCTGCATGGCTTCCCGCACACCGCATAAGGGGCTGCTTCTGGAGAGGGGCCTCAGTTCACGCCAAGGGGGGGAACACCGAGGCCCTTGTAGGGAGAAGGGAGGTGCACTGGACCCTCCTGTTCCGCTCCAGTCGAAGGAACGGCAATAAGGCTACTGGGTCGATTTGACCCGGGACATGTTTAATTAATAAAGTGTCAGAAACCATAAAAAAAAATAGAATTGGAAAAAGTATGTGACATTCTCAAACATGTCACAGGACACATCTTCTGTTCCGGGTCAATTTGACCCGCTACATGTTGTTAGCCCAAAAAGGTCCAAAACTATGGAAAAAATGGAATGAAAAAAAATACATGACATTCTCTTTTTTTTTCATGTTTTTTCTTTGAATTTTTATGGCACGAGACACAGGACACATGTTCAGTTCCGGGTCAAATTGACCCGCTCACTTGGAATCATGAAAAATGAAGATTTCTTTTTAAGGCAAGGTTACTTAACATAAATTCATCTTAGGGTTTCAAGCCTGGGTAGAGTTTCAAAATAGTTCTTTGAAATTATAGTTTCAAGCCTGGGTTAAGGTTTTAAACAAATGTTAGGGTTTCAATTTTGGGTTTAAAATTTGTGTATCAGATCAGGATTGGGATTTTAAAGTTTAGAGTTTAAAATCAGGGTTTTAACCTGGTTTAGGGCTTCAAACCAAGTTTACGGTTCAAAGCCAGCTAGACAAAACCCCAACTTTAACCTTAAAACCCTAATTTGAAACCCCAACTGTGGTTTGAAACCCAAATTTGAAACCTTAACCTTGTCTTCGTTTCTTAACTTGAAATCCTAAACAAGGCCCTTAGCCCAATTTGGAAATTGTAAACTTTGTTCGAAACCTTAAACCAGGCTTGAAACCCTAACGTGCTAGCTAACTTCAGATGGACGCGTTGATAAATACGTTGCTGAAAGGTGTCTTTCTGCACTTGACACGACCACTTTTTTTCCCTCACACACACTCACACAAACACATACGTTCACACACACGCACTTGGCGAGTCTGCTATTGGCATGCAGCTCTCAGCACCCGGGGGTCCTCGGCTGAGGGGGGCCCCTGCAATAATAAAGCGCTAATTGAAGGAGTGCAGTGAGCGGGGAGGCGGCCGAAGACGATGAAAGATCAGCAAGAGCAGCAAACCTACGAGGACGACGGGAAGACCACCAGTTAGCTCGCTTCTGTGTGGCCTGTGTCTGTTTGTGTGTGTATGTAGAAGATAGAGTGAGCTCCGCCTATATGGTGATTCATCCGGACTTTCAAGTCGAGGTGGGTAGTAACGCGTTACATTTACTCAAGTAACATTTGCCATAAACTGTACTTGTCAGGGTAATTCAAATTTGTACTTTTACTTGAGTATTTATGTGAAGAAGGATCGCTACTTTTTCTCCGTTCCGATGATCAACATGCCGTTCGCTACTTTTATGTATTCATTCTTGCATGTGCGCGTCTATTTGTAGACTCCATCTTCCACTTCCGTATAGGGTGCCCGTTGCGCCAATCTAACATGATCACTCATGGCATTTGACTCCAATTCACCAATCACGACATAAGGCAGACCGCGCACGTAGCCTTCGCGAGCCAATCAAAATGACTCATTTTGGGGGGGGTAAAAACACCCGTGCGACTTGGTTTATTTTACAGACTCCTTAAAACAACAGCTTTATCATGCAGCTCTTAAATTGTGACTGCCCAAACTGGGATATTTCAGCCCACTTCAAACTTGAGAAATCGCCTTGCGGTAAGTCGCAGATGTTTCTGTTGTTGTTTTGGCAGCGGATATGGCAAAATTAGCCCTAATGCTATGGCGTCGCACATGCACACACAATTGCCAAGTTTGGTCAGCAAACAGCTTCTTCATGAAGCCATAATAAGAAAGCAAATAATGTTTCTGCAGGGCCCAAGGCATGTGTTGTCGGTTTTGGGGCAGTTCAAAATTGAAATGGTGGCATGTGTGTATCGACTCCCATAAATTATGTTTTATTTTTTATTTTATTTGTTGTTCATGCGCAGATTGAAAATAAATAAATAAATAAAATCAGAAGTTACTCACAAGTTACTTTTAACTTGAGTAGTTTTTTCATTGAGTACTTTCTTACTCTTACTCAAGTAAATATTTGGATGCCTACTTTGACTTTCACTTGTCATATTATTCTAAAATAACAGTACTCTTACTTGAGTACAATATTTAGCTACCAGTAAGCGTCGTCATTCCCACAGATCACAGAGAATATTCTGTGTCCCTGTGAGTATTGTTGCATGCTTTGTTTTAATGTGTTGCTGCTCGGTGTGTGTCAAAAGTAGCAGTTGGTTGAAGGTTTATACTCCGTAACATCTATGCTAATTTACGTTTGCCCGTCTATGGTGTTTCGCACTGTATGTTAGCATTAAACTGTCTGACTTTCGTTTGGACGGAATGATATGATTTGTTTACACTTTTTGGTGTGTGTCAGTTTTACAGTAAACTTCAAATGGGAGTGGGAGTCTTTTTTTTTTTCATTTCCTTTGTGATCTTACACGTTTTTCTTCCATTTGTTGACAGCGAGAGAGTGACTGAGAACAGGTGCTAAGGAATACTTTAAAAAGTGTATTTTAATATGTTGAAAGAATGTCAGAGGGACAACTATAGTCCAAAAATGTTTTATATGGTCTGTTGTTGCCAATGTACAGTATACCGTATTTGTTTTTGTTTTTTTGTTTGTTTGTTTTTGTATTTTTGCTTTGTTGTGCATTTCAAACAATCATAACTTTGCCTGAGGAAAGTTCACTAGTTTAATCCTAAAACACATTGCAATATGCCACAGGCTAAAAAATAGCATCTACGGGGCACTTTTGCAAGCCTTTAAGCAATGGATATTTGAACACAAATTGTGGAGCAACACAGGTAGACAGACAATCGTTATCGTTATTGTCTGCAAAAAAAAAATCACAATTACTTCATCTTACTCAGTCACTTGAAGCTCTTCTTCGTTCACATCTATATGTCTGCATTATACTGCCCCCTAGTTGTCAAGACACACCAGAAGAAGAAACAAATTTACCTCTTCAATCAAGGCACCAGTGTGCATGACTGACAGATGTACATACATTTTTCTACTAATTTGGTGTGCTTAAAAAGTGAGCTTTACAAGACGTTATAGCTCTAAAATGAGTGTATATCAGTACACGTTGATTGACAGACCTTCATTACTTGTGGATATGAAATACACACACACACGCACAGACACACAGATATAGTACGTATTCCATTTCCCGTGGTGGTTGCGTGCGTGACATCAGTGAGCAATGTGTGCTTTTATGGAAATGAAAGCAGGGTTACTGTAACCCTGTTAAAATCTAATGAGATTCTGATTAAATAGAAAGAACATCAGTATGACTAATTCCCCGAGCGCAGCGCGTTATTGATAGGCCGGCGCCTAAGTGGTCTCCGCGGGCCAGCCGGGTCCTAATGGCCGCAATAATGCATTAGAGGAGCCGCGCTTATTGTGCCCCATTGAAAACACCTGCAGCGGGCATCCATCAAGGTGAACTCAGCGGGGCCTTCACGAGCCTGTCACTGGACGTCTTGATTCACTCTCGGAACCGAGGTCCGACCAGAGGGTGGGGAGGCAGGGGGATCCAGGAAAGTTGGACTACCAAAGCTTCCTGGAAGAGACGCCATCTTAGAGAAACGCATAAACACGCAAGGATGTCGGGAAAAGTGGGCTGATGATGTCGTCTTTGTTTACTTTGTGACAAATCATCACTGAAGTGTGACGGAAATAGATTTTGTCAGTTTATTGTTTACTTTTAATTGGTCACAGTTTTGAATTTAAAACACATTTTTAGACGTACTGAATGATTATTAAAAAAAAGAAAAATGCTGATGACAATAGCAAAGATTAAAGCTGCATACTATTTTTTTCTGTCATGGCTAGCAGCACTATTATTGTTATAGTTGTTTTTTGGGATTTTAATAAAATGTTTTATTGTTATTATTATTATTATTATTATTATTGTTATTATTACTACTATTATTGTTTAAATGTTTAAAAATCCCAAAATAATATTATCTTTAACATTCTCTTAAATATAAAATAATACTTTATTATTTTTGCGATGATTTAAATAGATATGCAATAAGATACTTGCATTTCCTATTTTGAAAGGTATTTAAATTATTTTAATTACTAAATAGGAAAATTTTCCCATAGATTTCGATGTTGAACATTCCCGAAAGAATAACATGTACAGGTATTGTCTCTTTAATGTGGCAAAATGTACAATTTAATAAAAAATAATGCATATCATATTACCTTATTGTTTCAATAATCTATGCACAAATCTAATATTTATCAGACTATTTCATTTTTTAAAAACGTAAAGTGTAAGATATTATATTTAACTAAAAAATACTATATCTTTTAAATTATATATATCTAATAAAATGCATTGTTGTGTGTCTATTTGCATTTCTTAAAATCCCTTCCCTACAAATAACTTTGTATTATTTATCTCTACTGTGTGCATGGTTTTAAAGCAGCAAAACATATCATCAGATTTGTTTTATTAAACATAAAATAAAAAATAAAATAATTGCCCATTTAACCAATAAGTATTGCACACAAAATCTTCTTCATTTATTTGACATAGATGAATAATAAAGAAAGATGAATCAATTAAGACTTGCTTTGTTGTTGTTTTTTTTTTAACACTAGTTTGTGTTTAGTGGGCTGACTGCGAATGTTGCTCTTGTCTTCTTTGGCGGTGAAAAGGTTGAAGAATCTTTCAATCAACATTTTCCTGGTCCGCTGCTTAACCTTGACTTGACCTTGTGGCCTATCGCAACATGTGCACTTTTTAAACAGCGAGTCAATTTCACTCTTGTGTTCAAATTGTCGTCGTCAGCACACGTAACGTGATGACAACACGTCGGCCCGTTGCTGTGAGACAATAAACACACACGCACGCGCGCACGCACGCGCGCGCACACGCACGCACACACACACACACACATGGTCAGCGGATGGCAGTCGGTGTTGAAGAATGAGGACACAAACCTTTAAATCTGTCAGAGGTCAAAGCGTCTGTCAGTGAAAAGCCTGGCCTGAGCAAATACGCAACGCAAATACACTCTGTGTGTGTGCATGCGTGTGTGTGTGTGTGCGTGTCTGTGTGTGTGTGCGTGTGTGCGTTTCACTCGTAGACAGTCAGCGTTAGCAAGCAAGGCCTTCGCTGCAGGCCTAAACGCTATCAGAAGCGCTACAGCCTACATGTACAAGCTGAGGGTTCAGGTTTTCTGCCAAACTAAACAGAAAACAAAGAATATTACACGTTGAAAACAACCACATAACTTTGCTTGAGATGAGTCCGTTTAGCTCAGTGCTCACAAACAATGCAACATGCCATAGACAGGCTAACAACTAGCATTGATACCGCAGTGTTATAAGCCTTTAGCCAAGCAACACGTAGAAGTCGTTATCTCTGTCTATGTATGATCGTTTGAATATATTGCAGCGAATTGTTTTAAAGTTGTATTTCAAACTCAATTTAACTGAACTTTATTTCTGACCAAAGTATGCTGTCTACTTTATGATGACAGCATTGTAACTCCTACGGTTCTTAGGAGAACACAAACAAAAGCCAAAACTGTTTTCTCTTGGTCAGATATAATTAGATGTGTACCCGATGGGCTAATGGAGCATCAAAGCAATTCATAATAAAGGAAATAATACATGACATAAAAATGTTGCCATGCTTCCAAAAAAAAAAAGCAAAACTAATGTGAACAAAATATGCATTCCTCCTGTGTCCTCTACTTTAATTAAATCACTCAGCTGGGCTTGTTTATTTATTTAGAAGCACTGACTCTGGACAACTTACAATTAATCATGAGATTAAAGGTTATGTTTCATAAGCTACGGTCTTCATTTTAAAAACATAGTGCAGACAGCTTTATCACAGAGCCGACACAACAGATGACATTTCAATGGCGACACTTCAACAAACACGTTCAGTAGTATGAAAATGATATTCACACCGAGCTACTCACAATTTGTATTGTACTTATTAATTGTGCAATGTACTTTTGTCAACGACCTGTTTTCTTGTCGTGATCATCATGTAAAGTCATCCCATACACCAGACCTATAATGCTCCTGGCATCTTCACGCGCCGACTCTTTCGTCATGCCGGCCAACGTCGCTAGCAACGCTGCTTTACTTCTTCTGCATTCAGCGGTTGCCGTTATATACAGTATCTTCTTTCTGCTCTAGAGTGCAGTAAATGACAGCGAAAAAAAACCCTTTTAAGTGGCATGTTATAAATAATGATATTATATGTAAAAACCCTTTTAAGTGACATATTAGCACATATAAATAATCAAAAGCTGCTAAGTGACTTTTTCGTTTGGCATCCTCAGTATTAATATCAGTATCATGAGTAGCGCCATGAAGACTTCCCGACAGCGTTATACACGGAACACGCACCCCTCCTCTCCCCCGCCCCCCGACAACTTCCCAATGACTAAAATGATGCAATTACATTGAGGCTAATGATGGCGGGCATGCTTAGATCCATCTGCGACATTTTTCTTTGCTTCTGTCCTCATTCAGCCGCCTGTCAGCAGCTTCTTAGAAACGCTTTTCACCACCACCACAACAAAGCATCGTCAGACACAAGAGCACAGCAAAGCATTATGGGAAAGATACCGACGCGTTTCCATTTTTTTATGATGGTATTTATTTTTAAAAATTCAGATTGGATGGAAGAAATCAAGTGCTCGTACGACATGAAGCGTCCATGATGTCCTACCGAACATGGTTTCCAAATGAGTATTTTGGCCAGACAGACAAGAAAGTGCAAACACAAAAATGAAAATATGACCCAAAAAAAAAAAAAAAAAAAATGAAAGTATTTTTTTTTAGGCTTGAAATTGAACATGAAAAACAAATCACACCAAACTGATCATACAGATGATGACAGAGTCATTGACTATTTAATTTTTGCTGAAAATAATACTAAAATGTTTTTTTATGTACATCAAATTAAAACTTTAGCTTCAAAAAGATAAGAATTCATTCTTGTACGATTTGATATATTTTTTTTTTTTTTTGTGATAGATTTTTTTCCAATTCTCAAAAAAGATGTTATGACCATTAGATTATGATGATCAAAAATATTTAATTTTAATCTGGTAACAAAAACGAAAACATTTTATTGTAATATTCAAACTCTTATTCTCGTACAATTATGGCTATTCTCGTTAGATTATTACTTTTTTCCTGAGAAAGATTACAATTACAACTTTATTCTCTTAATATTATTTATTTATATAAGGAATTTTTTTTTTATCTTTTTGTGTAAAATTACACCAAAAAAATAATAATAAAATAAAATAAAATCTGGAAACACTAAGCTTTTATTCTTGTACCACTTTTTTTACTTTTCTAAGATATAGCTTAATTTTAAATTGCTTAAACTTCTTTATTTGTCATGGTATGTGATTGTATGAAGACACTTATTCTGATAAAATTATGACTGTTTGCGTAAGATTACAACTTTTTTCTCGGCAAAAGATTACAAATTTACCCTTGAGATTATTGCTCAATTTTTTCTCCCAAAAATCCAATTTTGTCTAATAGGTCTTTTTATGGGGAGGGGGGGCGAAAGTGACATTTTTACTCTCTTTCAAATTTACATTTTATTTTCATACAAACCATTTCATTCTTGTGACATTACAACTTTTTTCCCAACAACAACAAAAAAAACTTCCTCGCAATATTTTGGCTTTTTCTTGTAACCCTATGACATATTTCTCCTGATATAATTTTTTTATTTATTTTTGTTTTTTTTTTTACTCCATACTCACCCATTGGAAGCTGTGACTTTATTTATTTACTTATGCATGAAACTTTCCGACTTGAAAAGCTATATAAAGAAATGTGTCTAATTTGCACTAAAATAGGAAAGGGGTGAATTACAAAGTACTATTTTATTTTGTTTGTGTACAACATTATGTGTAGTCTTTCATCAGAGTCCAGATTGTGTGACCAGAGAGCATATGGAGACACGAACAGGACCACAATGGCCACACTTTGAACAACAATCAGCTGACGTATCAAATCAGCGTTTGACTGACAGGCGCTGACCTCTACTCTACCGACAAAGACGCTCGTCGTGCACGGAGAGGCAGCTGCGATCCTCCAACGCATTACTGTAAAAACTCCGTAAATCAGGTTAGCGGCGGCAGCCTCTCGTGCTAATATTAGCCGCGCTTTTGTTTGCGGCTACAGCTGCGAGCTTTGTGACGAGTCGGAAGATTAAATTTTGTCGTCGTCCGGACAAGCTCGGATTCATTTGTGTCTGCTTTTTCGCAGAACACCTCTCGTCCAATCACATGACCTCACTTGTCTCGTTGCTGTCTGCTCGCCGCGGAATGTTTTCACAAACGCTTTTGCATAGAAAAACAAACAAGAACATCTGGTACAAAAATGTGGCATTTTTTGTACTTCATTATCACATTAGGTGTTGTTTTTATTTACAATTAATAACTTACAGTTTAATGTGTTTTGTATGGATTGTTTCTTGTTTTCCGAAAGCATGAAAAAAAATGACAAGCAATTATGCTATTGGGATAACGATGAAACAATACCATAGCATAGGCAGTGATACCACATGACACAAAATGATATGATACAATTCAATGCAATATGAAGCACTACCGCACAATACGAAACAATAACATAGATATGATATGATACCATGATGCAAGACTACAAACTACATAATGATATTATATGGCATGATATCATACGTTACAACATTTTATGATAAGATGCAAAAAGATGTGATTAAAAGCTAACATGATACAATACGATTACATATGATACAAAATGATACGATACAAAATGATATCGTATGGCGTGATACCATACATACAAAATGATATAAGATACGAAAAGATTGAATTAAAAACAATAACATGATACGATACGATATAATACGATACAAAATGATCCGATATCAATCAATACAACATAGGCTACAAAATTATATGATAAGATACAAAAAGATATGATACAAAACAATAATAAATGAGCTGATACGAAACGATAGTATGAGTAACGGAGTGCGGGCAGATTGTTTGAACGGGCGGGTGAGGAGCGCCCCGTGTAATCACATCAGGACGGAAAAGTTTTACTTATGGCAAACGGAATTGAGTTACAATTGAGCGGCGGGGCCGGAAGCCGATTTGCATCGATCCACATAGTAAAGAGCGGTCGCAGTCAGTCTATCTATTCAGCGCGGGAATGAAAGGCCGCTCAGCCTATAGAGCCAGACTGTATAATCCTATGTTACCCGATCAATACCGGCTGAAACCCGGCTTTTCCCGTCCCGCCACTACCGGAATATTGCCTACTACTTGGAATTTGCGCGCGTGCGTGCGTGTGCTGCTGGAGGTGATGAGGGGGCGAGGTAATAAGTGCTACCCATCATGCCCTCTGGCAGCGGCACCACACCAGATGTCATTTCAAAGTGCAGTGACAGAAAATACAGTGAAAAGAGTCATCATGTTCTTCCAGTCCCAACAAAATATCGAATTTGAAGAAACTAAATTGAAGCAAAGAAAATAAATACTACATTTGAAAATTGGGAGTGGGGGGGGAGCCTCACCCAACGCAGCTCAATCCCCAATAACATATTATAAAATACAATATGATAGAATATACAGTACTGTAGTACAAAGCGATACCAATCAAACAACATAGTACAAAAATGAGACAATATGATGACATACGCTACTACACAAGACAATACCATACTGTACAAAATGATATGATATGTAACAATAACATGATACCCCATGAGATTATACCATACCATAGAAGTGACCAAATACAATATGAAACTACAGTTCGCCATTCGTGAAGTCATATTTTGCAGATATTGAGCGGGACAATATTTTTATATATATATATATTTTTTTTGCTCCGGTCAAAGCAATACAAGTGTTTCTGTGACGCCATCTTGTGGCATCTTGGTGCCAAGGAACTATGTTGAAGTGAGTCGAGGAGCTTCATTTAGACAAAAGTAGAGCTTTTCCGCCATCTTGAGTCATCTTGGTGCCAAGGAACTATGTTGAAGTGAGTTGAGGAGCTTCACTTTGACAAACGTGGGGCTTTGCTGCCATCTCGTGGTATCTGTAGGCAATTCTAAACCTCTTTGGGGGGCGTCAAGTACTCGCATAGTTTCGCTATTCACGGCAGGGCACGGGCCGTGTCCCCATGAATAGCGGGGGTTCGTTGTATACCAAATCATACGATAACATAGCAGTGAACTGACACTGTATGCAAAACAATAATGATATGAAGCACTACCAGATGATACGGTATAAAACGATACCATACGAAACGATACCAAATGATACGATACAATACAGAGTGATAAGATGCATAATGATACCAGACGAAACCATACGATTATACGATTAGATGCACTACCACACGATACAGTATGTACCAATAGCATACCATAAAAAGTAATATTAAACAATGACATGTCAAATGATACCATCTAAAAATGATACGTTACAATATGATATGATACAAAATGATACAAAGTGATATGACACAAGTCGATATGCTGCGATATGATATGTGAAGTATCATTCCATCTATAAATATGGATTATTTATCAACCTCAACAGGAATCCCCCCGAGTTACAATGTTGTGTTTACACCATGGCATCACACAGGCAGATTAGCTGCTTGACATTGATTATCCAGCAGTCCATCAATCATCCATATTCACTCCCGGCGTCCGACGGGTCCCCCGCAGGGCCGCCAATGCGCTAAACGTCAATACGAACGACCTTTCAATGCTAAAACGCACAAACAGCCGTCGGTCAGGAGGTCTCGACGACCCGCTGCAGCTTTGACATTGGCCGATCTGATGACTAAGAAATCCGAATATGAGATTAGGCCCTGGTGACTATTTTACTCGTAGTGTCCCTCCCCCCGTGCACAAATGGGGCCCTAAGAAGATAAAAGTAGCACAATTGGTTTCACAAGGGCGTGGAGGGGGTGTGGGTGGGTGGGGGGGGGGGGGGTCATTCGATTACAAGCCCCCCGCAGAGAAATGTTGCCTGAGCGGGACGGCGGACGTGTTCGCGTGGGACAGACCGAGAAGGCTTCTGTCAGTCATCAAAATACAGTAGCTAGAACGTAAAAACATACTCTCAGAGGACATTTGATTAGGAACACTTGTACGCGCTAAGGAGACAAGAACAATGAAAAAATGCAGTTCCTCACAAATTGGTTTTGAATGCTATCAAAAGACATTCAGGACCATAACTTTGGTTAATACGAAGAACATTAGATGCAAATGTTTGTACATCCGGATTTTCACGGGTCAGTTTGACCCGCAATATAACAGGAGGGTTATTCAATCAATCAGAGTGTTCAACTTCCTGTGAGTGACACAATATTTTCACTTATATAGCGTGGGATCATTTGATTGACATCCTGCAATAACTCAATGATTCTGAGGTGACTAAAAAGTAAAATATGATTCATTCTGTTGTCTAATCGATTGCTTCTTCTCCCCAGAGAGACTCTTACAGCGAAAGATTATCAGCAGATATTAGAATTATTGATTCATCGAGTCAAAGGTGAAGGCATCATCACCTTGTGTATATCCTATTAAAGTACAAGAAGATTAAAGAACAAATCGTGACCTATTTAGTCAAATTTCACATTTCATTTTAGGCGTTGAGCTCACCAAACTGCTGGACCATACACACACGCGCGCGCACACACGCGCACGCACACACGCACGTAAATATCTGGCTGTCAATCATCCTTTTGACCGGACGCGGTGACACAATACGTGGATGCTGCAGTGTTTTCTGGGAAAATAAGGCTGTCAATCAAGAAGGAAACGCGCAGAAGTTTCATTCCTAATATTTGGACTCGCGTGGTAAAACGTGACCACCAAAGGATTACAGTCGGTTATACACCACAACAAATAAATAAAAGGCATACTGTATTTATTGAGTCTTCTGGTGTGTTTGTTTGGAAGGAAGAGCAGAAATGCTAGCGGGTCAATTCGACCCAGGGCATGTTTAATTAGCCAAATGTGTCAGAAATGGAAAAAAAAGTACACTGTAATGATATATCGCTAACATAAAATAACGTTACTTTTTTTTATTTTTAAGCAATGTTTTAAAATAAGCACCAATTCCGGGTCAAATTGACCCACTGACTTAGAATCAAGACAAATGAGGATTTCTACTGAGGCACTGTTTTTGAACAGTAAATGGAAAACATATATATAGTAAGGTTCATACCAAAATACTACTTTAATTATTTTTAAAAACTTCTTGACTCAGGGATGTTTAATCATCCAAATGCGTCAGAAAACAGGTCAATTTGGCACACAACCCAACAGGGGGCAGATTTTTCTCATTAGCTGTTGTACCCAGAGGTGGGTAGTAACGCGCTACATTTACTCCGTTACATTTACTCAAGTAACATTTTCGATACGCTGTACTTGTCAGAGTACTTTTTAATTTTACTTGAGTATTTATGTGAAGAAGGATTGATACTTTTTCTCCGTTACAATGATCGACATGCCGTTCGCTACTTTTATTTATCCATTCTTGCGTGTGCGCGTCTATTTTTAGACTCCATCTTCAACTTCTGCGTAGGGCGCCCGTTGCGGCTAATCAAACTGGATCACGAATGTCATTTGTTTCCAATTCACCAGTCAGACCACACGATGCAGTCATATGACTGTGCATATAGCTTTGCGAGCCAATCAATCAATACTTTACAGACTCCAAAAAACAATAGCTTTGTCATGCAGCTCTGAAATTGTGACTGGCCAAACTTATATGATATTTCAGCCCACTTCTAATTTGAGAAAACACGTTGTGGTAAGTTGGAGATGTTTCTATTGTTGTTTTGGCAGTGGCTATGGCAACTTTAGCACTATCTCTATGGTGTCACACACGCACACACGATCACTTAGTCGTCTGTTCACCAAACAGCTTCTTCATCAAGTCATTGAAGTGAATAAAGCAAGTAATGTTTCTGTTGGGCCCAATGCATGCGTTGTTGGTTTTGGGGCAGTTAAAAATTGAAATGGTGGCAGGTGTGTATCGACTCCTATATATTCTTTTTTTAATGATTTTATTTGATGTCCATGCTCTGATTTATATATATATATTTTTTTTAAAGTTACTCTTTACTTGAGTAATTTTTTAATTGAGTACTTTCTTACTCTGACTCAAGTAAATATTTGGATGACTACTTTTTACCTTTACTTGTCATATTATTCAAAAGTAACAGTACTCTTGAGTACAATATTTGGCTCCTCTCCCCACCTCTGCTTGTAACTAATAAAGTGAGCAGAATGTGATTTATCTATGTCATCAAAAGGAGGAGTAACCCCCCCCGACACACACACACACACACACACACAATGTGACCGTAAACACAATTAGCTATACCTGGCACACGCATACAAACGCACACACACACACACACACACACACATTCACACACACACACACACTTACACACACATGTACACACATACACCTACCTAGCCTGGGGCTCATCCACCACCAGGCGAGCTAATCAGCTAACGAGCCGCTAATGGCGTCAGCAGCAGCCGAGCGACCGCCGTCGGCCCTTTAAGGCGGAAAGACGGCCGCTTCTGTCATCAGCGTCCAATTGCACCTTCGCTCGTTTTCTCTCCTCTTGCACGTCCTTTTGGATGTCTTACTCTATCACGCACGTGCGCACGCACACACACGTTGGCGTCCTCCTCGCCTTCCCAATTAGGCCTCTAATTTGGCTAATGGACCATTAATGGAGAAAGAGGCTGATGAAGACCCGAGCTCAGCACAATGTCCCCACACAACAATACACACACAGACACACACACACAGTAATACCGAGCATCTCTGCCCCATATAACCCAATAAAACATACAGATTAGATTTCACTAACAATAGTATCACAATGTGGCTCTCTGGAGACACATAAAAAAAAGTCTTTTGTGCAAAAATGACAGCACTTTTTATTTTTCTTTGGCTTTTTGGTGACATGTATAAACCCTTCCGGATTCTTTGTAAACAATTGGCGACAGGATTCTTCCAGGTGGAAGAGACGTGAGTGACCACCGCTAATCTGAACTGAAACCTGGACAAAAACCTGTGTGTTTGAGGTCGCACTGCCAGACATACCCAAAAAGGTTTAGGATTTCCTTTAAAAAAATACAAAATAAAAAATGTGAAAAAAAGGGTACAACATGGGCTGGCCAACAGCCAATCACAGGGCCCTTATAGGCAAACAAGCATTCACATTTAAGTTCACACCTATGAACCATTCAGACCTTAATGAGACTAACAAGCATTTTTTTTGGGGGGGGGGGAACGTGAGAGGAAGCCGAAGTACCTGGAAAAGGTCACACAAGTATGGGGAGAACATGCAAACGTCTCATCACACTTAGCTGAGTTTCAAAACCAGAGCCAATTGGCTGTGAGACGTACGTGCTAAGCATTCAATCACCGCGCTCCCCTCCATTCGTTCCGATGGGCATTTTTTGAAATTATTTTTTGCAATCCACAAAAAAGGTGATTCTTCTGGCATCCCACAGATTGTGGGTCCTGCTAGTGTACGCACACACACACGCACACGCACACACACACACGTGCGACACATTGACACAGAACACACACTCATTAAAAAAGATGTGGACAGCGTGGGAACAAGTGTGGCATTGTTGAGAGGAGGATCAACATGGCGCCATCACACTTGTCCTTATCACGTGTGTGTGTGTGTGTGTGTGTGTGTGTGTGTGTGTGTGTGTGGACAAGCTTATGTAAGATCTTGTCCACCAACATGTGGGCACCACAAAGTCATCGTATTTTTTTCAATCACATCTTTGCAGTGAGAAGATGTGGCAAAAGTAATCACACTCTGTACTTAAGGAGAATTACAGATACTGTACTTGTGGGGGGGGGGGGGAACTAAAAAAAAAAACTCAGGTAAAAGTAGAATTACTCATTCAACTTCTTTACCCAGAAAAAGTAAAAATTACAGACTCTGAAATGTAATTAAGTACAAAAGTAAAAATATATTAAACGACTGGCGTGTTGTAATTGCGTGTGCCTTTAAGGGGCGTGGCCTTGTGAGTGACATCAGTAACATGCTCGGTTAGCCTTCGTGTGAGCCCCTGCAAGCAAGTTTTGGTTTACTGCAGCTCCTTGTGAGTGTTTTCATTTTAGATTTGTGCATTTCACTGTTTGTCCCCAATAACAAACGCCTGAAAGCGCCTCACGGACTTTGGCTCTCCTTGCCCACGTGAGAGGGAATTATTATAGTAACGGCATTGCTCCATTGTTTGTTCGACTTCACTCGAGCAGTCACAGCACCACGATACTTAATTACGTCCCGCCAATGCTGTGCCGTTGTTGTCGATAACGCTCCTCCCATGATGCTTTGCGACCGCCGCTGAAGTTTCCGTAGTGCGACGATGCCGTGGCGACAGACGTATCTGACGCTTTTGACCTGTTTCAAATCGACACACACACACATACACACTGTGTGGAGATAGCGTCAGTGGCCCAGTCTCCAGGCCCTCGATAAGGGGGAACCCCCCCCCCCCTTACAAAATGGAGTGGGGGCTGCTTACAGTGAGCAATGGAAACGCTCCCGTCGCTCCTAATCTCCAGCTCGGCTCCATAAACACAAACTCGGGGGGGCGTTACGCCGATTAGCTGATGATCTCATCAAAAGGCACCCTGCCGCCGTGTTTGACCAGCAGCTATGCGAGGCATGTTGCGCGTGTTTGTGTCATTTTTTTCAATCATACATTCCTAGAAGAGGAGGCTATTATTATTGTCTATAAATATGAAGGCCTGTGGTCGGTCCACTAGTTGATTGCGAGTAGGGACGAAAGCCTGATAAGAGTCGGAGCCGGGCCAGCGCAGGCCGGCCGTCTGTTAGCATTCCTGGTGTTTCTGCATATCCTGTTGACACACCCGCGCACACACACACACAAGCTCAAAACTTGGAGACGTTCAGGTCTGACTTGGCAGCCCTTTAAAGGACACTAACTTGAAGCACAATTCTAGAACTCTCCCAAAATGACTACTTCAAACCGATACGGCCGAATTCCTGTTTAATATCAGGCATGGGTCCTTGAGACTTTTTCGTGCATCCTGTTATGATCGACATACCCGCCCAATTTCATGTTGATCAGTTAAACTGGCATCGGGGCCAAACTTTTTTGGGCGGATACGACCACTGTAATTTGCCCTAGAATCTTGGCCTTTTCAAACTAAAATGGCCGACTTGCTGTTCAAGTTCAGGCAGGGGTCCTTGAGAGTTTTTCGTGCGTCCTGTCGTGATTGACATGTCCACCAAATGTCATGTCGATCAATTGCAATGCCACCGGGGGTTACGTTGTTTTTCCAAGTCTGAGTTTATATGAGCCCTGTAATTTTCCCCTTAATCTTGGCCTCTTCCAACCAAAATGGCCAACTTGCTGTTCAATTTAGGGGATTGGTCCTTGAGACTTTTTTTTGTGCATCCTGTTATGATAGACTTGTCCACGAAATTTCATGCCAATCGGTCAAAATGGTGTCGGGGGCCTCGTTATTTATTTTTTTGAATGTTTAACCTTCCAGGGAGCGCTACTGAGTGAGGTTTGGGAAATTGTGTTCGAAAGCCCTAATATGATTATTTTCCCCCCATAATACTGTAGATGTAGCATAATTATATTAGAAAATATGGTTGCTTGGCCCACAAAGTGTTAATGACTGTCCCCTTTTCAATCCTGCAAGGAGATGCATACAATGCTAACACAAATAAACACACCAGCTATGTTAAACACTGATAAGACACACACACGCACACACACGGGAGCAGACAGTTATGACAGAAATGTCGCATGGTCCACAGCGCTACTACCATTTTTTTCAATAGGATTTCCATCTAATGCATGTGAGCTAATCGTGCTAAAACATGTATAAAAAAAAATTCTATTTTTGCTCCCCCTTTATTTATATATTGAAAATATATAGAGAATGAGAATAAAACAACAAAGCCAGCAGAAGATTGTGTTTTGACGTTTTTAAAACATGAACACGGTTCAATTTGACTTGTAACGGGAAAGTTAGTTAAGTATACAATACTCCCTAAAACAAGTCAAAAGTAATGTGAATGGCAGAAAAAGGTGGTTTATGCCTTTATGCCTGTTCATAAACCAAATATATTTCTTTAAATAAATGTTTTGTTTTTTAAATGCCGTGTTGATGTGAACTATTACGGGTTCACGAGTGCACCGCGTGGACGACAAAAGCTCCTCCATCATGAGCCTCCATTATGGGCACAACCTTGACTTCCTGGTCGTCCAGAACGTCCTGGCGGTGTTCACCGCTTCCTCTCTTCCTATTTGCCACTTTCTCTCCTTCACGCGTCGGGAAGTCGGACACCATTCGTCACGGGCCCTTGTTTTGCTCGCGTCAGCTTTAACGAGCCAACGAGGGGGACGTCGGCTTCCTGAGACCACCCGGCTCGCAGACCCCGCAGAGGGTCCGATAGCTGTGCTTGCGACGGCTTTCTAACCTGAAACACAGGCAGAGCTAATTTTTTGATGCTTGCTGAACTGAATTGTCGTGAGCGACTGTGACGTTTCATTTTTATTTTTTTTTTCAATTCTGAGTTATAGTATGATTTCCCCAATTCTGATGTCATTGGCATTTTCCCCAACATTTTACAATACATTGGAATTTTTCCCAAAATTGTGGGTAAATAAAACATTTTTGGGAGAGTTTTGACAAGCTTATTGGGTAAATTCCAAATTTAAGTCAATTTTGGCCCAAATTGTTTTGTTAAAATCGGCAGGGATGTTTTAAATAAATTCTGAACTTCAGTGTCATTTCACCCAGCATATTTGATCAAATCTTAATAATGTCAGTGGCATTAAGTGGGGCAATTTGTGTTTAATTTTCAAGCTTTAGTGTCATTTTTCCCAACATTTCAACATTAAATTTTGAGCTTTAGAAGCATTTTGCCACCATAATTGAGAAATTTTGAAAAGTGAAAAAGAACTTTGGTAGCATTTTCCCCCAAATGTGTGGTTACATTCTGAAATTTAATGGCATTTTGCCCACCTTTTTGTTATAACATGAATTTTAACATAGCTTTTCCCTGAACATATATATATATTTCTAAATTTTTTAAAAAACTTACAGACTGCAAAATGCAATGGCATTTCCCCCAAATTTATGGTAAAGATTCAAACTTTGCATTTCAACAAATATTTGTCGAAAGTCCCAAACCTTAGCATCCACCCCCCCCCCCCCCCCCCCCCCCCCCACACACACACACAAAATGGTAGATAACAAACTTTAATGGCTTTTTCCTCAAATTTGTGGTTAAATTTGGAAATTTAGTGCTATTTACCCTTTCCTATTATTTCATTAAATTCTAATCTTTAGTGTCATTGTTATGACATTTTTGTGAAAAAGTCCAAATTTGAATGTCATTTTCCCCTACATTTTGGGTAAATTACAAACTTTAATGGCATTTCCCTCACACTTTTTGTCTAATTTTCAAACTTTAGTGGCATTTTCCAAACCCAACCCACCCGCTCACCTCGTTGAAACCCCCTAGCTCTTTCTTGTCATGGCAACGAAACTCCAATTAGAGGGGGGCGGGATGAGCACTGGCTCATTTGGGTCAGACCGGACCCCGCCGTTCAAAACAGGCTAAGATTCCCCAATTTAAAAAAAAAAAAAAAAAGCTGTAATTCTTAATTCTTCATCATCGGGGTATTTTGATGAAAGCATGCCATAGAATATGGAAGAAGGATGGCGGGATTAGCGGCGGCGTGGGGGGTGGGCAAGGAGGCGTCGCTGGGCCTCGCCCGTTGCCGTTCCAGTCGTGTTGGGATGCCTGAGGATTAAAGTGCGTGCTGACAATCGCATCTGTTTTGTTTCTCCAGTGTGCTAAGCGTGGAGAAATAGTGTGTGAAAATAGCGATATGGGAGCGTCGTAGGTGTGTGTGTGTGTGTGTGTGTGTGTGTGTGTGCGGAGTCATAAATATAGCGAGGCTTAAGGGCGTGTAAACAGGACTGGTGAAAGGCCTGATGGAAAAGCCGAGTCCCGCAATATTTCTTGCTCTTCTCGTAATAAAAATGAGATTTCGTTCAAGCTCCTTTCACAACAACGAGTGTGAATGAAGGAGCGGCTCGTACCACTGTGTGCTGCCACTTGCTGGAGTGGTACGGCCCGACTCAAAGGCTGTGGGAAGAAGTCCATCAAAGTCTCGAAGGCCTCGAAGGGCGGAGACGCGAACGAGATAACAGGAAATTAGTATTCATAACCTGAACTTGAAATGCAGTTTTCGTGACGTAAATATACCAGAATAATGAAATGAATGACAATTCTAAGTGGCCAAACATTTGTAGTGGTGCTTTGAGAGTCGAGTGGTAAATGCTAAATAGCATCTGCGATATATTGCGGTGCTTTGACCCTTTAAGCAAAAATACTGAACACAAACACTACAGCAACACAACAGTACTCGCAGTCATATATTCTTTATCCTATGTGTAGAAGGATTCATATTAACGCTGTAGTGATGAGCTAACAGGAGTAGAAAGTCTCAGTGAACAGTATATGTGTCAATCTGAAAACCCCATATCTCAATGTAGAATGATAAGTCTCTCACACTGTGTTTACTTCACATAATACCTTTTTTTTTCATTGGATTTACGTGATTTTGGCATGTCCCACACACTGCTTTGCTAACTGCAGTGTGTGTAATAAGTAATTGAACAATATTACATCAGAAAATAAGCGACACGGATGTATGTATTGACAAAATGAGTTGTTTTAATCATGGATATTCTATTTTTATAATCATACTGAACAATTTGTACGTGTCCCTGAAATTGCTGTCCATTATTTGGGTAACCGCGCATTTTGTCTTGATTCAGTGGCGAGTTGCAAAAAATATTTACACTTCCGTTTTGTGATTGTCAACATATTGGATGTTGGCAAGCTTAACATGTCCACTCTGCCATAGTGAAATATGAATTGATATAAAAATTGCTCATTATCCCCATTTTATTTTAGACATTCTGAACTAAAGAGACATTTTTGGATTTCCCAAACATTTTTGGTTACCCCGCGAGTCGCCAAAATGTCTCTGCAACTCATTTTGTTGTTGTTGTTGTTGAATTCCAAATGTTAGTGTAATTTTTCCAAACTGTTTCAGTACATAAAATGTCCCTCGGGATTGCGATTAAATTCCAAACTTTATGGCATTTTTCCCCAAATCTTTCATTACACTGTGAACTTCAGGAAGAAAAAAAAAAAATCTTCCATTTTAATTACATTCCTAACCTTATGGCATTTTCCCATATTTTTGATAAAGTCCCTAACGTTAGTGGCATTTCCCCCAAATGTTTCGTTGAACTTCATGAAATAGATTTCCCCAAAATTGTAATGAAATTCCATGAAGTTTGGAATGTAAGTGTTACGTTTACTGTAACACAATGTACTATTTAGTCTACTACAAAAAAAAAAAAAAAAGTCTTTTTCTTTTGTTGCTTACAAGTGTGATCTTGCGCGTGAGCATGGGAAGTGTTGGGCCTCAGGCGGGACGCTGGGGAGCCAAAGTGGTTTGCCATTCTCCTCAAATCCTCCCAAAGCTCCCTTCTCTTTCCTCTCTGAGCTCCTCGTGATCCTGGATGCCCGGAGGCCTCTCCAACACGCCGCCTCCGTGCTGCACAAGCGCAAAATGGGACAATTAGCGCAACGCACACACAAGAGCCTCTTTGAAGCGATTCACAAAAGTGGCTCGTCTGTTAACGCCGCGCTCTTTTGCATCCGGGAAGCTCAAAGATGCCGGATGAAAGTCAAGATGGCCGACCGGCGGTCGTGAGCACGTTCGCCTTTAAATCCTCATGTCAATAAGTCTTAAATCACACACGACAACCTGAAAACAAACATTACTGAGCCGTGAAAAATAAACACCAGTTGGATTTGAAGTACAACGAACCTCCGTTCTGATTGTAGGTGTTGCTCCTCTGAGTGTTAAGATAGCAGTTGTTCGAAGGTTTAGTATTACCGTAACGTCTATGCTAATTTCTGTTTGCACGTCTGTGGCTCTTTGAATTATATGTTAGCATTAAGCCAGCAGACCTTGGTGAGACGAAATGATATGGTTTGGTTGAAGACTTTGCTGTTTAAATAGGGAATGTTGAATTCTCTTTTGCTTTATGTGTCAGTTCTACAGTAATGTTGAACTAGGAGTGACAAACAGCTTGAAGCAAGCACGCTCAGCCTCTTATTTGGAGAAACGTATGGGTGAGTCTTCTTTTCGTTTCCTCAGAGTGATGTTATACCATATTATCTCACTTTTTGGAATGTGTGAATAGGCCCTAAGCAATACTTTAAAAAAGTGTTCTCACAAGTTTGTGTATTTTAATGAGTTTAAATGTGTTTAAAGCTTGTGGGAGGGGCAAACAATATTCAAGTTTTTTGATTTATTGATTTATTTATTTTGTTCCTCTACTGTACAGTGTATCTGGGGTGGGTCTGGAATGTATCCCCGCAATAGAAAGGGCTTTTCTGTATTAAATAGTAGATATAAAAAGTCTACACACCCCTGTTCAAACAGCAGGAATGGGAGAGAATAAGAACATAAAACCAAGATGAATCATTTCAAAAATTCTTGTCCACCTTGGCATTAAACTAAGTCCAATAAGTTCAACTTTCACCGTAACACATTTTCCCGCATGCATTTGGTAGATTTCAAGTGTGTTTTTGCAAATTGTGAAAGCAAGGTTGAACTTTTTGGCCATAATTCCAAAAGGTATTTTTGGCACAAAGACAAAACCATCATCGCCAAAAGAACACCATACCTACAGTGAAGCATGGCGCTGGCATCATCATGCTTTGGGACATTTTGTTTCTCGTTTGAACTGGGATCAAGGTCAAGATGGAGCGAATTATGGACACTTCCAAATAGTAGTTAGCACAAAACCTTTTGGCTTTTTGCAAGACGGCAAAAAATGTCAGGAAAAGAATACTAAAATAGCTGAACCTTTTTCTTGGGGGGGGTAATCTGAGGCACTTTAAATGGCGGTAGGTGTGATCTGACGTCTATAATATGAATGTGATTGGTTAATTCTGAACAGAGCCACATCCCACTTAGGAGAGGGTGTGTACAGATGTGCAACCGCATCTCTTATTTGCTTTTCCCGCCCCTCTTTTTGAAATAAAAATTCAATTCGGTCGCATCGCTTATAGATCACATTGATGGTGGAAAACGTTTAGAAATGTTTCATCTTGGGTTCCTTTATTTTCCCCATTTTACAAAAATCTGCCATTTAAACACGTGTGTGTAGACTTTCTATACTCACAATATATACTATAGTATTTTTTAAAACAACTGATTTATTCATTATTGTAATGTAAAGCCATAAAAACAAAAAGCTAAAACATGGTTTTATGGGACAAAAACTAAAGTAAACTGAAACGTAGGTCTATTAGGATTGTTATTATCGGCAATATGTTGTTGTTTTTTGGGGGGGGCATTGTTGTCTTGTTAAGTGACTTTAATGATGTTAAATATGGCTTCCCACTCTCAGCCTTCCCACAAATACGAAAGTTAAGAGGCTTCTGTGAGAATGTCAGTGACAAAGCACAAAGTGAGTGAAAGGCCTGCAACAAGTGGATGAGGACACTTTGAGCAATGGAGACGTTTATAATCCGCACAGAAACAAATGGACGCTTGAACAAGTGCTTGCAAAGTAGCTCATCCATCACTGTACAGGGGAGCTTGGACTCTTGGGGGGGGGGGTGTATGTGAGTCATTGGGTGCGTGGCGGGGGGGGGGGGGGGGGGGTTGTGGAAAGAGGAGGATGCTGGGTTTCGTTTGATAAAGGCGAGCTCTGCCGGATTAACTTGTCCCGAGTTTTGCTTCAGCGGCGGCGAGGCTGAGCGACGCGCTTTCAGCTCAGCAACATCTGGAACGTGTCAGCGGAGGCCAGACGCCGCGTCTGTGCCAGTAGAGCACATACACGCAAATGCACACACACACGGAGAAACAATATCAACACAAGCACGCAAACATAATCACACAAATCAATACCAATTTAGTTACAAATATTGCAAACAGGTAAAAACAATATCAACACAAACATATTTGAATAATGTCAACGCAAATCAACACAAATGTAAAAATAACATCAACACAAAGGTTGAAAACAAAAACCCACAACACAAACATGAATGTAATAACATCACATAAACATACACATCAAAATAAAAAAGAACACACAAACACACACACAGACAAATAACATCAACACAAGCACACAAACTCAGCAAAAATGAAGACAAATATAACATACTTAAAAAACAACATCAACACTAACACACATAGGATAAAAATAAAGACACAAACACACACCCATGAATATAAAAACAGCAACATAACAAGCACGCAAACAAAATCATACACACAAACATAAAAAGTACAATCAATTCAAAACAAAAACACACATAAACAAAAGAATTACAACCATGCACACATATCAACATCAACACAAACATGAATGTAAATGTAAATCAAAAAAACAACCCAACTGGTGAAATAACATCAATGTAAGCACACACAATCAAAATACAAATAACAACACAAACGCACACACGCACAGACGCAGAAATAACATCAAGAAACGTTACAATCGCACTCCCTAATTTAAAAGTAAAAAACATAAACACACACATGAACAAATCAATACCAACATACACACGGGCACACACACAAATATAAAAATAAGCAAACACACACATCCACCTTAAAATAATAAGACAAATTCACTCACAGAAAAATAACATCAGCACAAACACACACTCACACAAATGTTAAAAATAACCAACATACATACATAAATATACAAATAATGACAAACACAAACGCATGCACGCAAAAACACACAAATGTAAACATATTCATGGAAATACACAATGTAGAAATACCACACGTATAACACAACTGCATGCATGAACATCAAAATAACATTAACACACATACAAATGTATAAATAGCATCAATGTAAAAGTAACATCAACACAAATACAAATAAAGCTAACGATGAAAACAGTGATGCAAAAAATTTGTAAAATAACAACAAGAAAATACTATAAACATACACAATCATAAAAATAACAACATAAGCACAAATGAAGACTAAAATAATGCAAAGATACATGTAAAATAACGTAAGCTTAAATGTAAAAATAGCATCAACACACATGTAAATGTCAAAACATCTCCGCAAACACTAAAACATATAATAACAAAACGTGAGTGTAAAAATAGCATCAACACACACAAACATCAAAATAACATCAACACAAACGTGTGGTGCTAAAAAGTAACACACAAACACACATACAAATAAGTGTTAAAATAAGATCCACACACACACATGAACTTAAAAATATGGAAACAAAAATGTAGACAAAAATATCAACGCGAACACACGTGAAGATTAAAAAAAGACCAATTTAAACACCTTACAAGGCAGCGTGGACGCTTAGCATGAGAGCACTGATAGGATAGGGCGGCCAGATAGCTCGCTGGTGGGTTGCCACATGGAGCGTCTCTGCTCACACCAGACTGACAGCCGACAACCACAACGCAGCGCGCGCCGCGTCTACCAAACGTTACTGCCACTTCAAATGGATTGCATATCGGAGTATGAAGCATATCCTGCCATATACTTATTGGGAGTGAAATTCAATATAATCTAGTCAACTCTTCGCCAAAACATTAATGACACTAATGTTGTGGCAGATCAGTGCATACATATGCTATATGGACATGCGTGTGCGTGTCTTTGTGTGTGTGTGTGTGTGAGTGGGTGCGCGCTCCATATAGCTATTTATTAAACACTCCCTTCACTTAACCCAAAGTGACGTGATGTCGTAACTTGTTATTGGATATTTCATATTATATTGATTGTTTTAGTTATTTTTAATTGTTATTAATAATGGTATTAATGATACATGGTCATTTTGAATTTGCAGTTTATTTTATATGGATTTATTTTATTTTTTCTGGTGGTCTAAATAATAAGAATAATGCATTACATTATATTACACAGTCTGTCTTTTTGGGCACTCAGGGATACCGTACAAAGCATAAACAATGGAAAAAGTAACAATATGCATATGTATCAAACATGCTAATATTATCATAATATTAAAAGTATTGTAAGTGAACAAATTAATCCGGGGAAAAAAATTGGAAATAGTTGTATAAAAGATAAAAGTCTAATATTACAGCTTGAAATCCAAATTTAAAAGCCTATTTTGAAACCCTAACCCGGTTTTAAAATCCTCATTTAAAATCCTAACCCTGGCTTGAAACCCTAATTTAAAACCCCAAATAATCATGGTCTGAAACTTTGCTTTTAAACCCAAACTCTACCTTGAAACCCTAATTTGAAACACTACGAATTTGAAATCCTTACGTGTTTTGTAACCCGAAACACTGACTTGAAACCTCTTATTTAAAAGCCAAATCATGGCTTGGAACCCTATTTTTAAACCCTAACTTTGGCTTGAAACCCCAATTTGAAACCATGACCTTGGCTTGAAACCCTTATTTGAAACCCGAAGGCTGCAAATGACCGAGGGGATTAGTTTGGACACCTCTGGTGTAGTGTGTTATGAGGTTATTTCCTATATGAGTGCCATCTAATATTACATTGGGCTTCCCTGCTGACTTTCCATTAGTTGGCCCCAAACACAATTGACTTCCTTGAAAAAGCTGCCATCAGCAGCTAGTTGCAATGACAAGAACATTTTTCTTTTTTTTTTTTTTGGTTATTTCCTGGTTCTTTTGCGTATTGTCTTCGCCGTGCTACCGAAGCGCCACGCTGTACCCCTGCGGTGTCCTTTCACGACTCGTGGTGTTGAGGCCTGCTGAAAAGCCAACAGAAAGCAGGCAATGAGCTAAGTGACGCTTCGCTCTTTGGTGCCTCGTGCACACACACACACGCACTTCACACGCATACACACACACACAAGATGGAAGCAAAAAGCACACTACAAAGCCACGTCGGCTCCGACCAATCAGCACTCAGCCGCCAGTCGACAGGCCGCTCTTTTGTCCATCATTCAAGCGCAGACGAGAGCACAAACAAGTGAAGGGGGATATGTATGTGTGTGTGTGTGTTTTGAGGGGTGGGGGGTGAGATAAAAGCCCTCCCCCCTGCCCGCTGTAATCCAATTACAGGCCTGCAAATTTGATTGGCGCCCCGAGAGTGTGCCTTCAGCTGTCCATCATTAGTGACTGCAGTGTGGCTTTCAGAGAAAAGGGGGGGGGGGGGCTTTTAGTGCGCGTGCGTGTGCGTGTGTGTGTGTGTCTGTGTGACAAGGAGCAGGACTCTCGCTTTATCTCGACTGCCCTGAAAGACGACAACTCTGTCTTCATGTGTCTGACGTGCACGTCTGTGTGTGCGTGTGTGCATGTTTGTGTGCGTGTGTGTGTGTGTTCCATTAGGGGGTCCGTGGGACACAATTGAGGGTCCGTTTGATGGATGTGTGCGTTTAGCGTCAGATTATCAAACGTGGTTTGGAAAAGTGAATTCATCAAGTAAACAACGACGATGATGATGATGATGATGACGATGACGATGATCATCACGTTGATGACGATGATGAGAAACTTTTTTTTTGTCCTTGCACCAACGACAACGTCACTCTCAACTTGAAATATATTATCAATGCGTGCATTCGTCTCGTGGCGAAAATCAAACGATACCCCAAGAAACGCAAGAAAATCCTTTTTTTGATATTGGCGCAATGCATTACGGGATGCGTTGCTTTTCCAGCGTTTCTACGTGAAGGAACTGCTGCTAGCTGGTGAGAATGTCGGTCGTCTGCGCAGATGGCGACAAGACGCCAAAGGTATCAGCAGAGCGTCGCCTATCAGCCCGGCCGAGACCGGCCAGGAAGTCACAGACCCACGCACGCACCTAACCACCTACCGCCATCTTATCTTTTATTGGCCGGCCCGCTCGGACGCTTATCTTTTATTGGATGACTCCTCTGTCAAGCTTATCTATATTGGCTGGCTCCTCCTGAGCACCGGGACAAGACGAAGAAGGAGAAGGAGGAAAACGAGGGAGACGGAGAGCGGTTCACTGATAGTGTGGGAGAAAAACATCAGCCTGTTTCCACCTTCTCTCACTTCCTGTCCTGCAGCCAATCGCAGCGAGGCAAACACAATCAGATGAGTAGATGTATATTTAAATTTCAAATCTCACTAAGGCACTGAACACATACACAACCATTGGCATTATTAATAATATATAATTATAGAAAATAAAATTAACAACAATAACAATTATTATAATAATGGTATCTATTTTTAAGTCATAAATAACAAGTTACAAACTAATTTGAAATGCTAACCCAGGTTTGAAACCATCATTTGAAACTCTACCCTGTCTTGAAGCCTTACCTTGAAACCCTAACCCCCATCTTGAAACATAAACCTTTGTTTGATACTCTAATGCTGTCTTGAAGCCTTTATTTAAAACCTTAACTTTCACTTGAAACCTGAATTTGAAACACTAACCAGGTCTTGAACCCTTAATACAAAAGTCCCTAATTTGAAACCCCTATTTGAAATCCCAACCTTGAATCCAAACTATAATTTGGAACCCTAGACATGGTTTGATGCCCTAATTATGAACTCAATTGAAACCATAACCCAGGTTTGAAGCCATCATTTTTGCAGAAAAAGACGTCCGTCTCAACAATGGTGTCCTGGAGTCAGGCCTATTTATGAGCTAAACCGCAGATGAGCCGGGAGCAGGACGCACGGAGAGATGTAAGCGCAACGCCACAGAGGCCATACGTACATTTTTATTTTTCATGTAAACAGCATTAGTTTCATGTAGAGAGCATTCTACTGCCCTAAGGAGCCTGTAAAGCATGAAAAGTGCATTATTTTCACACAAAAAAAAAGATGTAAAGACTATTAGTTACATGTAAAAAGCATGACAAGAACATTATTTTCATGTAAAGTGCCTTAATTTCTTCTAAAGAGCATGTGAAGAGCATTCTATTGGCGTAAGGAATGTAAAGATTATTTTCACGTAAGGAGCGCGTAAAGACCATTATTCTCATGTGACGAGCATTGTTTTCATGTAAAGATCATGTAAAGAGCAATCTTTTCATGTAAGGAACATGTTTAAGAGCATTATTTTCCTTTAAAGCGCATGATTTTATATAAAGATGATGATTCTTTTACATAACATCAATATGAAACGTTCTTATAATGACCGCAGACTTATGACGGATTCTTTACAAAGTTTTTCAAAGGAATATGCCAATTGGCATTTTGAAAACCTTTCAACATTTTAATCAAGGCCTCTTTTGTTGTCAGTGTTAAAGATAGCAAAGGCCTTGATTTTTGAAATGTAAAAGTTTATAAGGATTTGTGGAGAGAGTGAAGTAAACCGCACCAGGAAATACGGTATAAAATACAGTTTAAATCAACTGTAAAACTACAGTCCATACGTTCAAAAAATAATGTACGACTTTACTCAAACGTAATAATAGCCTCTGTGTGTTTGTTTGTGTTTGTGTTTGTGTGTGAGTGTGTCTCAGCTCCCAGTTGCCATGACAACCGCCTCTATCCCACGGGCAGGAGCGCTGGTGGCTTATCGCTCTGAAAAGCTTTTAAAAGCTAAAAAAAATAAAAATAAAAATAAAGAGGTTAATGCAGCAGGAAGCAGAGCCTGATGGGTAAATAAGTTAACCACACGCCATGTCCGCCATTTACGATCAGTTTCCGCAGTTCCTGGTTGTTATTAACCATCCCAGTCTGCTTCTGTCAGCATTAAACAAAATATTTATGACCGTTTTGGAGGCTCTTGAACATGTTCTCATTTTATGTCATATTCATAGAAACTCGACTGGACAAAAACGCGGGTTTACCGTCTTCCATTTTGACGATGAAACTGTAATTCACCTGTTTCACCACTTGGCAAAGCGAATACAGTCCACCAATCGGGCTTTCATCCACCTATGTATTGGAATGCGTGACAAAAATCTGCGGCAAACATTGTGTCTCCTACGTAGACTGAAACCTTTTCCGATGTGACGCTCTACACAGAGTCTTTACTGAGAAGCATTATTATGAAAGAGTGTTGTTTTCACGTAAAGCGCATGTCACCGTGATTTTCATCTGCAGAGCATGTAAAAGCATTGTTGTCATGCAAATAGCATGTGAAGAGCTTGGGTTTTTTGTTTACAGAGCACTGTTTTCATGATGGAAGCAAAAGAGTCAAATTTGGGCCGATCATGTCAACACGTGTGTAGCCCGCTTTAGGACGTAAATATGCATTTGGACGTCATTGTCGTCGTCTTTGCTCCTTGGCGGCATCTTGGTATGCTAGACATGGACAAATACTGTATGGAACGAGTGAGGCAACACCATCCCAGACAACACACACACACACACACACACACAACCCCGCCTCCCTGGGAACAGCAGGCCGTCACTGTTAGCGTTACGTGCCACTCACAGCACCTGATAAGACAAGCGGAGCCATATCGGATCGCAACTGGGCTGGCGATCACGCAGAAGCATTCAAGACGGTTTGTTTTCTTTTCTTTGGTTCTGATGGCACCCTGAAAACAAAGCTATTAAAAACAAACAAACGCAACACTCACATGATACACTACCTTTTGATCGTTAGCGGCTAGCATGATCATTAGCGGCTAGCAGTCTACATCTTCATTCAGCGCACCTGGTCAAAAGACATATGGACTTGAACACACCCCCGAATCACAAAAGTTCCAAATTGAAGTATTGTGTACACAAAAAATGTTGCTTGATTAAGACTCAAACAAACAGACAGCGGCTAGCGAAAAAAGCTAACCTAGCAGTCAACGTCATCACACCGACTTTCTTCTTGTCTATAGACAGATGGACTCAAATGCACCACGTCAGTTACACAAACTCCAATTTGAAGTCTTTTTTTTACTCAATGATGACTTAAACAGACTGGTTAGAGCGTCAGCCCCACAGTTCTGAAGAGTGGGGTTCAATCCCCGGTCCCGCATGTTTTCCCCGTGCCTGTGTGGGTTTTCTCCGGGCGCTCCGGTTTCCTCCCACATCCCAAAAACATGCATTAATTGGGGACTATAAATTGCCCATTGGTGTGAATGTGAGTGCGAATGTTGTTTGTTTGTATGTGCGATTGGTTGGCAACCAGTTCAGGGTGTAACCCGCCTCCTGCCCGATGATAGCTGGGATGGGCTCCAGCACGCCCGCGACCGTAGTGAGGAGAAGCGGCTCAGAAAATGGATGGATGGGTGGATGGACTTAAACAGCCAACAGCTGGCAAAAGAAGATAACGTATCAGTCAATGACTTCACTCGGACGTCCTTCTTGTCTACGGACAGATGGACTCAAATGCACCATGCCAGTCACACAAGATCCTAATTAAAGGTATTTGTTCACGAAAGGCTGCTCAATGAATCAGAATCAGAATCAGAATCAACTTTATTTCGCCAAGTATGTCCATAAAAACACACAAGGAATTTGTCTCCGGTAGTTGGAGCCGCTCTATTACGACAACAGACAGTCAATTGACAGAGAGCACTTGTGAGACACAAAGACACTGAGAAAAATAGTCGCTGAGCAATAAAAGGTTGCTAGTAATCTGGTAATGCAAGTCCAATTTTGTATTTTTTTTTTGCTCAATTGTGCAAAAAGATGCAGAGTCCTCTAGCAATTAAAGCAGTTTGAATGACTAATATAGCAATAGTCCGTTGCAATGACCATTGTGCAAAGGGCGCCGAGACTTCAAGGAATGTACGCAGTTTAAAGTGACGAGTAGTGCTATAATCTGGGACAATGCCAATTTTGCAAATGTTGCAGATACTCCTCAGTCAGTGTATATAGACACAGTGTGCAAGTGGTGCACATGCTACTCTGGCATGAGTGGCCAGTATTGGTCAACAACAGATATGCAAATAGTGCAGCGTGAAGACTACAACAAACATCTAGCGCTTAGTGCAGGGGTGTCAAACTCATTTTTGTCGCGGGCCAAGTTGTAGTTATGGCTTCCCTTGGAGGGCCGTTATGACTGTGAACCCATATAAAATATTGTCTCATATTCACATATACACAACATATTGATGGATAACTAGTTTTAAAATCAGAAACCAATAAAAAAAAAATGCACTATTATTACCTTTATTCCAAAAAGGTGATTGTAACATAAAATGCTTGCAATATCTCAACATTAAACAAGGAAAGACACCAATTTTGGTATTTTCACAGCATCTTTTCGCACACTTCCTTCTTGACAACAGGCAGATGGACTAAAATGGGCCACGCCAGTTACACAAGCTCCAAATTGAATTCTTTTGTACACAACAAGCTGCTCAATGATGCCTCAAACAAATAGCTAGCGATTAGCGAAAGAAGCTAACATGGTAGTTTACGTTTTCACTCAGACTTTGTATATATTCTGTCCATTTTTATGAACCTATTCACCTCAATATTCAGTCTGTTTAACTTTGTATGCAACCTATCCATCTTTATATGTATGTGGTCATCGATCTTTTTAAAAATTATGTTGTTTATGAGTTGTCTATCTTTATATACACTATGCCTGTCTTTCTATACAGTCTATTTGTCTTTATTTACCCACACTAATCTTTATAGCCTATACAATGGATTATCTTAATGTGTGTTGTATACAGTATGTGTGTATACATGAGTGTGTGTGTGTGTCGCATCAGCTCCTAGATAGACTTATCTCGCAGACGCTAATGGTGTCTGTGCTGCCCATTAGCGATCCACAATTAGTCAGCGTCTCAAATTAGCGACACGCCCCCGAGTGTCTGCTCTTTTATCAGAGAGCTTTCAGGACGTCTTCGCCGTCTTTGTTGATTGAGCGAGGTCAAGAGCTGCGCTGGACGCTAAAATAAGCTCACCGGTGTGGTGCGTTTGAGTGAAGACGAAGACTACAATGCTATGTTAGCTTCTCAAACAAGTTGCTATCTAGCTACTGGCAGTGTTGGTTCTGTTAAGCCATGTTTAGCGTCGTTGCCGCTTCTATTTTGTTAGGTGGTTACTTCCTTTTTTTGTTTGATTGTTTGTGGAGCTTGCATTGAGCAGATTTTTGTGCACAAAGGCCCTTAATTTTGGAGCTTGTGTAACTGCTGTGGTGCTTTTGAGTCCTTCTTTCTGTTGACAGGAAGCACCACTGAGTGAAAATGTAGAATGCTGCATTAGCTTCTCCCGCTAGCTTCTGGCTAGCTAGCGAGCTGTCACTGCTTACTTCCTGTTTATGCTCAATCCACTATCTTTGAACAGCTTTGATTTTGGATATGGTATGACTTCTGTGCTGCTTTTGAGTACATATGTCCGTTGACAAGAATGAGCACTGAGTGAAGAGGTAAACCACTACAATAGCTTCTTTTGCTAGCTCATAGCTGCTTGTTTGTTGAATCTTCATCAAGCAGCTTTTTATGGGCAAAATAATTCGATTTGGATATTGTGTGATTGCCATTTTAGTCCATTTGTCTGTTGACAAGATGAATAAAGACGTAGACTGCTAAATTAGCTTCGCAATAGTGCTTCACAATATTGTGTAATAATTTGAATATTCCCACTGTATCATGGCATCATTTTTGCAATGTTACATTATGTTTAAGAGATGATACGTCATTAAATTGAGGCTTAAGCTAACATATCATGCGTGTAAAGTAACAAAGTTTGAGTTCATACTAAAAGATGAAACCCTCCTTAGGATCCGTCAGGAGAAGTGCATCCACACGGTACAGTAAATGTACTGTACACGCACAAACAGTTTGTGTGTGAACCTCGAGGGAAAAGCAATAGCTGTGAAAAACTGCTGCTAAAATCCAAAGATATGGAACATACACGCTCACACCTCTGAATGGACTTCTCACACTTACACACTCACACACACACACGTTGTGATATAACACATCCACAATGTCACACATCCCAACTCCCGACACAAATAAAAATGGTGTCCACTTTGTCATCTGATGGAGTCCGACGTTCGGCAGTGATGCGCATTAAAAAAAAAAAAAAAAAAGTGTTTTAAAATGCACCATTGATTCCGCTGTTGTGATACATTTAGTATCCGATTTATTGGATCTGTAACTAAATACATGTTTAGCATGTTTACAGTTGGCTTCTTAATAGGGGCGGTAAATGCAGAAAAAGACACATATGGTATATTCTGCCAAGTCAAGTAAAGTCCCCACTAAATTCCAAGCAGGTCAAGTCATTACTTGGGTTAGGCTAGTTACAGGTCAAGTCATACGGTCTTGCTCAGTCACAACATACACTGTATTGTCTACTCAATTACAGCAGATAGGGACTGAGCCCTGCCGCGAATAAATGCCACCGTCCCTAAAAGGGATTTGTAATTGTGTATAGATGCCACAAGATGGCAGCAAAGCACTCAGAAGAGAGAGGATCATAAAGCATCAACACCATGCATCAAACTGTTCACAATCATGAACCCCATGTGCATAGATGACTGTCTTGAGTCGTTAAATAATTCAACACACATAAACCACCTCCACATGAGGCTTATCAATAGTACAGTATTTGTTAGCATACTAGCCTAAATAACATGCTAGCACAAGCAAATATAGGATGTGCACTAGCACATTACACAAACGTATTAAAGCTATTTTTGGAGCCCCCTGCTGCTGGAATTCAGCATTACAACAAAGCGGTCCGTCGCTTGGGTATGACGTAGGCTGTGTCGAGTCCAACCGTCTCCCCCTCTCCCAACCCCTCGGGGGTGAATATAAACCAACGTAGTGTATAATAGAGCTGTTGAAACCCACGAGGACAGCCAACGGCTCCTCGAAAAGAGGTCGATTTTGTTAATTTGCGGCAATTTGCATTATTATTTTCATTTAGACGACTATTTTATGCTACAGAAAAGCAAAATAATATTTTGAGTGAGCGTTTTACAACTATGCTCCTCCATTGCTCAGCAATCCTCTTCCTTTCCGTGCTCTCATTTCCTTCTACGTCATTTTGTATGCGCCACCAACTGGGCCAGTGCAGGAAATGAATTGGGCATTCACTAAATACAAAACAAATAATCAAGTGAAGAATACACCTAGATGTTAGAGGAGCTGACAGGCTTAATCAGCATTTTGTCATTTCCTCTAGTCTTGGCTTGAGTGAAAATATTTTCTTTTTAACAACAAAAAGTAGTGGATCCCAGCTTTAAGTAATTGAATTCACCTTTTGGCATTTACGCACAGTAATAAACGTTACGGAATACAGGCAAAGCAAGTCCTAAACTTGCCGACTAAAGTCTGACTTGGGTCAAGTCATGTGACTTGAGTTCCCCACCTGTGTTTTTGATTATAGGCATTATATTAGCTGTGTACCAGCAACATAAAGTTGACAATCATCTCTCAATTGTTTTAGCCGGGTGTACCTAATAAAGTGGCAAGCAACCGGATGGAGTGGCGTCTCCGGGGGCGTCCGAAGGTTCTTAGCGGGTGCCGGGTGTTTATGTGACACCTCTTCATGGTGCTAATGCCGGAGAGGCGTTTAACAGCCGGGCAGGGTAATGGACGCTCGGATGGCGGCGAGGGAGAGTCAAAGGGGGAGTGAAGATGTTGTTAAGCAGGCAAGAGGAGGCTGATTGGGTGGGGGCGCTTGTGCCGCTGCGCTGGATGAAAGCTCCCCGACAGGCCGTCGTCGCGGTAACTAATTTGCTGAGATTTTCCACTCGACTGGAGGCACGAGGAAGAGGCCCCCTCGGACCCCCCTTAAGTCCCAACTTCCCCCCTCAGCACTTTCACTTGACATCAGGCTAACAACACCACTGACAAGAAGCCACAAAGCTATCTCACACTACACTTTTGTTACTGCCATTTTCTTCAGCCTTAAGAAATAATACACACACACAATTCAACCCGACGCCGAGATTTGAGATGGACAAAATAATTCATCATTAAAGACCCTTTAAAGTGAATTCTAATATTTGTTTCTAAATAGATTATGCATGTTTGAATGTTATTAAAGAAAACATGCAAAGACTGGAAACTATGTAGTCGTCCATTTTGGAGCGAAAGCATTGAACTGTTTTTTCACCATCTTTCCTGAATTTTTTACGCGGGGCTATTAGCAGTTTCCAGCTAGCTGTGCCTACGACCCGAAAATGCATCTTTAGAGCCTTCGAGTGCCTCATTGTCAACAGTGAGTACATTCACGTGACGCAGAGAAAAACGGAAGAATGTTGGGCTTTCAGTCCGATTTGACTGGGGTTTCCAGCTGTCATAGCCGCTTTAGAGTGCCTCATTGTTGGCTGTGTGTGGGCACACTCGACAGGGAAAAGGCGGAAGAGCGAGGAGAAAAAGGCAAAGTCTGACATGACAGTCTGACATTGAGTAAGTAGACAGCGGCTTCACGTTGGCGTAGCTCTTTTAGAGTGCCTCATTGTTGGCCATGAGTGTGCGCACGTCAGGAAGAGAAGGGTTAACTTAAAAGTCCGACTTGACAGCCACCGTGTGGACAGGGTCGACGCTCTGGCGTGGCCGCTTTAGAGCGACTCGCTGTCATGGCGTGGAAAACCCCCTCGACGACCCGGTGGAATATATTCCAGCCACTGGAGGCTTTAAGTGGATATATATTTTGCGGCTCAAACATGTAGTTATGTGTAGGCATAAGAAAGACGCTGAATGAAGTGGCATCCATTTTTTTTCCAGGTTGTAGCAATGGTATTTGACTTACAGTTGACAGTTGAGAGGGTCCTGGGTTCCGTGTCCCACGGCTTTTGAGAGCAGAGAAAACGGCTCGATTTTCACTTTTTTGAAGACTCATTACGTATATATATATATATATATATATATATATATATATATATATATATATATATATATATATATTTGTAATCATTCATCTTTGGCAAGGTTGTTAACAACACTCATCTCCGTGGTGTGCCGAATTTAGAAGACTAATATTTTCCCTTTTGAGGGACTTTAAGGGAAGAGTTTGTGCCTTTTGAGAAATCTTGTCAAGTTTACGCATAGAATTCCAGCTTCAGTTTCTCAACGCGAGGGTTGAGACGTGGTCCTTTCCAAAGGCCGTAATCCTCTCCTTCCACTTTCACCCCAGACAGACGCTGAGCGCTAAGCGCAGATTATTGCAAGCAATAACAACACTTCCAACAATGGAGCTTTTTTTTTTTTCCTCGGGGCCGCTTGGCTCCACTCCAGTTCACTCGCTGTTGGTTTAGCCGTCGTGCTAATCCCTCAATTTGGAGAGTCGGCTACAGCCAAGACAAACGCAAGACGCGAGTCCGCCAGATTACAGCATGACAACCATTGTTGCTTTCACTTGCTGGACGCTTGACCGAGTTTTGTTTTGGGAGGATTACGACTCAAAAATACAACTGGAAGTAATACATAAAGTATATTCTCAAAAAATACAGATTTATTCTCAAAAGATTACAGTTTTTTTGTTTTTTTTCCTTGACCGAAATCTGACTTGATTCTTGTAAAATTGCAACTCTCTGGCTTCTGACTTTACTTTGGTTTATTTACTTTATTTATTTATTTACATATTTCCTTCTCAAACAGGTGAAGCTTTTTTTCTCAAAAATACAAATGTACTCACATTTCAACTTTTTCAACATAACCCATCCATCCATTTTCTGAGCCGCTTCTCCTCACTAGGGTCGCTCGCGGGCGTGCTGGAGCCTATCCCAGCTATCATGGGGCAGGAGGCGGGGTACACCCTGAACTGGTTGCCAGCCAATCGCAGGGCACATACAAACAAACAAGCATTCGCACTCACATTCACGCCTACGTGCAATTTTGAGTCGTCAATTAATGCATGTTTTTGGGGATGTGGGAGGAAACCGGAGTTTCTTGAAAAAAAAAAAAAACAACTACATTCAAATAAGATTGACAGACTGTTCTTAAAAAATATCTGGAAGAATATCACAACTTTTTATCAGAATATTTTTGGTGAATATTTTTTTTTTCTTCCCCAGCATAGGTGAAAGTACGAGGAGGTGAAGTGGCCGATGTTACGTGACAGGATGACTTTGCTGTGAACGTGTCCTTATTTAGTATGGTGGCTGCTCAGCAGGGTGGAATCACAACACAATTACATCGTTGCTCGTTGAAGACCTGTAGCTCAGGAGAAGGCGCGTATCCTCTTAGCTTTTAGCACCAGGCTGCTGCCGCTAAAATGACATCGCTGTTTTGCAAAAAGGCTGTCAGCTTGTTATTCGCTTCTCGCGTGTCTGTCGCCGCTCAAATACTCTCAAGAGAAGAAGACCGTGTCTCTTCCGTTATTCACAAGAGTCGAGCATTTCGTTTTAACGTCCGACACTTGTTTGAGTAGCTCAGTGACGACGCCCCCTACAGGCGCAATCAGAAACACTCCATGAGGTTGTATGTTTAGAAATTTTACTTTAACTTTGTTTTTTGGTTTGTTTTGTTTAATATACCTCAAACTCGGACAAAACTTTGATTGAGTTAGATATACGTAACTAACGATTAACTCATATTTGCAACAGCAGGTTATGGCTAAATGCTAACATGCTGCAGCCTTCTGTAGAATACAATAAAAAGGATATTTTGAGGCAATAAGAAGAAATCATGCAAGAATCAATTAGTATTTTTTCAAGAGAAAATAAGATGTTTTTCAGGGTGAAAAGGGTCTAACATTACAATAATACTCACTTTTTTTAGATTAAAGTCAGAAAATCTATTTTTTTTTTTTTTTTTCGAAAAATGCTTTATATCACAAGAACTTGTTTTTTTGAAAAGAATATATTTTTGAGGAAAAAAAACATAATGTCACATTAAAAAACCTACATAATCATGTGAGGAAATAAGTCATACTCTTATGTACATATATTGTAGTCGTACGTGAAAATCTTTTATAAAGGGTGGGAAAAAAGTCATAATCCTGTGTGAAAAAAATTGCGAAAAACACGTTCCCGGGAATATAAAAAGAATTTTGCAATTTTGCGTGAAAAGAGTATAAAAATGTTTAATCTTATGTTGTTAAAAAAGTTATAGTTTTGCATGGAAAAAAGTCAGAAAAAAAGAGTTGGAATCTTGTGGAAAAACTTTGATAAAAAGAATGTTATCTAGCCTTAAAAAAACAAATCCTATCTTGTGTGTGAAATTTTTAATCTTATGTGGATAAAAGTTTAATTTAACAGTTAAAAAGTCATCGTCTTGCTTGAAAAAATGTCAGAATCTTAAGTGAAAGAATCAAAATCTGGCACGAAAAAAGTGATTATTTTGCACGAAAAAAATCAGAATCTTTTGCAAGGCAAAAGTCGGAATCTTGCCTCGTGAAAATGTGTCTTAATCATGAGTCAAAGTCAGAATCTGGCATGAAAATAATTTATTGTAAGAAAAATTATGTACTCTTGCCTGAACAGTCAGATTTTTCAGGAATATAACTTTGTGAAAAAAATTGTTTGCCCACAAGAAAAAAGTCCATTTAAAAAAAAAAAAAACTCTTATGTATCCATTTTTTTAATTTCTAGATATTTTTAAGACATCTGTTTGATATTTTTTGTCTTCTTCCCATTCTCTGTTTGCTCCTCTTTTCCTCACAGACTGACACTAGTTACCCAAAATAACATGCACAGTTGAACTGAAGTGAACTAAAGTGTCGTGCTTGGGTGTACAAGTGGATTATGGTGGAGGTTACAATTGGGAGGACTCAGGGGGGCTCAGGAGGGGGAAGGTGAGGGGTGGGAGGGGGGGACGGGGCTTGGTCCTGCATTTGAACTTAACCCGACTGACTGACGTAGCAATTAACATCAAAAGCAGCAAAGGCAGCAGCGCAGTGTGACGCTGCGCTAATTAGTCATATGAACCAGACAGTCTGTACGTATGTGTGTGCGTGTGAGTGTGCTAACAGCAGGTGGATTAGAATGGACTCTGTGAAGACAAAGTGTTGTTCAGTCATCTAATTGGAATTTATTTTCACTGGAATGAATGGAAATGGAAATAATCCATTCAAGGACCAAAGTGTCGGCCCTTTTCATTTCTGAGCGGCAAAGAGGCAAAAATATTCCAACATTTTCGCACTATCATTCATTTTTTTAAACTATTTCATTTACACTCAACCTGTGTTTATTGCAGGGGATACGTTCCAGACCCTGCCCTGCGACTGACTGGCGACCAGTTCAGGGTGTAGTCCGCCTTTCGCCCGAAGTCAGCTGGGATAGGCTCCAGCGCCCCGCGACCCTAACCAGGATAAGCGGTGTTGAAAATGGATGGATGGACATTCTAGACCCATCTGCAATAGGTCAAAATCTGCTAAATGGGCATAAAAAAAACTTCATTTTGTGTAATTTTACCTCTCCGACATTCTTAAAACACAAACTAATTAAATAACAGTTTCTAAAGTATTACTAGTGCCAAAACTGACACGTAAAACAAACGAGAATTAAACATCGTGTACTTGGGAGTTTAATAGTACATACCATGCGAAATGCCATAGATGGGCTCACAGAAATTCGCCTAGATGTACCTTTAAACAACTGGTACCTTAACTCACACAGAGCAGTAACACGTAGAAACAGAGTGTACAACAAAAGAGATTTAAACATTACATACTGAAACACCCAAAAACTAACCCTAACCAAACCGTGTCATTTTGTCGAACAAAAGCCTGCAAGCTAAATGCTAACATATTATGCAAAATGTCCAACAGACTTTCGCACTCTTGCACGTTAGACCTAATCATTGATTGTAAGTGATTTCATATTTCTTCAAAATAAAGTCACTTATTTTTACAATTGTAAATTAACCATGTTAAAATGTTGCCTAGAAACGGAACAAACACGAAACAGATTATTTTGGTAATAAACCAGCATAGTTTGAACTAAAAGCTTTCTCCACCCTATGTTTATTATTTTTTATATTAAGACAATACAGAGGTGCCTTGGCTTACAAGTTTAAGTTGTTCTGTTGCCATGCTCATAACTCAAAACACTCATATCTCATAGTTCCTGATCCAAATGAATGGAAATGCCGTTAATCAGCTCCAGCCCCCCCAAGAAACACCAACACAAATGTTTGTAGTGTGTTTGTAGAGAAGAAAATAGCACGCCACAATATTGTATTTTATTAAAAACAAACACAATAATAACAAAAAAAAACAAATTAAGTGCAGTTTGTGCATCATGTTAATTCAGTGGTGATTGTGCTGCTCCATCTGGTGTAAATACACAAAGAAGACGGTCACAAGAGCCCAGTAAGCTGCAGTAAAAATTGTCCTTTTTCGCAGAGGATAAGGAATATATGCCTGTGAGTGCTGTTGAATGCTCAATCTACATATGTTGCTAATGTCTCTGTTCAAATATGTCTTCTAAAGGTTAATAACGACCGCAACATCGATAGTAGTTATGTTAACCGTGCATTGCACTTTGCATTATGTGTTAGCGAGCAGACTTTTGTAAGACAAATTAATGTGGTTTGGTTGAATACGCAATGTGTAATTCTCTTTGTCCGATGTTTAGTTTTACAGTAGTCTTTTTTTTGAAGAATTGTTCGCTATCTGCTGCTTGTTGTGAAGTTCGTTGCTCGCAACTCAAGACCCCCCAAAAAAATCCTCTATGCGATGACTCGAATCTCGAAAAACTCATTAGTCGGGTCACTGGTAAGTCGAGGTACCACTGTATAGGTTTTGACTCGGAACGGGCTTCGAATAAAGCATTCACTTTTATTTCCCGATCAGTAAAAGTGTCACCTACAAAAGCCAAGTAACAATTTGCCAGGTGATAGTATTTTTCATATAGTGTGTTCTACTTTAGCCATAAACCCCTTAGAAAGGCTCAGGAATGAAAAGCGTGTGATGGGTGAGTGGCACATAACAAGATCTGCGCTGCACTCAGGGATATGACAATGAAAGCATCTCCGCCATTATCCCGCCGGATAAATGGCCTCCGTGCCGCGAGGTCGGCCGCCCGCGACGGCCAATCCCCCTCAGAGTGGAATTTGGTGGAAAAATAATCGCCCCGTGATTGAATTGCCCGGCGGGACGTTTGAGCCCGGCCCGTAATAAAATGGCTGTTGTCGCGAGCCGACCTTTTTGGCCCCACATGGCCGCTTTTTCAGCAGATTACACCGACTATTTGCCTACAGGAAGACGTGTAATGTATGTACATGCCCCTGTTTTGTCAAAGTAAATCCCCATTACAGCACACAAGATTCTGTTTATTACACAAAGGCTGTCACCCGTATTGCTGACCGGGCCACATGGAGCCTTCGCAGAGCCGGAAAAAAAACTGTACATACTGTCTTTGTTTGCATGGTTGACAGCTGCTAAAATATGATATAAATGTGTTAAGAGTTTAAAATAAAGTGCTAAAATGACACATTTTTCAAGAGTAGTCTTTTTTTTTTTTTTTTTTTTAGGATAAAAGGTGTCATATTATGAGACGATTACGAGAAGGTATTAATTTTCTCGAGAAAAATGTTTTAACCTTACGAGAATAGACATTTTTGACAAGTTGTAATATATCGTTAAAAGCCATATTGTTCAAGAACAGTCATGTTTGTTTTTTTACAAAAAAAGTCACAATTTTAGGAGAATAATGTTTATTTTCTCAACCAAAAAAAAGGAGAATTAGTCATTTTGAGACAAAATAAGTCATGAACTTACATAAAGACGCTAATAAATAAATCCTTGTTTTACAAAACTAAAGATGTGTTTTTCTCAAGAAATAATCTTACAGAGATAAACTCACAAAGTTGTAATTGTGACATGTTTGGAACAGGCGCGAAAGGCAAAATTCTAATGCTTACTCTTAGTCATAGTTTTCATGAATTATGCTTGAAATCTAGTTGGGTTTTTTTTGCTAAAAGCGCAATCATGCTAACAAATTCTGGTCTCTCTGCCCCTTAGAAATAAAAACACTGCCTGAGGAAGTTATAATTGCAATATAGTTGGAACATGCACTAACGGCGAAATGCTAACGTCTCCTTGAAGTCATTGTTTTCTTGACTAATGCCTGAAATGGTTTTATTTTGGTTAAAAGTGCTAAAATGCGAAGATATTCTTGCCTCTCTACTGCTCCAAAACAAAAACACCCCCTGTGGGAGTTGTATCTGCAACATATTTGGAACATGCATTAAGTTTGCAAATGTTTGGCGCAGGCGCTAAAGGCTAAATGCTAACATCAACTATTAGTCATCGTTACGATGACTAATGCTTGATTTAGAGTTTTGATTTAGCTAAAAGCGGTAGAATTCTAAAATAGCCTTGCTTTCTCTGGCGATCAGAATCAGAAATCCAAACACCATCAGTAGAAAATGTAATAGCGACATACAGTGGATATATTTGCGTTTTGGCATCCATTGATTCACCTATTTGCGGGAAGGGGGGGGGGAGTTCTGCAGCAGGGTTCCACTGTATTTGGAACAAGCGCTCAAGTCGTTGTTTTCATGACTTATACTTTAAATGTATTTTTCATTCAGCTAAAAGCACTAAAATGCTCAAATATTCTTGCCTCCCTGCTGCTCAGAAATCAAAACACCCCCTGAGGAGTTTGAAATTGCAACAAATTTGGAACCAACGCTAAAGGCTAAATGCTCAATTTTAGAGTTAATTCTTTGCTGCTTGTTTCCCATTATCCTTCACTGTAAATATATGTACACATTTTTAAAATGTGTCCATTTTAGAGCCTTGTAGTTTGTGCGAGTGACTGGACTGTTTGGCTTGGAGCCGCGTTGCCCCTTCAAGGCCCCGCCGGCCCCTCAAAGTGTGAATAATATCCAGCGAGCAGCGCAAAGGAAAGCTTTTAGCACATTATCCACTGCAGACGCCAACGCTCACTAATCCACTTTGTCAGCGCGGGTCTCTTATTAAATATCTGCACAGGCACATTTGCATTCTGGACTCTCCTAAAAGCTTTAAAACCCTCGCACATCGTTCTCAAACACACGCATGCGCGCACACGCACGCACACACACATACATATCGGGTCACATGGAGGACACACACACACAAGTGTGGGACACTTTAGAGGACACAACACGCACTATATTTGCTATAAATAGCGGTCTTGTCCAATCTTTTTGTAATTACAAAATAAAAATATGTCTCAAAAGTTGAAAAAAACGAAACACAAAAAAAAACAATAACAACAATGAACCAGCATCATGTGCGATGTGACACTTCAGCTCAGTCAAAGAATTAAGTCGACAAGTGTGTTTTGCTTTTGACATCTTAGGAGTGTTTGTTTCATTATTGCGCCACTGAGCAATACAGGTGATAAAGAAAGCTGTTAATGATAACCATAGAAGAGGAAATTAAACATATGGGTTACAGAGGAAACGGTGGCAAAAGAGGAAAAAACGTGATAGCCATAGAACAGGAAATGAAATGCATGGCTATATAGAAAAAGGTGGCAACAGATAATGAACATAAAACATATGGCCACACAGGAAAGGGTGGTGGCAAAAGAGGGAAAAATGTGATAACCATTACACCAAAAATGGAACTGAAGGCTACAGAGGAAATGGCGGCAAAAAAGGACAAACATATCATAACCATAGTACAAGAAATAGAACTGAAGGCCACACAGCAAAGAGTGGCAAAAGGGGAAAATGTGATAACCGCAGAACAGGAAATGGAACATATGGCTACATAAGAAAAGGTGGCAAAAGAGGAAAAAGGCTGATTCTATCCATTGAACAGGAAAATTAATGTATGGCGACACAGGAATGGGTGGCAAACGAGGAAAACAAATTAATAAACCGAGAACAGTAAATGGAAAGTATGGCCACACAGGAAATGTGGTGACCGTAGAACAGGAAATCCAGCGCATGGCTACATAGGAAAAAGTGGCAATAGAGGAAAAATGGTGCATTTATGGTCCCACAATAAGAATTCATTGTTGACAATTTGAAAATGTACTTCATGCTGTATACTAAATAAGATTACATTAGCGCATACTTGCTTCTGGCAACATAATACAAGTAAAGTATACAAAAAAATGAAAGGCTAATTAGCTTTAACATAGGTGGCGCTATCACTTCAAGGATTTTTTTCTCAAGCCAATCAGAAGCCAGAAGGAACTCATTTTGAATGTGAACCAATTATCACTCAACAAAAACTAAAATGTCAAACCTTAAGTAATGTCACGCATTATTCGTAAAAAAAATGTGTTGTATAAAGTGTTAAAAAGTTGAAAATTACGCAAAACTGCCATATTTAAGACCGAGCAAATATTTCTTAAAATTGCGATTTGAATAACGTTAGGTTTCCACGTCGAAATACATTTCTTACATTTAGTTGGTTATGAATGTAATTGTCAATTTAAATGCAAAACCTGGCCCTGACATAAAGGCTAATGCTAAGCTAACAGTCACAAAACAAAAGTCAATGTAAATGCGAGAACATGTTAAATTCGACAACCTACAGGGGTGACGCTAACACAAAGCTGCCACTTAAAATTGGCAATCAAATTCTGACACCGATGAAATTCAATGACGTACAATAATGAGGCTGACACCAAGCTGAAAGTTACTAGCAATCGTCAATCCAAAGCTTCACTACGTGTGGAAAAGATGCTGATGCAAAGCTAACAGTAACGAACGATCTAAATGTAATCTAAATAAAAGCCCATAAAACCAGGAAATTTAAAAATGTACAGACATGATGCTAATATGAAGCTAATACGTATTACTTTAATACTAATACTTTATTATTATTAAAGACCAAGTCCGAAACCTAGGTGTTCTGATAGATTCCGAACTGACTTTCAACAGTCATATCAAATCAATTACTAAAACTGCCTTTTACCATCTGAAGAACATATTCAGAGTGAAGGCTTGCATGTGTCAAGCAGAACAGGAGAAGCTCATCCATGCTTTTATCTCAAGTAGACTTGACTATTGTAATGGTCTTCTGACTGGACTCCCTAAACAGAGCATTAAACAGCTGCAGCTCATTCAGAATGCACCAGCTCGGTTTCTGACCAGAACAAAGAGGTCAGAGCATATTACTCCCATTCTAAAGTTTTTACACTGGCTTCCAGTCAGCTTTAGAATAGATTTTAAAGTTCTGCTACTGGTCTATAAATCACGAAACGGTTTAGGTCCTGAATACATGAACGAAATGCTAATGGAATATGAACCCAGAAGGGCTCTGAGTTCGACAGACGCAGGTCAAATAGTGGAGCACAGACTCCAAAGCAAACATGGTGAAGCAGCATTTAGCTGTTATGCTGCACACAAATGGAATAAGTTGCCAACAGAAGTGACGTCAGCACCAAGTGTGCATGTTTTTAAGTCCAGGTTAAAAACTTTTCTTTCTTCCCGTGCTTTTTAGAGCATTTCCACTTTTAAATGATATTTCTTGCACTGTGCGCCCTTTTAATTGTATTTTTATTTGTTTCTCTTTGTTTTAAATGTTTATAAGCTTTTTTGTTTCTAAATGCTTTTAATCATGTAAAGCACGTTGAGTTACCTTGTGTATGAAACGCCCTATATAAATACATTTGTTTGCTTTGCTTTGCTTATTATAGTTGTTATTATTGTTAGTATTTGTATTTTCATTTTCTTTTGTTTGTTTGCGTTATTTCCCTTCCAAGCCAGAAAGCTTTCTCCCCAACAAGAAGAAGATAGCAGTTGACTTACTCGCGCATGCAACTCCTGTGCACCATGACGTCTTTGCTGCCCCGCCCCCCTTCCCACAAGGCCTGCTCTGATTGGCCACCGAGACGGGACAGCGTGACGTACGTGCCTCAGCAAAATGATTGGAGTAAAAAAAAAAAAAAAAAAAAAACGAAATAAATAAATAAAGAGCCTCAAGTTGGCTCTGAGCTTCCCACAAAGATCTGTAATGCACCTCCGAGTCACCTGGAAGTCCTGGATGTCCTCCTCCTCCTCCTTCTGCTTCTTCATCGTTTTCTTCTTCCTCTCCTCCATCATGCGACCACACTGGACTTTCTAAAACACATCAAGCAAGGGGATTTATTTCCATATTATTTTACACTTTGTTTTTTTTTTTGTTTTTTTTGGGGGGGGGGGTTATTTTTTTTTTTTCATTTTTATTTTCATTTTTTTTTTTTTTTAACTTTCTTTCTTTGCGGAACGACATGGAGTACAGCAGCTCCCCGAAGCCGCAGCTCTCCTCGCGGGCCAACGCCTTCTCCATCGCCGCGCTCATGTCCAGCGGCAAGCCGAGCAAGGACAAGGACGGCGGGGACAGCACCATCAAGCCCCTCGGTACGTGCAAAAAAAAAAAAAAAAAAAAAGCAATATATAAATCCATTTATAAATAAAAAGCAAAAGTATGACGCAAATTCGTGTCCATTTTACGTTTTATTTTCTTGTTATTTTGAAGGTGGAAGTCTGTATCATAATAAGAGTAATAATAAAGCACCTTGGAAATTTAGGAAAGCAACAAAAAGTTAGTTCACTCGAATTTGTACATCGGTTACGCGCGATTAAATTGTAGTAAACTAACATATTGTTTGGTTATTTTCGAGGGAAAGAGCAGACAATTACCACATTTGAATCATGTGCAACTGAAAATTAAGTCCTTTTTTTCCCACTACAGTATATGATAGCAATAATTATATATTTAAGGAAACTTGTATTCATGCACATACGGTCAAGTAGGCTTTATGTATGGAATTCTATTGAGTTAATAAATAAGAATATACAGCTCCGTGGGGGGGGGGGGGAATAAACACTGTAACTTCTTTGTTATTTTGACCATTTCTCATGTTCTGAAAATAATGCTCTAAATGACAATATTTCGAGTTAGAATTTGGGAGTTGTGTTGTCAGTGGTTTATAGAATAAAACAAAAATTATCATCTTACTCGCATATCGAAATAATCAAATTTAGAGAAGCTAAATTACTTTTTTTTAATTTACAATTTTCTATATAGGTATTATATCCAATTAATAAAGAAAATATACTTGATGACATCATGGAGCAGGATCACTCATCTATAAACAGGATTTCTGGTTTGTTTATTTATTACTTGTATTCAAGTTATTAATAAATGTATGTATTGACAACCTGTATTCATAAATGTCCCGATATATTTTTGTACTGTATTTACTTTTGTTTTATTTACGGTCAAAAAGTGAGTTAAAAAATAAGAATATATTTAATATCCACTTGTATTCATGTACCGTTGTGATGCATTTATTTGTTTTTATTTATGCTATCATATTCGGGTGATACATTAGAATAAATAATTTAAAGATTATTTGTATTTATGCACATACAGTAGATTTTTGTGGTGTTTTTATGTAGGTAGTGTCGTGTTATTTTTTTATTTTTTTGTGTGTTTTATATTGATTGTATTCATCAGGATATATTTAATTGCAACATTTACACAATATAAATGTAGAGTTTTTCCTGTTTAGGTGTTATTTATTGATTTAGTAAATGGGAATGTATTTATTAATAACTTGTATTCATGCACACAGCGTGTGATTGTAATCTACTTAATGCATTGTATTCTGTCTATTAATCATAATGTATTTTGTGAGAAATTGCATATAAATATATATAAAATATTTGTAGTGAATTTATTGAAGGTTTTATGTTGAGTTATTAAGAATGTGATATTTTGTCGGTATTGTCATTATATTTTAAAAAGGCATAATCAATTTAATGTGATGGTCTTCCTATACATTTTTGTTATAAATTCAAAATATGCATTACAATGAAAAGCAACTGGTAATTTTTTTTTTTTAAATAGGCACTTCACAAAATGTTTTCACCCAAAATTTGGATTCCTTTTTTAAAAAAAAAAAACTAATCGTATAAAATCGACATTCCATCATGTTTCCTTAATAAAATGTATGACTAAGCAAATTACCCCCCACCAAAATAATAACCAAAAAAAACGTATCTTTTGAAAAAGATTTTTTATCATAAATTCTTTTCATGGCCTTCTTCACAAGCTGTATTATAAAAATATGTTTTAATTCCTATGAAACAGTTTTTTTGATCACAACTTTCTTGCTATAATTTGAATGACTTGTAATTCATTTCTATAATTCCAAATGTGTGTATTAATAAATCCAAACGCAATTTTGCCTTTGCAGAGCAGTTTGTGGAGAAGTCGTCGTGCAGTCAGCCGCCCCTCTCGGACCTCTCGTCCTCATCCTCATCTTCCTCCTCCTCCTCCTCCTCCTCCTCCTTATCTTCGTCCTCACTGGACCTGGTCGGGAGCGCGCCTCTGGTGGCCGCGGGGGCGTGCACGGAGCCCCTGATCCCGACCAGCCCGGGGGTCCCGTGCAGCGAGGAGATGGCCAACATCTCCTGCAGCTTAGAGACCAAAGAACTCTGGGACAAGTTCCACGAGCTCGGAACCGAGATGATCATCACCAAGTCCGGAAGGTGACAAAACACAGAGATAAAATAATAATAATAATAATAATAATAATAATGCAATTTGGCTATCATTTCTAAGTGCAAGATCATCAAAGCAGTACAGGCAGAAATCAACAATAAAAGGAATCTAATTTGCATATAAACAAATAATTCTATGAAAATAATTATATATAGATTGTAAATTCATTCTATTTTATAGAAGGCAGGTAGGTTTAGCCTCATAGAGTGTATTTAATTAGATTACGTTTTGTGTATTTACTGATCTTTAATTATTGTTGGTTTTATTTTTTGTATTTGCAATCGACAAAAATTCACATGGTGGCTATTTTATTTAATTGATAATAACCTTTAAATACATCATGTTTGTACTTCATATATTTATACACGTGATAAGGACTATTTCTTCCAGGAAAAAAGGACTTTCATTACTATTTTACAATTCATTTGAAACACATTTCTAATAATAATAATACAACTCAGCCCTTTCTGCTAATTGTACGTCATTGTTATATCTTTCACACAATGAGTGTTTTTAGTAAGTTGGCAAGCACTAAAACGTGTCATTTTGGTTAAAAACCGTCAAGATCGTGGACTTTTCAATATTGAAAGAATTCACCATTTTAGACATGACTTCTTACCAAATCGTGAAGAGTCACATTTATTGCTAACATCATTTTGCAATGGATTTTAATAGAGTTAAGTGTAAAAATAATAAAACGGTGTCATACTAGTTGTAATTTAGACCTCTAAATTCTACACAAGGTCATTTATTTTTAATAACACTGATGATTTCGTGCATTAAATCACCTTTAACGATATTTGCTGTATTTGTGATGGCCAAAAGTATATCAGTATAAGAAACATTTGATCAGTTAAAAACGAACATTAAATCATGTATAAAACAATATCAGTCTCGACTAGACAATTATTTACAGAATAATTCAAATAAAACGAGCAGACAACATATTTTGTATCAATATGAAAGAATTAGCAGAAATGTGAGAAATAAAGTATATATATATATATATATATATATATATATATATACACTTCTCACATTTCTGATTCATTGTTTAGTTATTGTTTTAATATTAATATTAATGATGAAATAGTAAACATTGTTGTTATTGTTTTTTAAGTGTTGATTGCATACCCCATTACGCATGTTTGTCAAAGTACTTTTGACGTCACTGTAAGGTGACCTTGAGAGCCCTGAAAGGCAACGCTAAATGAAATGACTAATAATCTAAAAATACTCCTCCTAATAATGATATTAAAGTGTGCTCTTGCGCGTGCGTGCGTGCGTGCGTGTGTGTGTGCGTGTGTCTGTGTGTGTATGTGTGTGTGTGTGTGTGTGTGTGTGTTCGAGGCGGATGTTCCCGACCATCCGGGTGTCTTTTTCGGGTGTGGAGCAGGAGTGCAAGTACATCGTGTTGATGGACATTGTTCCGGTGGACAACAAGAGGTACAGATACGCTTACCACAGATCCTCGTGGCTGGTGGCCGGCAAGGCTGACCCTCCTCTACCTGCCAGGTAAACATCAAAATATATTCATATACGCTAGTATAAAGGTGTATCACAAACTGTAAAATGTCTACAAACATGTTGGGGGCGGGCGGGGGAGATAAATTAATTAATTAATACTTAAAGTAAACATTAAATAATAATAAATAAATAACAAAAGAAAAATTAACCTTTTTTTTCTTACCAGTTTTCATTTCCTGCAAAGAAAGTCTCCAAATGGCGTCACGCAACAGTTAGTTCCGCCCAAGCAATCTGATTGGACAAGTCATTCCATCACCGCTGTTCAATAGCGCATGGGACTTTTAACTGTATATATCACTCCGCCTAACAGGTGATCTTAAACCGGTAATTTAACGTTCAGCCGTTAGCAAAAATTAAAAATCTTAGTCACAAATATGGACATAATCCCCAAAATTATATTTGATTAAAAGTATCAACGGTGGTAATGTAAGGTTAATGACACATTAAATGTACAAACAGGAGCGGACAGTCATAACGAGCTCGCCGTCCTCGGGTCATTTAGCATTTCCGGACTATTTTGTGTAGAACTCCCACTTAAGGGACACAATAGCGTGACGCGACTTTACGTAACGTGGACAAATCGCCTAATTTGCTCCGTGAAAGGGAAAGAGGAAAGGCAAACTTCATTTGTGTGTTGGTGTATTTAAATGTGCGTGTCAATGTTGACGCCGACGTTTTTGGCTATTTAGCGTGTCAAGCCACTGTTTGCGGAACTATATTTGTTGGCGGAGCCGGACAACTGATTAAATATGCAAATCATAATTTTCTGTCGCCTGTCACTGTTAATTATGAAATTGTACGTGTAGATCTGTTGTCAAAAATTATGTTCCCTTCCGCACTCGACCTGTTAGCCTCATCCCTACAACCGAATCACAGCCGTGACGATCTCCAGCACGTCACTCCCTCTCGTGTGTTGCTTATTTGTTTCGGAAGTAACAGTATGTTTTCAATCGTTTATGGAATAAAACAAAAATGTTCATTTTACTCAAACATGTACCGCAAGTATTGTAGTTGTAACGCGGCAATTTCTTTTTTAATTCAATGGGAAGGGGTAAAATAATAACAATGTCAGCATTATTTTTGAAAATGTGTACAGTGACACAAATAGCCAACTTTTAAGTTAAAAGGGACAAATTTAAATATTTCATACATTTAATTTATTTTTGTTGTCAGATTGTCTTATTTTTATTTTGTTAAAAAAAAAAAAAAAAAAGACTGTTAAAAATGTCCATAATGCAAACAATATAATTGTTGCACAAAATGTATGCGCTGGTTGGCTACTTTGAGAGCTCTCGGCCAATCAGAGGCGAGCGTGTGACGTCTCTGTTGTGGTGTTACATTCATAGGTTGTACGTACATCCCGACTCTCCGTTCAGCGGCGAGCAGCTGATGAAGCAAATGGTTTCCTTCGAGAAGGTCAAACTCACTAACAACGAGCTCGACCAGCACGGACACGTCAGTTTGTATATATGTTATATGTTGATTTAAAATCATTACTGTAAAACATTGCATTTTTAAAAACTCAAATATATATAGCTCTGGCACTGACTGAACTCTTTTTTTGTTTTAAATCGCTTTCTTAAAGCAGAAGAAACATGAACTAATACGTATCCATTTTTTAACATTTTACTCTCACCAAATTTAAGAAGTCAGATTATAACATCTTCATTTTTCTCATAATTATATTTTATATTGTCCGTTTGTAATTACAGCTTTATATATCATGTTAGGCATGATAGCTTTCTTATAGGAAACCCTTTGGCATTTATTTATCTTCAGTTATATATTTATTTACATTAAGGGATCATAATTTGTGTATTACGTTAAACAAAAGAACTAAAAAATAGCTATTAATCACTGCCAGCCTTCCCAGTTAACATGGATATTTGACTTCTAAAGCCGTCAACGGCAGTGAATGTGTTAAAGAAAAGGATTCCATATCTTTATTTTTTAAAATAATTCAAACTACTACGCTACTTACTTTCTGAGTCTTCTATCAATCTCTGAAGCTCAGTTTGATTTATTTTTTGTGTGGGATGTTAAGTCTAGTTTCATGGGCACGGCCATCTCGGAACGGGGAGTTGGCCCACTGATGAATCTGTAAAATTGCTTGGTGCAATAGAGGACAGAGGACCTCTATATGTCTACATTGGAACGTAACTTTGATTTACACTAGTATTCATCTGAGTTATGCCTTCTCTTTATTTATTTCTACACTTACTTAAAAATGATCTAAATTGGAGTTAGCCCAGTCTTGTTCTCAGTAGTTCAATTATTATACTGGATTAGTGGTTTTGTGTCACATAACTTGGTGGCTTCATTTTCTGTGCATCTTGACTCGAATCAGCCAGAACAAAACAAAACCATAAAAATTGAGCTACTGAGAACTGGAGGGGACTAACTCAATTTTGTTTTCATTTTACAGGAGAGCAGCTTAAAAGTTTTATGGCTGCAATAAAAACAGGTGGATTTATATTGTAGTGATTTATATGTCAATGAATGACGTCACTCTCGGGGATGTTTTCTGTATTCATTTCTTCACTTAATTTAAAAATGACCAAAAATTGAGTGAGCCCACTCTAGTTCTAAGTGGCTCAATTGTGTGCGTGTGCTTTCAGATTATCTTGAACTCCATGCACAAGTACCAGCCTCGGGTTCACATCATCAAGAAGAAGGAGCACACGGCCTCGCTGCTCAACTTCAAGTCAGAGGAGTTCCGCACGTTCGTCTTTGTGGAAACCGTCTTCACCGCAGTCACCGCATACCAGAACCAGCTGGTGAGTCACCCCAGCCGCTAGTCTCTTTCACGCAGCTTGCCAAATCACTCTTTCCCACGTCGGTGTTCTGTGTGGAGGGTACTATCGCGAAAGCTGGCGACCAACGAGTTGGCCGTTTGCTGTTTTGGGAGGCATTGTCAAAGCTGCGTGTAATCGTATATAAAGGGGTGTGAAGTTTAACACACTCACTACTGCCGCGCTGTGGTGTCAAAAGCAATTAAGCATCTTCTGTTACGACTCTCGACCTTTGGGTGACAGAGGCTACTGAGTCTCGGTTGTATTCAAAACGATCAAATGTTTTCCATTGAGAGCCCCTTTCACACCGACATCAAAAGCTGTGTGTAAAGGTATTCTCCTGAATTCGGTGAGTGACTGTGTTCACGGTTTCTTTCTGTGTAAGTGAAGTTTTTCCAATACTACTAGTCCCTTTCACACAGCCAACGTTTTAGTGTGTTTTTCTTGCATCACTGTTCTGTGGTAATGAAGTTGACCGGTAATTTTCGGAGGTACCTTTAAGGTTGTGTGAAAGGGTAGACCACAATGTCGGCAGGGGCTTCAAGTTTAACACACTCACAACAACCGCCATGTAGTGTCAAAAGCAATCAAGTTTCTTCTTTTATGGCTGATGCCGCAATTTTGTGGGATCTCTATTTGAAGGAGGCGACTGAGTCTAAGTTGTTTAAGGTTTCAAGTTTATTTCTTCTGTAGCCCCTTTCACAATGCCTGTCAAACCATGTTTTACCTGCATTGCTGTTCTGTGTGAACGCTACTGACATAGAATGTGGGGGATGAAGTTAACCTTATTTACCACCATTAAAGGTACAGTGTCCCCCTAATTGACCCCCCCAAAAGGATTATTATTACCTATTGAACCCACAAGATGGCACTACCTTTGTCTAAATGAAACTCCTCAACTCACATAAACATGGTTCCTTGACACAAATGCCACAAGATAGTGGCAAAGCACTACTTTCCTTTAAAAGACAATCCTCAACTCACTTCAACATAGGTCCTTGACACTTAAATGCCACAAAAGGTAGACAAAGTACTAGTTCTGTCGAAATAAAACTCCTCAACTTACTTCAACATAGTTCCTTGGCACCAAGATGCCACAATATTGCAACAAATAGTTTTATTTCTTTGAGCAGAAAAACAGCAAAAAAAACAAGTTTTTTGTTTTTTTTCAGTGAATGCGTACAAACAAAATCCACGGTTTCGTGAATTTGAAAATGCCGAACTTCGAATATGTGAGGGTTCACTGTCCTATTAAACTTTGTCTGAGGTGGAATGTGTGTAATGTTTTTTGCAAAGTTGGGACAGGGTCTGAAATTTGAATTAAACACACAATACTCACTTTTCCTGCCTAGTCGTGTCAAAAGCAATCAAGCATCTTCTGTTAATGATCATGAGATTTTTCATGTGTATCATTGTTAGCTGCTGAAGCTTGTTAGCTTCAACTAGCTCTGCATTAAATACAAACGCATCTATACACAAAAGCAACGTGTGTGTGCGCGTGTGTGTGTGTGTGTGCGTGCGTGTGTGTGTGCGTGCGCCAGATCACCAAGCTGAAGATCGACAGTAACCCCTTCGCCAAAGGATTTCGGGATTCGTCGCGGCTGACGGACATGGAGAGGTACAGGGAATTCTGGGAATGCCATTTTCTGTTTTAACTTGCAATTTATAATTTGTATTCCTATCCATTTCAACTCTGTATGATTGGAATATAAAAGCCTACTAGAACAGGTGAACCTTATTTGGAGTAAATCATTAAAAATATTTCCATTGAGTAGGACAAGTTATAGGTCACATTAATGTTAAAACGTTTGCAATGAATTATCTTGGTTTCCTTTTTGTTCCTTATGTTTCAAAATCCTGGCATTTGAACAGGGGTGTGGAGACTTTTTATATCCACTGTACGTAATGGACACGCTTTTACAAGCACACACTTGGGGGTGGCGTCAGAGTGTATTTGAAGGCTGTGAATTGGAGCTGATCAATTGATCTTTGGGGAGCTAGAGAGAGAAAACGTGATTAGTGAACAGTTGCCATGCGGCTGCACTCCAACGCGCTTTAATCCAATTGGCTGACTCTGAGTGATTGAAGCCAGCAGGCCCCGCCCTCCCTCCCTCTCGCAGTGCATTGTGGGACTTTGCCATGGGGTCGCGCTGATAAAAACGCACATTTGTACTGGTCTGCTGACACATATTGCACTTTACTAACCTGATTGGAGGGAGGGGGGGGGGCTAATGTGGACGCATGGATGGCATCATGCAGACCACCACATACGCTTAACACACGCATGCACACACACAAACACGCAAACAATTTGTGTCACTGGGCTTGACAAGAGCAGCTTGACAAGACTCAAATGAGGTAATGCACTTGGGGGGAGTGTGGGGGTACACACGCACACACACAAAAAACTGTTCCAAGAAACACAATGTCAGATTTGATTATGATATGGATTATGTCACAACAAGGAAGTAACAAAACATAAATGGCATGACAAACATGTTTGCTTGAAAGTAAATTATTGTATATACTGTGTACAAACTGTGTGTAAAGATCCGATTCAATCTGATTTTCGTAACATTAAGACTTAAAAAAATGCAACTTTTCTTCTCAAACAATAACATTTATTACTGAAAAAATATGATTTTTCTTCTCATAAAAAAAATTGTAGTTGTAAAGTTATAACTTTCTTACTCACATTATTCCAACTTTTACTCGGAAATATTCTACTTAAATATATGTATATAGGTGTGTATATGCATATATGTGTGTGTATATATATATATGTGTGTATATACGTATGTGTATATATACGTGTGTGTGTATATATGTGTATATATACGTATGTGTATATATGTATATGTGTATATATATGTATGTATGCATGTGTATATATATATATATATATATATATATATATATATATATATATATATATATATATATATATATATATATATATGTGTGTGTGTGTGCGCGTGTATGTATATTTGTGTGTGTATATATATATATATATATATATATATATAAAATATACAGTGTCGTGAAAAATATTGGCTCCCTTCTCAAATTCTTATATTTTGGCATAGTTTCCCTACTTTGTTTAAGATCATCAAACAAATGTAAACATCAGACAAATATAACCGTCCATCCATCCATTTTCTGAGCCGCTTATCCTCACAAGGGTCGCGGGAGTGCTGGAGCCTATCCCAGCTGTCATCGGGCAGGAGGCGGGGTACACCCTGAACTGGTTGCCAGTCAATCGCAGTGATCTTGAACAAAGTGGGGAAATGATGCTAAAATAGAAGAATTTGAAAATGGGGACAATACTTATAGTGGTAGGGGGGTTTGTGATGATCCTAGGAACTAAGTCGTCTGGAGCTTTATGCCCTGCCAGGGTCACCCATGGCAAAAAGGTCCTAGGTGACGGGCCAGACAAAGCACAGTCACCGGGGCCCCGCTCTGGAGCCAAACCCGGAGGTGGGGCACGATGGCGCGGCTGTGCACAGCCAAAAAAGGCAACGTGGGTTCCGCTTCCCATGGGCTCACCACCTGTGGGAGGGGCCAAGTGTGAGCTCGGCGGTGGCCGAAGGCGGGGACCTTGGCAGTCCGATCCCCGGCTACAGAAGCTGGCTCTAGGGACGTGGAACGTCACCTCTCTGGCAGGGAAGGAGCCCGAGCTGGTGTGTGAGGTCGAGAAATTCTGACTGGACATAGTCGGGCTGATCTCAACACACAGTTTGGGCTCCAGTCTTCTCGAGAGTGGTTGGACTCTCTTCTATTCTAGAGTTGCCCACGGTGAGAGGCGCCCAACAGGTGTGGGCATACTGATTGCCCTCCGGCTCTGCGCCTGTACATTGGGGTTCACCCCAGTAGATGAGAGGGTAGCCTCCCTCTGCCTTCAGGTGGGGGCACGGGGTCTGAATTTTGTTTGTGCCTATGCACCAAACAGCAGCTCAGAGTACGCACCCTTTTTTGAGTCCTTGGAGCAGGTGCTGGAGAGCACTCCCGCTGGGGACTCCCTTGTTCTGCTGGGGGACTTCAACGCTCCCCTGAGCAATGACAGTGAGATCTGGAAAGGCGTGATTGGGAGGAACGTCACCACCGATCAGAACCCGAGCGGTGTTATGTTATTGGACTTCTGTGTTCGTAATGGACTATCCATAACAAACACCATGTTCAGACATAAGGGTGTCGATGTGCATTTGACACCAGAATACCATAGGCTGCAGTTCTAAGGTCGCCTTTGTGGTCATGTCATCTGACTTGCGACTTGTGTCCTCCAACCCGTTGGTGGACACCAGCAGTAAGGAATGCCGTCAAGCTGAGGAAGGGGTCCTATCAGATGTATCTGGCCTGTGGGACTCTGGAGACAGCTGATGGGTACTGGCCGGCCACTCGGAATGCAGCTTTGGTGGTCACTAAGGCAACAACCTGGGCCTGGGAGGAGTTAGGTGAGGCAATGGAAAATAACTTTCAGACGCCTTTGAGAAAATTCTGGTCCACCATCTGGCGTCTCAGGAGGAGGAAGCAGTGCACCCTCAACCATGTGTATCGTGTGGATGGGGCACTGCTGACCTCAACTCAGGACGTTGGGAGTCAGTGGGACGAATACTTCGAAGACCTCTTCACTTCTACCGACATGCCTTCCCAGGAGGAAGCAGAGTTTGGAAACTCTGAGGCGGGTTCCCCTATCTCTGGGGTTGAAGTCATCGAGGTGGTTAAAAAGCTTGTCGGTGGCAGAGCCCCAGGGGTGGATGAGATTCGCCTGGAGTTCCTAAAGGCTCTGGATGTTGTGGAGCTGTCCTGGTTGACACGCCTCTGCAATATCACATGGACATCGAGGAGAATGCCTCTGGATTTGCAAACCGGTGTAGTGGTCCCCCTTTATAAGAAGGCGGACCAGAGGGTGTGTTCCAACTATGGGGGGATCACACTCCTCAGCCTCCTTAGGTCTATGCAGGGGTTCTGGAGAGGAGGGTCTGTCTCGAAGTTGAATCTCAGATTCAGGAGGAGCAGGGTGGTTTTCGTCCTGGCTGTGCAACAGTGGACCAGCTCTTCACCCTCGGCAGGGTCCTCGAGGGTGCATGCCTAAATGTGTTTTGTGGACTTGGAGAAAGCGTTCGACCGTGTCCTTCGGGGAGTCCTGTGGAGAATACTCCGGGAGTATGGGTACAGGACCCCCTGATACGGGTACGACCGGTGTCCGAGTTTGGTCCGCATTGCTGGCAGTAAGTCGAATATGTTTTGTTTTGAGTGAGGGTTGGACTCCGCCAAAGCTACCCTTTGTCACCAATTCTGTTCATTACCTTCAGGGACAGAATTTCTAGGTACAGTCGAGGCGTTGCGGGGGTCCGGTTTGGGGACGTCAGTATTACGTCTCTGCTTTTTGCAGAAGATGTGGTTCGGATGGCTGCATCAAGCCACGATCTTCAGCGTTCACTGGAGTGGTTCGCAGCCGAGTGGAAGAAGCTGAGATGAAAATCAGCACCTCCAAATCTGAGACCATGTTCCTGAATCGGAAAAGGGCGGCGTGCCCTCTCCGGGTAAGGGAGGAGATCCTGCCCCAAGTGCAGGAGTTCAAGTACCTCGAAGTCTTGTTCACAAGTGGGGGAAGAATGGAGCGGGACATCGACAGGCGGATCGGTGCAGCGTCTGCAGTGATGCGGACTCTGTATCGGTCTGTGGTGGTGAAGAAGGAGCTGAGCCGAACAAAAACAAAGAGATTTATTTTGGGCTGTCGTTCTTGGAATTCTGCTGCAGGGAAAGTGTTGAGAATCTGATCCACAAGCACTCGTACGCCCGCTCGCCCATCCGAACATATGCCGGAGACGACGACCACATGCCCGACGACGGACACCTGCCACACGCCAGAGGTGACTAGCAACATTATTGTTATGATCATTATCATTATTAATATTATAGGATTTACCACAGCAGCCTGCTCCGTGAGCTTGGATGACAATGTCCGTTGAAGCAGCATGTGGCTTATTACCCAAGCTTTTTCTCATACGCTCAAATAAACATTTTGTTTTTTGGCAACCTGAGGCAGCTCGATTATTAATACCGTGTGACAGCAACTCTATTCTTGTAAAAATTATGATTTCTTTGATTTTTTTTTTTTATCTTGGAGAAAATCTGAGTTTTCATTATGTACAGTATATATTATGATAAAATCTGAATGTCTTGGGAAAAAAATGTTTTTTTTATCTCTGATAAATGTTTTCAAAAAATGAATTTGGGGAAAAAAACTTATCGGGGCAAAAAAAAAATTCTAGTGTCATCAACACTTTTTCTAAAAAAATAAATAAATAAACAAAACGTTTTTTCCTCAAAAAATTACATTTTTAAACTCATACAAATTTATTTTCCCAAAAAAGTAAGACTTTCTAAAGATATACATTACTTTATCTTGAAAAATAAGACTTGTTCTCTAAAAATATTATCTTTTTCTCCCAAAAATTACTTTTTCAAAAATGTTTACATTTTCTTAAAGAATATGACTTTAATAATAATAGTAATTACTTTATTCCTGAAAAAATATGACTTGTTCTCTAAAAAATATTACTTTTCCCCGCCTCCAAAAAAAAGATGATTAAAAAATGTGGAGCACCATCATGACCAACATTACTGTATATTGCACATAGAAATTGTACCTAAAAATGTTAAAGATGAAATGCGTTGATGTGCGCAGGCTCAGCGTTCACGGCCTCGGACAACCTGTCGCTGAACTCGTGGGTGAGCGGCGGCGCGTCGGGCTTCTCGGGCTTCCAGCCCCCTCCGTCGCTGTCGACCATGGGGGCCTCCGGGGCCGCCTCCCTGCCGCACCCCATCCAGGGCTCGCTGCCCCCCTACGGCCGTCTGGGCGTGCCCCTGGCGCCCAGCGGCGGCCCATCCTTCCCGTCCTTCCACATGCCGCGCTACCACCACTACTTTCAGCAGGGTCCCTATGCCACCATCCAAGGCCTGCGCCACCCCTCGGCCGTCATGACGCCCTTCGTATGACTTGACTTCACCCCCTTCGCCCGGAACGCCTCACTTTCATCCTGTGTAAATAGTTCACCCGCCCCGGCAACAATAACAAAAGGACCTCCAACAAGCGGAAGAAACAATAAAAAAAAAGTCCATGAGAGGAACATCCTGGCACTCAATGACCAGAAAGCAGAGCTACCGATGTTTGTTTGCCAATGCAACAAGACGGCGAACCTCAATCAATGGCATGGATGTTATCGTACTTGATAGAACGTTGGACAAAGGGCCACACTGAAAGGAAAATAATAATAATTATACTACTGTTTTCTCACAAGATTGCAACTTTTTTTCCCTCACTAAATTAGAACCTTTTATTTGGGGAAAAAAAACTTTTTGCTTCAGAAATGTTTTTTTTTTTCTTTTTTTTATTGAAAAAATATCTTTTTTTCCATCTGTCCCCCCTGAAATTTTCAGATTTTTTTTTCTATCTTAAAATAGTGACTTTTTGTTGTAAGATTACAATGTTTTTTTCAAAGGATCACAACTTTTTTTTCTTTGAAATTGAGACTGAATGAAGGACAAAATAATACTTTTTTTTCCTCATAATATTGCAACATTTTCACAACTTTTTTCTTCCCCCCTTCAAAATTAAGACTTTTTACTGAAAAATAAAAATAAGACTTCTTCTCATGAGATTGCAACTGTTTTGAGATTGCAACTTTTTTGCTCAAAAAGAAAAAAATACTTATTCTTAAAATGAAACACAAATAAAAATAATTTTCAAAAGAAAATATCCCCAAAAATTATTAATTTGTACAGGGAAAAATAATTGTTTTTCTTGTGAGATTTACTTTTTTCTAATAAGTTTTTTTTATTCAAATCAAAACTTTTCCCTGTAATTTTTTAACTTTTTTTTTTTTAAATGAGGTTTTGTTTTCCAATTAAGACATTTTTTTCCCAAATTGTTTTTAACTTTTCCTCCCAAAAAGATTTTTTCTTTAAACCAAGAAATGTTTTCTGATTTATTTATTCAAGAAATGTAGACCCTTTTCCCCAAAATTAAGACTTAAAAAACTTTTTGTTTTCTTTTTTTACTGAAAAAAAGGATAATTCTTTCGGCTGTTTTTCCTATTTGCAACATTTTATCTGGACTTCATTCTTTTAATACGACGACTATATTCTCGTACTATAATCCTTTTTCTTTTATAATGCGGTCCTTAGTGAAGGAGAAACTGCAACTGTAACAAAACCTAAGAGAGAGCCCTCCGAGGATCCTCGAGGACCAGGAAGCCGATTCAGGAATATGTCACCTCTCAGGTAGACAAGAAAAAGAAAGAGAAAAGCTTCAACCTCAATGGTTTGGATCGTCGCTGGGACTCGTGAGGCTGCCGACATTTCCTGGAAACCAGACGACGAACTTCCAAACACGTGTACTATAATACGTAAGAAATGTTAAGTTAGGAAGGAAGCACTACATTGGCTCATTATAGAGAGACAAAACAAACGCTAGCACGCATGCTGGACTACATCATTTAAGAAAAGAAAAAAAAGCTTCACTTTGAGTTGCTAACTTCAAGTTTAAAAACGTAAACTTCCTTGCTTGTTAGCGAACGCTAACTAGATGCATTTTGTCTTTTAGTTTGAAAGTGAAAAAAGAAAAAAAATAGTCTTCCTGGGAATTGTCATCCGTGCTTTTCATGTCATTCGTTATTATTATTTGGCTTTTAGTACAGTGGATCTAAAAAGTCTACACACCCCATCAAAAGCCTGGTTTTTGTGATATGAAAAATGGGAATAAGATAAATTAATTCAAAGCGTTTTCCACCAATGTGACCTACAGCCTGTACAATGGGGACATTAAAAAATAACTTGAGATAATGGGGTTGGAAAAGTGTGCACACCCTCTTATAACTGGGATGTGGCTGTGTTCAGAATTAACCAATCACATTCAAACTGATGGTAAATGTCAGTCAGAAAACACCTGCATTTATTCAAAGTCCCTCTGATTAAGACTGAATAAAGTTCAGATGTTCTAGTAGACTTTTCCTGGCATTTATTTTTACAGCAATGGTGGAGAAAGTTTGGAAATGATGTATTTTTATCTATTTATATGTCACAAAAAGCTGGCAGTTAGACAGGGGTCTGTAGACTTTTTTGTATATTCTGTATACTGTCGATATTAACATTGGCGTCCAAATGTTAGATTATACTGGATTACATTGAAATAAGGCCTATAGGTATTATCAACATCAACTCAACTAAATGGTCACATGATAACCTTGTTTTTATGTGAATTTTTCCTCACAATTAGGATTTTAAATTTCATATTAATCACTGAAACAGAAAGGTTTGACTGAAAAGTCACATGACCGATGTCATATTTTCAATTCTGGTTTCTGGATGTCTTCCTTCATACTTAGTTTCTAATTTTTATATCCTAAACATGCCGTGATGGCGCACAAGAATGTGTACATTGAAAAAAAAAAACATTTTTTTTTCATCCTATTTATTTGGGTTCCATGAATGTAAAATGTACAAACAACAAATGTTTGCTTGTTGTCATTTGAGCACCAAACAATCTTGTGTTTTGTTGATCTTGTTTTTTAAGTGCAATATATTTATTTTGTTGTCTGAAAATAATGTCAAATGTATCACCTTTAAAAAAGGTTAAAAAAAAAAAAAAAACTAAAAACTTAAAAAATATATATCACCACCCAAATGCTGACTGTTTATTATTTCCATTCATTTACACATAACAGATGAGGAACACATATTTTTTATTATTTATACATATATAGACTGTGATTATTAAGCTTATGGGGTTATAATGGTTATGTAGATGACACTGGTAGAGACAAAATTCAAGTAGACGTTGGGAATATAATACTGATCCACCACCACCCTCTGGTGGCGGATTACTTTTGCAAAGGCCTATTTAAAAAAAAACAAAAATTTAAGTCATTTTTGCACAGCGGGACATTTGGGGGTGGGGGGGGGGGGGGGGGGGTGAGTACTGGAAATTTAAAAATGAAATAGAAAAAAAATAATGAATAAAAAAAATCAAACTTACACAGGAAAAAATTGTGGTAAAAGAAAAAGGATGGTTAAAATAAAATTAGCTAAAATGGGAAAATAAATTCAACATGAAATGTTCAAAATATTTAATAAATTGTATTATTTATATAAAATAAGAATTATACATGTTAACGTGGACAGAAAACTACAAATAGACAAAGAACAAATTACAAATGAATGTCTGAATTAAATAAAATGAAAGTGAAAATATGTAAATTCACACAAAAATAATGTTAATGATGCAATTCTCCATGCATCCATCTTGTCTTAAGCTTAACTGAGGTCGGGTCGCGGGGGCAGCAGCCTCAGGAGGGAAGCCCAGACTTCCCTCTCCCCAGCCACTTCCTCTAGCTCTTCCGAGGGGATCCCGAGGTGTTCCCAGGCAAGACGAGAGACACAGTCTCTCCAGCGTGTCCTGGGTCGTCCCCGGGGTGTCCTCGGAACACCTCACCAGGGAGGCGTCCGGGAGGCATCTGAATCAGATGCACGAGCCACCTCATTTGGCTCCTCTCGATGCAGAGGAGCAGCGGCTCTACTCAGAGCCCCTCCCGGATGACCGAGCTTCTCACCCTATCTCTAAGGGAGAGCCCGTACACCCTGCGGAGGAAACTCATTTCGGCCGCTTGTATCCGGGATTTTTTTTATTTTGGTTCGTGACCAGAGGTGAGGGTAGGAACGTACATCGACCGGTAAATCGAGAGCTTCACCTTTTGGCTTAGCTCGTTCTTTACCATAACGGACCGATACAAAGTCCGCATCACTGCAGATGCTGCACCGTTCCGCCTGTCGATCTACTGTTCAATTCTTCTCTCACACGTGAAGAAGACCCCAAGATACTTGAACCCCTCCACTTGGGGCAGGATCTCATCCCCGACCTGGTGAGGGCACCAAACCGGACCCCCTCTACGCCTCGCCTGCGCCTAGAAATTCTGTCCATTGAAGTTATGAACAGAATCGGTGACAAAGGGCGGCTTTGGCGGAGTCTCACCCCTCACTGGAAACGAGTCCGACTTACTGTACAATGCGAACCAAACTCTGACACTGGTCGTACAGGGACTGAACAGCCCGTATTCAGGGGGTTCGGTCGACAACATCCGGAGCCGCAAATCAATGTGGAATTACTCAATGTAACAACTAAATAAAAATTAGATGGGGAAAATGTATAAATAAATAAAAAAGAAACATTTTCCTAAGTGGAGAACATGTTTTTTTAAAATTAGAAATGAAATTAAAATTCGATAAAAAAATGGGGAAGAGATTTTAAAAGATGAATCAATGAGTGAATAAATTCAACCCAAAATTGGTGACAGAATATTATACAGTATTTCAAAAGTTAATTCTGTTACTGGTGAAAATAAATGAAAGTAAAATAACATTAAATGTGACAATAAATTTAAAATTAATCAATGGAAAAAAAAAAAAAAACGCACACACACGCGAGCACACACTCACAAAAAAAAATATATATATTTTTTATAACTTCGGCAGGTGATGACGCGACGTAAAAAAAGACAGAGGTCACGTCAACTGCAGCTGAAATCTTGACTGATTGATTGGTGGAAATGTTGAGGTTTTATAAGATGGGGGAAAAACAACAGTAACAGCAGCAACATGGAGTAACGTGAACCAGGGAGCGTTAACGAAGAGATGCAACAGATTCGGAGAAGCAAGCTATTCCCACCCAGCCTGAAAAAACAAAACCAAAATTGAATCTAATCTGACAAAGAAACACATACAGGTAAATTGTTAACTAATTATGTGCTAGTATTTTTTTTTTTTTTATCAAAAATTGTGTTTTTTGTTGTTTTGTTACTTTTGGACTTAAAAGTTCAGTCTATACTTTTTTTTTTACTTTTGTAGTTAAGTACATTTCAAAATGCACTTTTTAAGTACAATTCACAGTCAGTACTTTTGTTCTTCAGTACATTTGAGGCTTGATTGTTTTATTTTTATTGTTACTTTTGCACTTAACTATTTTTCACTTTTTTTTTTTGTACTTTTGTTGTGAAGTTCATTTCAGAGATTGTAATTTACTTTTGTACTGTACATAAATACATGTCAGTCTGTACTTTTTAACTTTTCTACTTAAGTACATTCCAGAGTCAGTACTTTTTAACTTTGTACAGGCATTTAATGAGTATTTCTACCTTTAGCAGTCTTTTTTTAAACGTATTTTAAGTATCTGTACTTCTACTTAAGTACAGAGTGTGAGTACATTTGCAACCCCTGCCTGGTTTCTATCAATTTAACATTTTGACCCATTTTCTTCCACTCTGGCTTTTAGCAGTCGCTACAAGACAAGCTAACAGGTCGGTTACGGGGCGCTGGCGGGCGGCGGCTATCTTGCTAACAATATGCTAATAGATTAAGAGCAGGCCGCGTGATGGATGGCGTGTCTGCGGGCATTTAGTGGCAAAGTGCTTTCAAAAGCCAAGACGCCACCAAAGTGCTCCAAGGACGAGCGACATGTGCGTGATGAAACACGAATAAGACAGGAAGTGGAAGCGGAATTTAAACGGAGCGTCGCCGGAACACATTTAGCATAAAAAGTTTGACAATATTGACATTTATAAAGCTAACATCCACAGCACTTTGCATTGAGTGAATCATTTTTTCCTTTTTTTCACCTTTATACATTTTTTTTTGTATTGTAAAGATCTTTAAAATAATGTGCTGTATAAGATTAATAAAACAAATTAATTGCCATTTCTGTGATGCATTTTCTTTGAATTTCTTTCAAACGTGTCAAAATACTAAGCACTTCGGGTACACATCTCATGTAATTTTCTTATTTTAGCCATTATTTTATTTGTTTTATCCCTATTGTGATTACTACTATGGCTACTTCTAATGGTGATATAATGGTCAGAATTGTATTTTTATTATTTGTGTAAATATATTTTGGAATTAATATTGCTAATTTCATTCACAACTGCATACACAGGTGCATCACAATAAATTTGAATATGGTGGAAAACTGAATTTATTTCAATCGCTCAAATCAAAAAGTGTTTTTTTTTTAAATATATTTATATACAGCTTTTATATACAGACTATTCTTGCTTCTGTTTATTTATTAATATACAGTTGGTCATTCTCATTGGAATACATATCACCAATTGTGGAGATGGGGGTAAATAACAAGACGAGGAGATGAGAACCACTCATGTCACTTTACTCTCCACATACAGTACAAACTGAGTGTTTTCACATCAAACAGCCAACCACTCCCTTTGAAGCCAACAACTCCCTTTGACTCTCTCATCTCCTGCAACTCCTGGTGAATGTCTCCCTCTTGTGGGTCACCACACATCCCTCCTCAGAATGTACCATAACTGAAGTACTATTTAAGTTCAATGCAAAATACAGCAACGATAATAAACATTTGGCTAATTTATGGCTTATAAATGATCAAATATGTCTGACATCATCAAGTGTCCAGTAAATCTTAATTAGCCACCTTTAGCTATGCGAACAGTAGACTATAGACTGTATCTGTGTGTGTGCGTGGTGATCTCAAATAGACTCAGCAAACTGTCACACACACACACACACACACACACACACACACACACGGTGTAATGAAGTGAGTATGTCCTCTAAAGACAAGGAGGTTTGATAGCAGAGAAACAGGCTGAATAACAACAACTTATTACGATGATGAAACATCCTACAAGCGTCCAAACACTCTTAAAAAAAAGCTCAGCTCAGATAAGGAGCGATGGAAGGCGGAAGGAGGGCACCGAAGTTAAGATCCTAACCCGATTGGATCGACGGCTCGCGGCGGGGAGGGGACGTAACCAAATCAAATGTCCGTCAAGCCCATGTCATGCATAATTAATTGAGCCCGCTACACAAAAATCCATGCTGATTGCATTACGACGTTTCGGAGGACTCGTCTGAAGTGCATCGCGTCGTGTCGTTTTATGCCGCTGCCTATTCTTGCTGCTTTTTTGTGCACATTCACATCTGACATTAATATAGTCTGCATAGTATCAGCGCTGATAGTTAATGTTATTGGTATTTAAATGCTTCTATGTAGACTATTGCTACATTATAGTCATTCGTTACATACAATGCTGCTGATTATTCTTGCTGTTTCAAATTCAATTCAATTCTACATTTACAGATTAAACCAGAAGTTTACATAAAATATATAAAAATAGAAAATATAAGAAGAAATGTTTTTTTCCCCCGTCTGGCATGAAATCAGACTCAACTTTTCCTGCTATCAATTCATGTATTTTTTGTTTTCTTAAATACAATTCTGTGTTGGTTCAGATGTGTTGGTTTAGTTTAATACGCCAAATAAAGCGTTTTTTTGTTTTTTTTTTAAATTCACATTATCGTCACCAAGACGACTGGAGTCACACTGCAGTCAAATGAGATTTGTTACAAATTATTTGGCCTTGGTAGACGGTCTGCTAGTTTGTTCCTGTGCAGTCAATACATTTCTGATTATATATAAATTTCAAGCATTAATATAGCCTTTTATATCTAGTGCAGTTCATAATAAAACAAGATTTATTTGTATTTAATATTCAGCACGGTGATGATTGGTTAGCACATCTGCCTCACAGTTCTGAGGTTGCAGGTTCAAATCCGGCCCCGCCTGTGTGGCATTTGAATGTTCTCCCCGTGCCTGCGTGGGTTTTCTCCGGGTACTCCGGTTTCCTCCCACATTCCAAAAACATGCATGGTAGGTGAATTAAAGACTGTAAAGTGCCTATAGGTGTGAATGTGAGCGCGAATGGTTTTCAACAAGTTGAACACTCACTGGCCAATCCCGGCTCCGCTCTCCTCATGCATGTTAATGAGATGTGACGGCCTGCCTGCGTTCTGCCTTTGCCATGGACGCATGCTGCCACCAGCAGGACAGTAGAGGACTAACAAGAACGAAAAAGTAGAACAACTGAACAGACGGAAAGCTTTTTATTCCCCCAAAAAAGAATAAGTATAGCCATTAATTCTAACAAAATTCTTGCGTGTAAATTGTTAAATTGACAAACCACACCATCATGATGCACATTGTGAAACATTCACCTTTTCCCCCCTAGAGGACTGCTCACTCCCCTTTTGTGTTTTTATGCATCCGTTCACTGATTGTTACTATTATAATGATAGTATTTCCAAAAAGTTCTTTGCCAGACTTTAGTGAGGAGCCTTAATAAAAATGAACATGGGTTCACTAGTTTACAGGCTGGTTGAGCTTTGTTAAGGACTAACGAGGACGGAGCACAGGGGGTAAATCGGGTGGTCGTTGGGGCCAGCCCTCCGGAACGAGCGAGGCGAAGAAGGTGCTGACGAAGGACCATGCCGTGGCGAGCAAGCCGCGGTCCTCTCGCTCGGCTTCCTCCGTGCCGTCGTCCATCACCTGCTCCTGAAGACGAGCAAACACGCCGTTCAACCCTCAGGCCTTCTTGGATTTGACTAAACTTTCAGCTTGTTGGTGGTCAACCGTCTGGAATTTTTAAGATTCTTTTTTTGCTTCTTTTACCACATACGTTTTTTAACTAACATCGGCTCTTGTCATCATTATAAAATATACATTAATTTTTACTTTTTAACCCTTCAAATTGAAGTTTGTTTGGACAATGCGCAAGTTGTAAAACAACCTATAAAAAATGACATTTGTTTTAATAGTCTCAGTACAATCCCACTTTTATCATGCTAATAGAACAGTCTTTCTACAGCCAACAAAGGTAGCTTCCACTTTTGAAATTAAAGTATTGTCCATGGTCAGCAGTGTACCTCAACTAATTAAAATCAAATTAGCGTCATTCATTTGCTCCATTGGAGTGTTCTTATTGTACTCATACTAGGGATGTCACTATTGAATCTTTTCAGAATCGATTATTCTATAGCTATTTCTTCGACTCACCAAGTAATCATCCCTCCCATTTTTTTTTTTTTTTTTTACTAATTGGGTAACAGGATGTTATATGTCTTCTCTTCTATCATTTAACACTTGCCTGTTTATATTGTTTTAAGGTAAAAATATCTTGAAATAACGTGGTAAGTTCACGCTACGATGCGAAGAAGATACTGTTCTAGCTCCTCTCTGTTCGCAGACATGTTAGTGTGTACGTCAGCATTTTGGAATTTGTCAAAACGCACCAATTCCCGTACGCCCCGTTGCATCTCTGCTTCCTCCCAAGCTTGGGCTTGCTCAGGATCCTGAAAGTTCGGCGGCCGCTGTTGCTGCTCCAGCGTCCTGAAGGGAAACCAGCCCACCTGGTGCCTAAAACAAAAAGAACTATCTAAACTTCTGCTTCAAACAGTGTTTAATGGGGACATATTATGTAAAAGTAATGTTTATATAGAGGTGCAACGATTAATCGATTATCAAATCAATTGATAACCAATGTTGGAAATCTATTAACCCTTTTAGCACCATAATAATAGATATATTATTTATTAAAACACCTGGTCTTTTTTGTGCATTTTTGTCAATAATTTGAAATACACATTCACCGCGGTGTCACCGGTGATCCTTGCGAGTTTAAAAGGGTTCATCGTTAGACCTTGTTTAACTTAAAATTGCCCAAATCCTCAGAATTTCAGCCTTCCAACTGTAATATTGATCATTTATTTATTATAATAATAAAGCATACTTATTATCTTTGTTTTTTCATGAAAATAAGACATTTGCAAACATCTTTTATTTGGGAAATTTTTCCCATGTTCTGACAGACGTAAAGGACCAAACCAGTAACTGAATGAGAATCAATTTATGTTTGTGCATTTTCTGGAATGCCAATTTGAAATAAGATCCTGTTTTTGAATAGTTTAGAATGTTTTTATTTTATTTGATTCATTCCAAAGATAATCGACAGATGAATTTATTATTATAATAATCGCTAGTTACAGCCATATTTTTAATGTTGCGTATACAAATAGCTGTGTGTAGATCATCTGCCCACCCTTCAAGTGTGAAATTGAACAACCAAGTAAATCTTTTGTGGTGTGCCTATTTCTGAAAATGTGTCTGTGAGCGAGCCATTCGCAATTTCCACTGTCACGTGAGAGAGTGGCTAATTTACACAGTGCGTGAGGGCGAGGTTTTCTCTGCCTATGACTTGGCAACTGACTGGCTGAAAAATCCGGCACTTTGAAACAATGGTCAGACACACTACCATGTAAAAGAAAGGTAAGCAGAGACGCAATCCTGACTAACAGTTACCAGCTCTAGGGCAGCGCGATGGAGCTAGTAGTTAGCACATCCAGCTAGTGGTTAGCACGTCTTCCTCACAGTCAAGGAGCTCGGGTTACTCCGGATTTCTCGCACAAACCCACGACATGCCCATTAGCCTCATTGAGGATTCTACAACGTCCGTAGTGTGAATGCGAATCTGAATGCTTGTTTGTCCATACTGTACGTGCCCTGTCTGGCAATCAGTCCGGGGTGCCCCCCGCTTCTCTCGCCCAAATCCCAGGGACTCACAAGTAGACCAGCATCATGGCTCCCACCACCACCACGAAGCGGCCGAAGGTGGAGTAGAAGTAGACGAAGCTGAGCAGGACGCAGACTCGGAACAGCGCGTACAGCCAGTCCAGCCAATCACGGTTCGGCTCGTCCACGTTAAGCACGCCCCCCCCGGCCTGCGCGTTCATCTGGATGTTGGCGTCGGCCGCGGGAGGCGGCACCAAGTTCTCCGGCAGAGGGTCGGCGGCCTGGACGGGCTCCAGCGGGGGCCGCGCGGTTTCGTTGGGCCGGGGAGGCGGCGGCTGCGAGGTGGCAGCTGGAAAGGTGGGAGGCCCGGAGGCCGCCACCACAGCTTGACTGCGTAGAGGAAGATGGAGGAGGACATATTGTTTCGTGGAGGACTGACACCAGAAAAGACTCGAAAAACAAGCAACTACGTTTTGCATCAGCAGGATGCACTAAGTCACTAAAATAAGTAACTAAAAAAATTAATAAAAATACATAATTGAATTGATTAATCACCCAGCCCTAGTTACATAATTCTATCAAATGGTCTTAGCTATTTGCTGCTGCATCCATTTTGTTCAAAGCTGAAAACAGGAGACTCATTAACATTTCCTGTCGCACACAAAATCCCTGTAGTGCGATATTATTGAGTTCATACTGTATGTACACCGCACAACGAGCAATGTGAGACTAATCATACTCACTACTGCATGTAGTAGTACCGCGCATACATCTGCTGCCACCACAACATCTGCATGGGCGTCAACATCTGGCCACTTTGCAAAGGCATCTGAGCTCCTCCATGAGGCCTGTTAATGAATATGATGCAAAAAAAAAAAAAAGAAGAAGGATTAGAAACGTGTTATCTCAAAGAATAAAACAGGAGGTAATGTACTCTGCTCACCATTGAGGTATGCCAGCAGGTCTCCGAGGGTTCAAGTTGAGGATGCCACCTCGATGCCTGAGCCCATCTGGACCTCCCGGGACAGCGGGAATGTCAGGAAGTGTCGAGATTGCAGTTTTGGAAATCTTAACAAAGATGAGAGGACTAATCAGAAACTGACACGTGACAGAGACGAGTAGACAAACAGAGGGACGGCGGCGTTGTACTCACGCTGGCGTTGACCGTGGAGGCACTACAGGGTGCGGGTGAGCCCGGCAAGGTGCAAAAGTTGCACACCAGATGCAACACGTGGTACTCGTCATGCTGGTTCAAATGGTTGGCACAGACACATGCGAGAAACCACAAGAGGAAGTTTTGGGTTTAGGTTTTAAAAAATCTGAGGGTTAGGTCAGCATTTAGAAGTTGCTTATCCATTCAGCAGAGCAAAAAACTGACACATGCAGCGAAGACTTTCCATAACTTCTGCTAATAACTCAGTTTAAACTTGGCTCCTCCTCCGATATCCTGTACAAAGGTTTTATTCTTGGGGGGGGAAACAAAACAAAACATAAACAAAACCAAAAAAAACACAAAAAGTTGGATTTGTGCACAGTGAACCGCAAATAGGCGGGGGTTCACTGCATCTGCTTGAAATTTGGTAGCCATCGGACAAGATCTCTAGGACAAAAATCATTTTTGAAGAACCATAGGAAATGACCAAATCGAGTCTAAAATGGCGACTCCAAACCAAAATGGTAGACTGCTGTGATCGATGTGTACCTGTCGCAGCACATCTCGGAGACGGAGGTGGTCCTCCAGGAGATTTCCCAGGTACACCAATCGCTGATCTCTGGACCGCTGCAGTACACAGAGGAAATCTTTCGAATTCATTTTTTTTTGTGAACAGGCGCCAGGATACTTTCGGGTGGCATAAAAGTGATTGACTACGGCTAACGTGAACTGAAACAATCACAAAAACTTGCTGTGTTTGGGTTTGCACCACCAGATATACCCCAAAAGACTGAGGTTGGATTTATTTAAAAAATCTAAATTAATTGAGCAGAAGCTGTGTGTGTGGAGGATAAATCCCATTTTTGTTGTAACTTTCGGCTTGTCCCAAAGGGATTGCCACAGCGAGTCACTCGGATGATTTGTTTGGCAGTTTTTAGCCCAGATGCCCTTCCTTAATTAATTCACTGCCAGCCTTCCCAGTTAACATGGATAATTGACTTCTAAAGCCGTCAATGGCAGTGAATGTGTTAACAAAAAAGTCAATTAGCCAGTCCCACTTGACTTATTTCAGAATTTCCACCACGTTTATTTTTTTAATCAACTTACTGGGTGAAATGTGAATTACAGCCGGTGTTCCGTCTCCCAAGATATTCACCTCACGCAACCTCATCTTCTCAACTGACCTTCAACACATTCAAACTACGGTGGTAGAAGATTAAAATCATCATGGAAGCTATCTATCTTGTTTGTTTTTTTTTAATCACTCTTTCTTGGTCAAATGATATGGAAGTGTTTGTTTACTGGTGGTGCCATCATAGAAAGCTCCTGCTTTTGCCACCCGGAAGTACTTGTGATATCATGGTGAACTGTCCAATACGGAACACTTGTTTCACAAATCCATGACTCACAGGCTTGCCGGGGTACACGTTGGCGATATGACGCTTGAGCTTCTCTACCGTCCAGCTCAGGAAGCAGTTGATGGTCCGGTCCTCATACTTCTGGTCGGGGGTCTTGATGACCAGGGTTACTGGGGTGTCTGCTGCCCCTGACTCCATGGCTCATAATCCTGGTGTCACCACCTGAGGAAGCTCCCTTCAAAGCATCGCTGCGGGATGCTACGCCTTCTACATCATTTCTTGGGGGTTCTGCTTTGTTCCGTCTGTGGAGATTTCTGGCAGGAGGAGGGAGAAATGGTCATATGAACTCACAAGACACTAGAGGGATTTTAAATTACAGTTGTACCTTGACTTAGTTTAGTTAATTCAGTGACTGTGCTCGGACCTCAATTCACGCATATCAAATACATTTTCCCTATGGAAATGTATGCCATTAATCTGTTCCACCACGCAAAAATTACCATTATTTTTGGTTATGTTTTTCTAATAAATAAAAATAGCAATGTATTCCAAAATGTAAACTTTAAAAAAAATCATTCAACAAAATTCAAGAGAATGAATGTGGCTTCAAAATAAAAAAGCAGACGTCTTATGTCTTTTCAGGGATGGCTTCTTGAGGCTTTCTTATAATTCAACGTATGACATGTCTACAAACTGTCTTGCTGCTAAATTAAACAGGCTTCAGGGTATTAATTTTGAAAGTGATTTGAGTTCGAGCTGCCGAGGGAACGAAGAGCCGATACTTAACTTTTCTGCCATTTAGAAGTCATGCTGAACTCTTCGAATGGGTGTTTAAAAAAAATATTTTTTAAACGATTTGGGGTCCAGGTTTATTTTTTGTTAAACTATTCGAGCTGTTTTAAGTATTTAACTAAATGGCACTAACCCGACGTGCGGATTTTAACAAATAGCGTACAGTATTTTTTAATTGGCATGTTTACCAGCGTTAGCTCGGCGGCTAACGTCGCTGCTAGCTCGCTTTAGCTCGGCGGCTACCAAAATAGCACGGCTTCCGCCCAGTTTCCCCATGGCGACTCGCGGCTTTCACAGCGCCTTTGAAAGGGAAAATGCGGCTTTAACGTGCTTTCTGTGTGTACCTGTTTAAATGCCTCGATGGTGAAATGACGCCGTCGTCTTCCGTTTACTCAGACCCTGGAGTGGTCGATGACGTCATTGCAGAAGTGTATGTGACGTTTCCGCGTCGGGTGACCTACGTCATGACGTAACATTGGCGCGACTACGAAAATGGATAAAATGTCGTAGCTCAACAATGTAACATTTCTGTTTGAATGTAAAGGAAAGTGCTTTAGTTATTTAATATTGCAATTGTATGACAAAATCACATTTTAAAACTTATGAAAGGTAGATCTGAGTATTATCAATTTTTAAAAGGAAAATTAAGGCCTAAATGTTGGGCGCAAACTGGGTCAGACTACACATTACAGCCACATATTCACATGACTTAAGTTTTATCAATCATATGACATCAGACAATTAATGCAGCCCTATGGGGGGCACAAGCCAGTGCAAACTGTAGGCTGGTCCCAAGCCCGGATAAATGCAGAGGGTTGCGTCTGGAAAAGCATCCGTCTTAAAATGTTGCCAAACAAATATGAGCGTTCATCCAAAGGATTCCATACCGGATCGGTCGTGGCCCGGGTTAACAACGTCCGCCACCGGCGGCGTCAACCTGCAGGGCACCAGTGAAAATTCAGCTACTGTCAGTCAAAGTCAAAGAAGAAGAGGTGGAAAGCGGGTTCTTCGGCAGAAAGCACAGAGCCTAGAACTGAATGTGGGGACTTTGAATGTTGGGACTATGACAGGAAAATTTCGGGAGTTGGTTGACATGATGATTAGGAGAAAGGTTGATATATTGTGTGTCCAGGAGACCAGGGGTATAGGCAGTAAGGCTAGAAGTTTAGAGGCAGGGTTTACATTCTTTTAACATGGTGTAGATAGGAGGAGAAATGGAGTCGAGGTTATTTTAAAAGAAGAGTTGGCTAAGAATGTCTTGGAGGTGAAAAGAGTATCAGATCAAGTGATGAGGCTGAAACTTGAAATTGAGGGTGTTATGTGTAATGTGATTAGTGGCTATGCCCCACAGGTAGGATGTGACCTAGAGGTGAAAGAGAAATTCTGGAAGAAGCTTGACGAAGTTGTTCTGAGCATCCCAGACAGAGAGAGAGTCGTGATTGGTGCAGATTGTAATGGACATGTTGGTGAAGGAAATAGGGGTGATGAAGAAGTGATGGGTAAGAACAGCATCCAGGAAAGGAACTTGGAGGGACAGATGGTGGTAGACTTTGCAAAAAGGATGCAAATGGCTGGAGTGACCACTTTTTTCCAGAAAAGGCAGGAACATAGGGTGACCTACAAGAGGGGAGGTAGAAGCACGCAGGTGGATTACATCTTGTGCAGACGATGTCATCTGAAGGAGGTTACCGACTGTAAGGTAGTGGTAGGGGAGAGTGTGGCTAGACAGCATAGGATGGTGGTGTGTAAGATGACTCTGGTGGTGGGGAGGAAGTTTAGGAAGACAAAGGCAGAGCAGAGAACCATGTGGTGGAAGCTGAGACAGGACGAGTGTTGTGCATCTTTTTGGGAAGAGATGAGACAGGCTCTCTGTGGACGGGAGGAGCTTCCAGAAGACTGGGCCACTGCAGCCAAGGTGATCAGAGAGGCAGGCAGGAGAGAAGGAGACTTGGTGGTGGAACCTCACAGTACAGGAAATCATACAAGGGAAAAGGTTAGCTAAGAAGTGGGACACTGAGAGGACCGAGGAGAGGTGAAAGGAATATATTAAGATGCGACATAGGGCAAAGGCAGTGGCGGCAAAGGCCAAACAAGAGGCCTATGATGACATGAATGCCAGGTTGGACACTAAAAAAGGAAAAAAGGATCTATACAGGTTGGCCAGACAGAGGGCTAGAGATGAGAAGGATGTGCAGCAGGTTAGGGTGATTAAGGATAGAGATGGAAATATGTTGACTGGTGTCAGTAGTGTGCTAGATAGATGGAAAGAATACTTCGAGGAGTTGATGAATGAGGAAAATGAGAGAGAAGGGAGAGTAGAAGAGGCAAGTGTAGTGGACCAGGAAGTGGCAATGATTACTAAAGGGGAAGTTAGAAAGGTATTAAAGAGGATGAAAAATGAAAAGGCAGGTGGTCCTGATGACATTCCTGTGGAGGTATGGAAGCATATAGGAGAGGTGGCTGTGGAGTTTTTGACCAGCTTGTTCAATAGAATTCTAGCGCGTGAGAAGATGCCTGAGGAATAGAGGAAAAGTGTGCTCGTGCCCATTTTTAAGAACAAGGGTGATGTGCAGAGCTGTGGGAACTATAGAGGAATAAAGTTGATGAGCCACACAATGAAGTTATGGGAAAGAGTAGTGAAGGCTAGACTCAGGACAGAAGTGAGTATTTGCAAGCAACAGTATGGTTTCATGCCTAGAAACAGTACCTCAGATGCATTATTTGCCTTGAGGATGTTGATGGAAAAGTACAGAGAAGGTCAGAAGGAGCTACATTGTGTCTTTGTAGATCGAGAGAAAGCCTATGACAGAGTACCCAGAGACGAACTGTGGTACTGCATGCGGAGGTCTGGAGTGGCAGAGAAGTATTTTAGAATAATACAGGACATGTACAAGGGCAGCAGAACAGTGGTTAGGTGTGCTGTAGGTGTAACAGATGAATTTAAGGTGGGGGGTGGGACTGCATCAGGAATCAGCTCTGAGCCCCTTCCTGTTTGCAGTGGTGATGGATAGGCTGACAGATGAGGTTAGACTGGAATCCCCGTGGACCATGATGTTTGCATATGACATTGTGATCTGCAGTGAAAGCAGGGACCAGGTGGAGGAACAGTTGGAAAGATGGAGGCATGCACTGGAAAGCAGAGGAATGAAGATTAGTGGACATAAAACAGAATATATGTGCATGAATGAGATGGGTGGTGGGGGAAGAGGGAGGCTACAGGGAGAAGAGATAGCAAGGGTGGAGGACTTTAAATGCTTGGGGTCAACCATCCAGAGCAATGGTCAGTGTGGTCAGGAAGTGCAGATACGGGTCCAAGCAGGTTGGAACGGGTGGAGGAATGTGTCAGGTGTGTTATGTGACAGAAGAGTCTCTGCTAGGATGAAGGGCAAAGTTTATAAAACAGTGGTGAGGCCAGCCATGATGTACGGATTAGAGACAGTGGCACTGAAGAGACGACAGGAATCAGAGCTGGAGGTGGCGGAAATGAAGCTGTTGAGATTCTCTCTAGGAGTGACCAGGTTGGAGAAAATTAGAAATGACCTCATCAGAGGGACAGCCAAGGTTCGAAGTTTACGAGACAAAGTTAGAGAGAGCAGACTTAGATGGTTTGGACACATCCAGAGGAGAGATAGTGAGTATATTGGTAGAAGGGTGATTAGGATGGAGCTGCCAGGCAAGACCAGAGAGAAGGTTGATGGATGTCGTGAGGGAAGACATGAGGGCAGTTGGTGTTCGAGAGGAGGATGCAGATGATAGGCTTACATGGAAAAGGATGACGCGCTGTGGCGACCCCTAAAAGAACAGGCCGAAAGTAAAAGATGATGATGACGACATCAGACAATTTATCTCCAAATTGCATTTTTACTCAAAATCAAAACATGAATATACTGTAAAGGAAAGAAAACTGTTTTACAATAGTTCAGTGCTATTTTAATGTTACAATTTTTGAAACAATAGACACATTTGTAAGACCTCTGAAAGGTGGGTTTATGGACAATTAAGGCTTTATTTTTTGGAAAAATGTATTGAAATGAAACGAGGTCAGACATACAAAAAATATAATAGTTCAGCCACAGACATGATTTTTATTTTGTATCAGTCACATAACATCCAAAAAAATCTCTCTATTTTTAAAAATCTGATTATTGTGTTGAAATGATATTTTTCTGCTAGTGTGTACTATATTACAAAACTCACAAAAACTGTTGGGCTTTTGAGATGTTGGGCCCGAAAGACCAATATTGCAAACTCCCAAATATTTGTAAGTAGTGTATAAATAAAAGCTGTCAAACTGATCTTTTTATTTGCATTCAAAGCTTGAGCTTGTGCAGAACCTCATCAGCCAGCCTCTTGCTGTAGCGGTCGATTTTCCGGTGTCCTGGTATCCAACCCAGCAGGAATCGACGGAAGTCGGTCCAGGCGAAGGCGAACATCTCCCGCCACTCTTCCTCCAGCGCCAAAAAGTCTACCTGGGTGCTCACCCCGCACTTTAATTCTGCAAAGTAATGGTCCAGCAGGACCGGCACCTTCTTGTCGCACTCTCTCTCCTCAAGGCAGCTGGCCAGGAAGTATGCCACGTCTTTCATCCCACAGCCGCCGCCCACATACTGGAAGTCCACAGCCGCCACGTCCCATCCGTCACTGGAGAAGCAGAAGTTGGCCAGCTTGGCGTCGCCGTGCACGACTGTACGGAAGCGACAGCCGTTGAGCGCTGCATCCACGGCGCCGGCCGCCACCTTCAGCCTGGCGTCGCCCATGGCCTCCAGCTCGTCCGGGCGTGTCTCCAGGTGCCAGTAGGTGCCGACTGGCCACAGGCCCCGCGGGGACACGCCCAGGAAGTGAGCGTGGAAGTGGGCAAGCCAGCTGAGGCAGGCCCTCATCTCGTCATCCTTCACGCTGGTTCTGCGAGGACAACAAAAGGCGCCTATTTAGCAAACAACTACATGTGGTGCAAAATCTACTATTGTATTGGATAAATTTTTGTTTCATATACTACTGCATATTTGTGCAACAAAAAAATAAGTAAATAAATAAAAATATTTTTAAAAAAATACAGTACCAAAATCCTACCAGGTCACGTGATATAAAATCCCCAATTGTTGACAACGTATTACATTTTTCTTTTTTGCTATATATTTGTGCAAAAAATAATAATAAATACAACAGTCAAATCATACCAGATCATGTGGTACAAAATCTAGAAATGTTTATCATATTGTATTACAATTTCCTTTTATATGTGCCTTCATTTGTGCACAATAAAACTACAATAGTTAGAGCGTCTGCCTCACAGTTCTGAGGACCAGAGTTCAATCCCCGGCCCCGCTTGTGTGGAGTTTGCATGTTCTCCCCGTGCCTGCGTGGGTTTTCTCCAGGCACTCCGGTTTCCTCCCACAGCCCAAAAAACATGCATGGTTGGTTAATTGACAACTCTAAATTGCCCGTAGGTGTGAATGAGAGTACAAATGGTTATTTGTTTATATGTGCCCTGCGATTGGCAGGCAACCAGTTCAGAGTGTACCCCGCCTCCTACCCGATGACAGCTGGGATAGGCTCCAGCACGCCCGCGACTCTAGTGAGGAGAAGCGGCTCAGAAAATGGATGGAAAACTACAATAGTGAAATCATAACAGGTGTATATAACTGTGTATAACTGTGATATCATACCAGATCATGTGGTGTGAAATCTAATTGTTTACGATGTTGTGATATGTTTATTTTCCTTTTACATACTACTGTATATGCTGCAAAAAATTAAATACTGAAATCATACTAGATCATGTGGTGCAAAATCTACTGTTGTTAACAGCATCATATTAGATTTTACTTTTATACACTACTGCAAATTTGTGAAAATACAACAGGAAAATCATAAAAGTTCATGGTGTGCAAAATCTGCTATTGTTTCCTTTGTTGTCATATGTAGTTGTAGTTAGTATGTTTTTCTTTGACGTAATACTGTATTGTGCAACGAAAAACAAACAAAAAATTCTCCATGAATCCATTTCAATTGTACTGTAATTCTTTCACCTTTGTGGGTTTTGACGAAAGAATGTCAGAACTTTTGAGAAAATGTGGGAACTGCTTCAAAGGGGACGTGCATTTTCCCCCCACAATTTAAAACAGTTCAGAGGTGCCAATGCCAAGTACATTTTTGTTACCATGACAGTCAAGGGAATTGCTCGGGTGTTTCAACAAAGCTAGGGCTCCTCAGTGTTGCCACTTGTAGCAAGTTTGTGGCTATTTTTAATTACTTTTAGGAGCCCTCTAGGAACTAATAATAAAAATACAAAAAATACAAAAAAAAGGCCATTACTTGAAAATAGAGAATCTTCGCCCAACCAAGTCGTTGGCGTCAAACACAGTGACTTGATTGTTTATTTTATTTTTTTATGGGTGATCAGGAACTCCAGGGACACAACTATCTAAATGCGGTGTAAGTTAATAGTACCTTCTTTGGTCATATCCGGCCACGTCCAGGTCCTCCAGCACGATGAGCATCTCGTTTGCATGGGCGCAAGCGGTCAGACAGGCGGGTATCCTGCACCTAGGATTGGTGGTGTAGTTCTGGTACCAGTAGGTCTCCACCTCGTAGGACCTCACCTTCCTCAAATGGGAGCGTTCGGCCGCCGGGTCGGCGGCGGCGTGCTCAGCCCGCGCGGCAGGGAACTTGACGTGCTTGACGACCACAGAGGGCCGCCCGCAGCCCTCCAACTGCAGGCGGACGATCTCGCCGTAGCCGCTCCACAGCGTCTGGATCTTGGCGCCGACGCGTAGCGAGGCCGCGCTGCACGCCTGCAGTATCGCTTCACGGTGCTCCGGCTTCATTTATGGTCACTGGGGAGTATCAGAACTCTTCACTTCCGTGGACCCCGGAATTAACTATAATGCGGAAATAATACGGCAAGTCCATTTGGACAAACTACCTAGTTTCACGATGCCGCTCTTTCAAGCGGAAAACAAATCCCAACTGTCGTTTTTCTCTCAAGACGTCTATTAACCATTCTTATAAGATTGATGCACAACGAAATATTCTTTAACAATAACACGATAATTCATATTTCCTTGGTAAACCAAAGGTCCAGGGTATGACTGCTCGTAGAACTTAAGAGAACGCGAAAACTTTATAGCATGTCCATAAGAACAAAATGCACGGTAGCAATGCCAACTTGCGAAAATACATAATGAAATTAAGACTCCTTCGTGATAACACAAGTGGTATCTCCCTATATAATAAGGAATATATTGATACTAACCGAACACTTTTCCACCTCTGGCGAAAGAATACGGCAGTTTGACGTCCCTTCGAAATCGAAAGTGGTAGCGTAGACGCTGGTGTCATCGGTCACTTACCGAGATACAGTAGCCAATCATAGTGCAGCAGCGCATATCCTGGAGCCAGTAATATTGGAGAAGGGCGTGACCTGCAGGAATGCACGTGGGAGCCCTGATAAACTAACGCCAAAATAGTACGGCAAGTCCACTTGGACGAACTACACGGTGATACTTTCAACACGTTCTCGAAAACAGTAAACTATCCTAAAGCTCTTTCGCGCTAACAATACTTGTGTGGCCCATAATTAGGAAGAATGCAATCGTACAGGTTTGATACTTACCCCACGCGTTTTCATTTCTTAAACGAAAATACAACATGTTGGAGTCTCCCTCAAAACCAAAAGTGCTCGACCTGTTAAAAATCTACGGCAAGGGCATTGACACAAACTACTTGCTGAGTACTGCCTTTCTACATGTCTTTAAAAGCAGTAAACTAATTTAAATGTAGTCTTGCTACCAAAACCTAACCCACCATTATTTTGACGAATCCTCCAGCAAAATTACGAATACAATCAAGAAAATATATCCATTGCACCCTTTATTTCCATACAAAACAAATAACTATTAAAAATGTGCAAGGCATAGACAGCAAGTACATTAAAAACGACTGAAAACATTCATATAAAAAAAATAAAATAAAATAAAAAAAAAAAGCTCTGTGGATTTGTTTTAATGCTCCCTTTGGCACATTGAGGCTTACAGTTTAGCGCCTTGCTGCAATGCTAAGCTTGGTTAAAGTCACCCCGCATCGCTTTAGCTTCATATTTTTGCGTCCTTTGCTTCTTCCACACGCTGCTACTGTTAGGATGTGATGAACCGCTACAGTTAGTTAGGCAGTGTGAGAGGGTAAAAACAATAGTGGAAGTGTGCTGCTTTTTTTTTTTTTCCACACAACAGGACAACTAAACTGAACAAAGTGCACATTTCTTCAAAATGACTTGCCAAGAAAAATGTCACGAAAGGTATTACATTACTCCGTAAAACTTCAGAACGTTTTTGTAACAACAACAAAAAAAAGAAAAGAGCCCACAAATAAATTATGTAAAAGTAGTCAATTACGATGACACTGCTGTACAAAAGTTCTTTGCGGGCATATTGCTTCAACATGTGAGTAGCCCCTTTCACACAGTTAGGTAGTATCCGAGGTGTAACAGAAAGGGAATTAGTGGATGACAATGTCCGGTTTTGCTGGATTCTGTGTGTAAGACACAAATGGATAAATACTACTTGACTGATGCAGCAAAATTTCTGCAATATCCCAGTTTTCTGGGTTTTGCATAAAAGGAGGATGTGGAAAAATGATTCTTCAATTTTACTGTGTTGAACAGCCTACTGGAACATTTCTCACGATCTGATTGTGGGACCCGACAATGTCCTGCTTTGCTGGATTCTGTGTGACAGAGAAATGAAGAAATACCACTACGGCTCTGATGCACCAATTTTGCAGGTACTCGTTGCAAAAGAGGCCACTAGACAAAAGAAGAATCCACCGCTTCCCTCAGGAAAACAGAAAAAAACAGAAATCCTACAACAAACTTTCCTTCCATCACTGCATAAAAAACGGGAGATTTGAGGATTGGGGGGCGGGGGTGTTAAAAAAATAGTAGAGGTCAGGTGCTGTTATCTGGCCTCTTTGGGCACTTTGAGGACTTTGTAGATGTGATTCGCAAAGACAGTGGTGAAGTGGGGCCGTGAGTTCCTGGACATGCGAGTGCAGAGAGGAATTTTACCCATGTTCTGGGGGTCCTCCACATCCCAGATCTCAGGCATGCTGCAGCCGGGCCTTGTGAAATGTGAAAAAAACACTTTCATTGTCAATCTGTTGAAAACATTGTCCAAGGTTGAACTGGGCTATTAAAACAAAGTAACAGCTTTACTCTCAATGGTATTGTGAGTGTTTGCACTTACTTCAGGGGACAAAAACTGTAAACAAACTCTTTTAATGTCAACCATGTGTATAAAACAAAAGGTTCATTTTGAAAGGTTGTCCGCAAAAGGTTTATTAAAATAAGGTAACGATGGCCAGCTCTATTCTTGATGCTGCTTTGAGTCTTTACTCTTGACGCGGGAAAAAAAGAATGAAAATGTTTTAAACAGAAGATAGACAGAAGCATTCATTTCAAAGGTTGTAGACACTATGTTTGTAAAAATAAACGACGGTCGACGCTGTTTAAAGTTTTCACTCTTCATCAGAAAATAGGTTTAACTCAAGCAGATTGACAAAAGTATAACATTCATTTTCAAATGTTGTCGACACTTGGTTTCTTAAAACAAGGTAACGATGGTCAGCTCGACTCTTGACACCGTTATCAATTTTGGATTTCCCAAACAATTGAACATACTGTATACTTTTGTCACTTCTGTGCTTGGAAAATAATGTTTATTTTCAAAGGTTGTCAATACCTATCCCTTTGCGTTTCATCTGAAAAAAAGTAAAAAAATACTTTATCAATCATCTTTTTTAAAACAAAGTTCACTTTCAAATTTTTTCAGTGCTTAGTTAATTAAAACAAAACCAACAATGTCTTTATTGTTGCAGTTGTTGTGAGTCTTCACTGAAAAAAAAGTAAAAATATACTTCTGTTGTCACTCAACTGTTTAAAACGTAACATTTCTGAAGGTGGTCAACACTTGATTTATGAAAACAAAGTAATGATAGTTTGATGTTAAATTTACTGCAGTAAAAAGGTACTTTTGTCAATATGTTAGAAAAAAAAATTGAGGGTTTTCTACACTTGTTTTATTAAAACAATGTCACAATTGTCTGATGTCAAATTTACAAAAAAAATACTGCAGTGAAAATAAACCTTATTTTGTCAATTGGCAACACTTGGTTTATTAACACAAAGTAACGAAAGCTTGATGTCGTATTTACTTTGCTCGACTTACTGTAGTGAAAATACACTTGTCAATCATTTGCTTTAAGGATAACATTCATTTCTGAATGCTGTCAGCACTTGGTTTATTAAAAACAGAGTAATGTTATGGAATTTACTCGACACATTGCACTGAAAAGCTACTTTTATTGTCAATCATCTGTTTAAAACATAAGGTATTTTTTCAAGGGCTTTCGGAACTTGGTTTAAGACAAAGTAATGATAGTCTGATGTCAAATTCACTTTACTAGACTCACTGCAGTGAAAAAAAAAAACATTCGTCAATCATCTGTTCAAAACAAAACATTTACTTTCCAAAGTTGTCAACACTTGCTTCATTAAAATAAAAGTAACTACAAGGTACAAGTAAGATACGATATGGCTATTTTGTGCTCGCCCTAGTGTGCTGTGGTATGTCGTACCTGGTTCTCCTGGTGCACCAAGAATCTTCCAGAACAAAGAAATCAACTCCCAGCTTGTTCAAATTGCTCTTGACAGTGTGTGCAGACATGCGGCTGTACATAGAGTACACCAGCTTGGTTCTCTCCCTGAGGGACATAACAACATTTCACAAGACAGCACAACGCAACATACAGTCATGTTACCCTCACAGGTCTTTCGCACGTCGACTACTAGTGGTCATATGACTCGCACTGACCTCAGACCAGCATCTTCGTAGTGGGGATGGTTGACAATGGGACGACCTGTGGACAGTTTCACGCTGGCCATAGTGGGCATCGCACCCGCAAATACAGTGTCTATGTCACACAACACACACGGGGGAAAAAACAGTGAGTGTGATGTGTACACTATTGTGCATGGGGAGGGTAGGGACAGTGGTAAACTTATTTTATTCTTTTAAGACAGTGAATAAAATTAAAATGCTGCTTTAAACATTCCTTCTACAGTTAATACGATGGTGTCAGTATGAATATATTCCTCACCAGGGAGGGTATTGTCCTGTATCCAGTCCAGCAGCTCCTCCTGAGGCATGTTGCTGAACTCCCCGATGATGCCCCACTGGGCCGTCAGATTGGTCCCTCCCTTCACCGCCATGAGGGCCAGCACCAGGACCACGGCGGCCCGATGCTTGGTCCTGTCTCCGATCCAGCCCAGCAACTGAGAACACAGTCGGGAAGGTGTGAGGCTCAGTGATGTTAACACGCAACCACAGGGGGGCTGCCATTCTAGGGTCACCTGTCTGGAGCAGATCAGCGAGGCCACGATGCACATGTGTGGCGTGAGGAAGAGCTTAAGGCGCATGATGAGGACAGCCAACACGCTGAAGGCCATCAGCTGCAGACAGTGATACGCCATCTGCAGGAGCACACAGGAAACGCTCACAACAAAAATTCATCCATCCATTTTCTGTACCGCAATTTCTCAAGTATAATAGGCACCCTCTTAATTGCCCTATCGCAGCTGTATTTTCCTTGTACAAATATATAATAAATAAACCCCCCCCAAAAACAAATTTGTTGGTACTCATGCTCAAAAATGGAAATTATCCGCAGAGTAATTTGCATTTTATTAGGTTTTTCAAAGAAAATATACGCTGGCAAGTATTGCTATGCTATGTTCCCTTATCAATTGTTTAAAAGTTTATGACTACTGCAATATGAATGCTAGTTTCGTTAGTCCATCTACGGTGTTTCACATCATGTGTTAGCATTAAGCTAGCAGATTTTCAAAAGAAAGTTAGTTAGAAAGTGGTTTTTATTTGTTTACTTCTGAAGTAGTCTTTTTGAAGACTTGTTCAGTATCTACAAAACTGCTACCTATTGTGAAGCTCGCTGCCACCATCTAGTGCTTGTAGCTAAAATTTTGCTCGCAACTAAAGACAAAAAAAAAAAAAAAAAAAAAATTCTGAGCTTCAGCTCATCGAGAACAATTTTAAAACTCATAAATCACGTTATTTGTAAGTCGAGGTACCACTGTACAGATTTTCACTTTGGCCTAGAAATAGATGATTACATTTTATTTAACATTGAGTAACAGTGTTAACTAAAAAAATGAAGTAACAATTTGCTAGCTGATAAAGTAGTTTTAATACAGTACAGAGTTTTCTACTTTGATGAATAAACAATATACCACTTGAAACAAGCACTACTGTATGTAAATATTTTGCAATACAAAGCAAAAAAAAACAAACTACTGAGCTACAGCTCGTAAGTTGGGGCACTCGTAAGTCAAGGTACCATTGTATATAGAATATGTAAGGAAACATGGAGGAACATTGCTCACCTCTGCTTTTGTGACAACTTCACACCTATGACAGAAAGGAGAAGCTGAATTGTGGAAATACAAGTGCGCGTCATGTGTTCTGTGTATCCAGTATGCGAGTTATGTGTTATGCATTTTGGGTTTTTTGTGTGTGTGTATGTGTGTGTGTGTGTGTGTACGAGTTATGTTTTGTTTATTGTGTGTCTGTATTTTGTGTGTACTGTATGTGCACTCCATTAGGCTTTCTGGATATGATAACATCTAAATGGAGAATTAAAATTTGAAGGAATAAAAAAATTAATTAAATAAATTTTTCATTCACGAACCAGCTTGTGAGGCAATCTTAATTACTGTATATTTAACCTTCATTTTTTTTGTTATTTAATTGAAATTTTTTACTGCTTAATGTAATTTTTAGTTATTTATTGACATTTATCTGTATTTAATGACAAGTAACAAACACTCCAAGTTCCTGTTAGACTGTGCAGGTGTATCTAATGAACTGTCAGGTAAGTGTACAGTGATATCATCGGCTGACCTCACAGCTTCCTTGTCAGTATGATTACTTTGATCAGACGCCTTCCCTCCATGCCTGAGGAAGCGGATAACATCTTGCACAGTCTGAAAAGGGCAAAAAAAAAAAAAAAAGATCAGTTTGTGTACTTTTATGTTTGCTTTCATCGTAAACAATCTACTTACCGTCTTTGCAATCAAAGCTACCAGCAACAAGTTGACGGGCAGCAGCAGCGTTTTCAGGTAGCGTGCAGGAGTCTGTTAAGTCAAGGAAAAGGTGTTACAGGAGCCACGCACACATTCTGGACACAGGCACATACACACGCATTGATTTCAGTCTCACCTCCCACTCCATGAAGTCAAACTCTGCAGCACATGTGTACATGAGCGTGTGGAAGTCCTTATAGCTGGTAAACTTGGACTTGATCAGGCCACTGATGTGAGCCTGGGGAACAAAAGTGTGTAAATAATAAATAAATAAATAATAATAAATAAACATGATCATTTTTTACTACGAAAAATTTTATTTAATAACACCAGCTCAAAAGAATTACAGTGACTCCTTGTGCTACTCACTTGGAGAGTAATAAATGACAATAATAACGCTAACATTCTGAAAGAAAAAGTAGCACTTAAAGTCACAGTAACTGTGAAATGGACAGTACCTCTTAAAAGTGTCACTCGCACTTAATATGAAAACAGCTTTTTGAACCTACAGTAGTCCTACATCAAAGTAACTCTTAAAAGTGTCACTCTGGGAGTGTAATACTAACTAACCTTAACTTTATTAAAGTGAAAGTACCTCTTCAATCAACAATAACTCTTAAAATAATAGCTTGTTATAAGTATCGGAGCTCTACATCACAGTAAATATTAGCACTCGGCACAGTAGTACTAAGCCTAACAATCTTAAAGAAAACACAGCTCTTAAAGGTGACAATAACTGCGAAACGTATCACTGAAGGACAGACAGTAATACAAACGACCCCAAATTTTATTATTTATTTTGTTTTTTAAAGAAAATGGAACTCTTACAGTGACAGTAATAATTAACGGAAAATAGCTTTCAAACAGTAATCTAGTCTACATCACAGCAACTCTAAAAGTAGCACTTTTGGGAAGGTAATCTTGATTTTGTGGCAGTAACTTTTACAGAGACAATAACTTACATCATCTGAAGCACCGAGGATGGTGGACAGCAGGAATTTGAGCAGAACAGTGGACCCCACCCAAATCAAAGCCTGCATGACCTGAGGAAGAGACACAAAAGGATGTTCAAACAAAAGAAAAACATATTTTTGTCACATCCAGAGTCGCGTATACCAGAAGAAGCAGAAGTAAATCATCCTACCCAGAAGACTAGGCCAGTTCTGAAGACCCTTGTGAAGCAATCCCTCAACGCAATGATAGCCTGAGAAATAAAATAATTACTATCTACTAGCAAGAAAAGAACAACATCAATTTAGACACCATAATCCTGAATCGACTCACCCAGATTGAGACGAGCGTAGAGGCATAAAAGGACGTGAGCAGCATGGCGTTGCCAAACATAAGGACGAAGCAGAAGGCCAGTGCGATCTGCAGTTTTTGTAGACGAAACAGAGGAGGCGCCATTGAACACAATTCATCAGCAATGCGGTCCAAACAGCTTGAGTGTCATCAACCACTTGGCATTGAGGTTGTCTGGGGATTAAAAAGGATCTTAAACGTATCAGTTCAATACAGTAAGAGGCAATCCTTTTAAATGAAGGAATTTATGTAGAGATAGCATTTCTAGGCGGCACGGTGGACAACTGGTTAGCACATCTGCCTCACAGTTCTGAGGACTCGGGTTCAAATCCTTCCTCCCTCATGTGGAGTTTGCATGTTCTCCCCGTGCCTGCGTGGGTTTTCTCCAGAAACTCCGGTTTCCTCCCACATCTCACAAATATGCATGGTGGGTTAACTGAAGAATCTAAATTGCCCGTAGTGCAATTGGTTGTTTGTTTATATATGCCCTGCGATTGACTGGCGAACAGTTCAGCGTGTACTCCACCTCCCACCCACAGATAGCTGAAAAAGGTTCCAGCACGCCCACGACCATAGTGAGGATAAGCAGTACAGATGATGGATGGATATCATTTCTACCTTAAGTTGATTCCAAAACGTTTCAGCTGAGTTATATAGAGTGAACCCCGGTTTATCACGGGAGATATATTCATATTTTCATACTAAGAAAACCCATTAAAAAAATGCCTAAAAACCTGTAATAAAGTGAGGAACACTGAATTGGACATCAAATATCTACTGTACCATGTGAGTTACCAACACTGACTGCATCTTAGCCGCACTGAGGTAACCCAGGATGTAGGAAGCAAACAGGGAAGCCACCTGAGGAAAGAAAAGGATATTAAAAGCCTGATGTGTTGATTTGATATGTCTTATTAAAAAACGTGTAATTACTTATTTGGATTTTCCATCTGCCTTGCTCTTTACCTGAGTGAGCAGCACAAACTGGGCAAATTGCCATGGCAGCATGAAGCACAGCGTGGAGATGCCCAGAGCGACTAGGGCCATCCTGCTCGGGTTCCGGGTCCTGGTGGTAGGGGGGGGTAAAAACAGAGTGGGAGAACCAAGTTACACACACCCACTGGACACTTCATTAGATACAGTAGAAACTACAAATAACTACTACTACTAGTATTACATACTAGATCAATACAAGACATCAAAAATGTCTTTATAAATATAACCTGTTGTTAAATATATTGTAGAAGTTATCATTTATTTGCTTAGCTTGCATTAGTATTATGGACGATTTTGAGAAAGGAAGATGTCTCGCCTTCAAGAAGATGACTCAGCAGGAATCATCCGATGGAAGGGCGCCTTGACCAAGGACGTGGTCGGGGACGTGGCAGGTGTTGGTGCCATGTTTTCGCCTTGAAACTCTACCCTTAGTGTGTTGTGTCTTGTAGCTTAGTACGTTATGTCTTGTAAAACCTCCCTATTTCAAATAAATACAGGAGCGACGGGAGAGATTGTTTAGCGCATGTTGAGAGGCTGTAATCTGAACAATCTCCCATACTCCCTCCTCATGAGAAAAAGAAACCAGCGTCTTCATTCCTTTTGTGCATTTTTATAGGTGTTGGGTGAGATAAATCCAACACCTGTAGAGCCCAGACCTCCACAAAGTACAGTATGAACAATCCTAAAGAAGTCCATAAAAACATGTCAAACAGAGATACTGTTCTACTCCAGTCCTGTAGGAGTCACTAATGCACAATTCAATATGGATGCCTTATCCCCATTGGAAATTGACTCTATCAGTCAAAAACTACAAATGTATTCATAAATTTACACCGTTCTGTTACCCAGATTTGCACTGCCACTATCCTACAATGATTTGTGGGAATGAGTGCCGTTGTTTATGTTTGTGTTTTACAAAGGCTGGTCCAATATGAAATTGTCGCAAATCAGTTAGAAATACCATAGTTTCTCGTGTATAATGCACATTTTCCCCCCAGAAAATTGTCAAAAGTCAATAGTGCGCACTATACATAGGAATGGGGTGGGGGGGGACTAACATTTTATAAATGTATGCCGCCATCTAAAGGTTATGGAAAAGCTGTACACTTTCATTCAAAAATGCCACCGCCACCTAGAGGTTATGCGAAAGGTGTCCACTTTCATTCTAATATGCTACTGTCACCTAGTGGCTATGAAAAAGGTATAGCCAACACTTTCATTCCAATATAATAGGGGTACGTATGACTGCATATATGTACAGTTGTGCTCAGGCATTTTACATACCCTGGCAGAATTTGTGAAATATTGTTTTTTTTGTTTTTTTTAGATATGACTGATGACTGAACAACAACCACCACTAATTTCTTTACAGTTATGTTTTGTTTAATGATAATGCTTTTCTGAAATGCTTGACAGTTTAATTTGAATCTCATTAAAATAAAATTAAATAGGTTTCATCTGGCCCTTCATGTTTTTGTACCCATCTTACAAATTCTGCCTGGGTAACCAAACATATGAGCACAACTGTGTTTTTTCTAATTTACTAAATAAAAATTGGGCTTTGAAATGATTACGTGTTCAAAAAAAGTGCTTAACTTCATAATAATTATTTTGAAAAAAAATAAATACTTCATGTTTTGATCATATGGGTAGAAGGAAAATCATGCATTGTAAAAATGCATTAAGCATAGGTAGAAGGGTTTTCCAGAACTTTGGCTTTACGTATTATGCATTGTGCGCATTATACACAAGAAATTATGGAAGGCTATTGCTTACAGTATAATTAACAACTGTAACAAAGATTATTTTAGTACAAGAAAATGAGAAAATTGCCTTGAGGTATCAACCAGAAAAAGGGAAATTTCTTACTGATTTTGTCTCGATACCCACTTAGGTCTGTTCCACACTGCGTGAGACAGCCGAACGCAACTAAAGTGGACCATCGCAATAACAAATTACAGGTGACAACTCACACCCGCACATCAAGCAATTGAGCACCGCACACCTACCGATGTGCTGCAACAGAAAAACTGCAACCCTGTATCCGGTTTTGAGGCTCCACATACAGTATATTGTACTTTACTGTATTCTTTGTTTTATAAGTCACTGATGTTGTAGTGGTACATACCACACAAACATGGCGTGATTGTCAAGGAAGAAGCGGATTGCCACAAACAGAGGAAACAAGTGAGAATAAAAGAGGGAGTGTGGATATTTTGAGAGACTGTTGACAATGATCAATCACCCTAATCACTGTCTGCATCCATACATTTTGTCAACAGACTCCACGCTTTACTTTCTAGCCACAGGAACATATGAAATTACAAATATAGTAGTGTATTTTTTTGTGAAAGCTCATGCCTTTTAGATTGTCTGTCACATCTGCAATGTTGAGATGCTGTTCACCAACGATTCGGATTTTTGAATTGCAGCAAAACTCGTGGCCGCACCCCGTAAACCGCGCAATAGTTGAGTCAGGTTTGGCCACGTTGCACGGTGTGTGCGTCAGGCCTTATAAAACGTACACTTTATCACACTTGGAATTATGATTAATAGGATAACGACAGGCAGCACAGTGGGACAAGGGGTTAGTACGTCTGCCTCACAGCTGAGAGGTTCTGGATTAGAATCTCATGCGTTGGTTTCCTCTGGGCATTCCAACTTCCTCTCACATTCCCAAAACATGCAATTTAAGATCATTCAAGACACAAGGTGTGAATGCGAGTGAGAATGTTTTTTTGACTATATGTGCCCTGCTCTTGGCCAGTGCCCAGTCCAAGGCGCAGCCCGCCTCTAGCCCATTGTCAGATGGAAGAGGCTGCAGCTTACCTGAGACCCTAATGATAACGAGCGGTATAAAAAAATGGAAAATTCTTGGATTGGATTCCATTTGATTCGATTTGATGGTGTAGCTAATGTTGTGTCCGATGGTTTTATCAGGGTAAAGAGCATAATGGGAAGTGTGTGTACCTCAAGATGAAGGTGAGGAACAGCATCTGCAGGACCAGGAAGGGGTAGGCAAAGCTTTCCCTCAGAGGAGGAGTCCACATCACACGAGTGCTCTGACACACACAAAAGGTGAATTAGCTGTTTTTAGCAGTATCAACATTTCAAGAGTCTGCACCCACCTCGCCGTGATTGAAGAAGAAGCATACGGTGGTCACGACGCCCCCCAGACGGCTGCCGCTGAAAAGGAAACACGAAGGGACTTATTTACTGAAGGTTTGTACTTTGTGTGTCAAAAAACGGCCACAAATTTGTTTGTGCAAGCAAATAGACATGGAAGCTAATTTAACCAGGCATAGCCACGATTGCCTCTGGCAAACAGGCAAAATAGCCACGAAATGTATTCAAGTTTCTAACCGAAGAATTCGTAAGCTAAATGAGAGGCAAGGGGAATAATTATCTTTTTTGCTCATGTTAATAGTTTTGAAATGCCAGAAACTAAAATTTGAGACATATCGTCTATTCAGCAGGGAATTTTGGAGAACAGAACAGTCAGAACAGTTTTCCGGGTACACTGTCCCAAGTTTTAAATGCAATTGTATGCAGGACGGGCAGATGCATCCAATTCCAGGGCACAGGGCGAGTTAAATCAAACAAAATATGGCTTTTACGCAGTTGCTGGCTTGCTCAACAATCATCGAAGCGATAAGATTTCTCTTCTGCTCTTCACTAACTCAGTTTGCTTGCCGCTTACACTCATTCTGTTACTTCAAATTCAAACAAATTTCACAAGGTGAAAACAATCAGAGCTACTGTACTTCAAGCAAAAAAACTCATTTAAGTTGGGTGGTCTCCACCACTTTTACACCTGTTGCCAATTGAGCCAACATACCGTCGCACGGTATACTGGTACTTAAAAAGTAATGCGATACCTCACTGTCAAAAATTACCGGATACTGCATGTTTTCACTACAGATACTTGAAGGGTGACAGAGCTGACTGAAGGTAGCAAGCAGTCTGTGCACTTGAAGTAGGCGGTGCCTTTTTCTGCATTTGGGTAAGTTGGAGGGAAAAACATACAAAACAGAAATGGCCACAAAACAGGCATGGAGTGAGTCAGAATTTTGGTATCGTGCCAATTATAACACCGCAATCTTAGTAGGTCACACGCAACACGGCCACCAACAGCAGCCATAATTTCTTGGCCTGAACATGCAATTTAGCATTTAGGATCTTAGAAAATCTGGCCCAAAGAGAGGTTGTTTGCATCTACAGTTCATTTTTGTTGGATCAATCAGCAACACATCATTATCCTCATCAATATATTTACTACCAGTCGGACTGGAATAATTACCTGAGGTAGGCGCCGTAAAGGAAAAACAGGCTCATCATCAACCCATTCAACAGGAACACACACGTTACGTAGAAGTAAGCCGGGTCACCCAAGCCTAACATACAGACATACATAATATTAACATAAATATGAACAGCTAAATTGTCAGGTGGTGAATTATGGAAAGTACATAATACTACATAGTGACACCTGTAATATTCAGAGACTTGACATTTACATTCAAGCATCTATAAGGACACCTTTTATTTGTGTGTAACACTAGAGAGATTGCAAAGACTGTGGAGACGTGCATAAAAGAAATACATGTAAATTGATGGTACATTAATCCAAACTGATAACATACTTTTTCAGGCAACACATTTAAGACCTCTAATACACTAATTGTGCTCAGTTTTTAATAATGTCAATGTTTTAAAAATTCAGCAATCCTTTATATACAATACAAAACAAACGATGAAACATTTTCTATGGACTATGATTTTTTTTTTGTTAAAATATGGTCAAGTTTATTACTATACACCCTGTGTCATTAGTTATATAAAGATTTTGAATTTAAAGTAGTTTGAGTTCCAAGAATTTCAGTGAGTTCCCCATCTATCATTAACTTGACCTCGTTTCAGAATTGTTCACGAGAACTGACACCGTTTACTCATCTCACAACTCTACCCAAAGTCTCACAAAGATCAAATACAACTCTATTGCATCACAGTTACGTAAACTTTGGCTAATCGATAAGTGAACCCTCTCCCAAAAAACATGTTTGTGTGCCATTTCCATTTTGGAGGACTTCAGTCGTAGCTTTTCTTCTTCTTACCTACCACACTGACTGTGTGTGTATGCTGTAGTGTATTTGCAGATGACACAGGGTCTCCATGGTGACTGCCCGTACCTTCACAACTGTCTACGGGCGTCAGACCTTCTCCTCTGTTGATAGACCAGCACATCTTGGTGGGAACACCAAAGTAGCCCATGACAGCTGTGTACACCCGGTACCAGCTGGCTAGAACCACCTGGGGAGTACACATTCACGCACACGAACAAACTGTCAGTGAAAGGCGTTTTTTTTTCTTTTTTTTTTTTTTAAAGGCTCTGAAATAATTTTCTTGTCTCAGCAAGAAATCAGATCAATGGGCATCTAAAGGTTTAAATCCATCCATCTATTCTCAATACCGCTTATCCTGTTCAGGGTTGCGGGGCGCTGGAGCCTATCCCAGCTGACTTCGGCGAAAGGACCTGAACTGGTCCCCAATCAGTCGCAGGGCACATATATAGACACGGACAACCATTTACACTCACATTTATACCGTCACTGAGTGGGAACTGAACCCACGCTGCCCGCACCAAAGTCAGACGAATGTGAGTGAACCATCAGTGACTAAGGTTTAAATCATCCATCCATCCATTTTCTGAGCTGCTTATTCTCACAAGGGTCGCGGGAGTGCTGGAGCCTTTCCCAGCTATCAACGGGCAGGAGGCGGGGTACACCCTGAACTGGATGCCAACCAATCGCACAGCACATATAAACAAACAACCATTCGCACTCACATTCACACCTACGGGCAATTTGGAATCTTCAATGAACCTAGCGTGCATGTCTTTTCGGATGTCGGAGAAAACCGGAGTACCCGGAGAAAACCCACGCAGGCACGGGGAGAACATCCAAACTCCACACAGGCGAGGCCGGTAATCGAACCCTGGTCTTCAGAACTCTGAGGCAGACGCTCTCACCAGTCGCTCACCGTGCCGAAGGTTTAAATCAATCATCATAAATTATGTTTTGCTATTTCAGGTTTTTTGTAATATAGTAAAATATAATAATCTTTTGACTTTAAATTCTTGCTTTGTCCCCGATAACACCAAGCTGAGATTTAGACAATTTAACTGATTAGCATATCTTGACCGACAGCATACTGAATTGTTTTTTTTGCCTGTTTCATACACACAAAGTGTAGTGGGACCCACTCTTCCTTCAATTTTTCTGTATGTGGCCCTCAGTGAAAAATGTTGGGCCGTCCTTGCTGTAGAACATATACTGTAATTTCTATTTTAATCAGTTCCTATGGTAAAAAATTGACAGATACAACATAAAACCATCTCTAAACGTGAAATTAAAAGCCCCAAAAAAAAGAATGTACCTCCGGGTAGAGATTGAACCTCTTCAGGGTGTTTATGACCAGCGGGTACTCGGTCAGCCGGTCGTTCATCACCATGTGCATGCCTTGCAGGAAGGAGGGCGCCTCAATGATGGTCTTGTAATAAGAGTAATACAAGCCCTGCAATAAAGAAACAAGACGGACACAGAGTCAATTAAAAACATATTTGAATTTGAGTGTGGTGTGGCTTTAAAAGGTGGGGGCTGGGCTGGTGAGTCCCATTAGAGTCAGCGAATGAGAGGGTAACTGTTAACCAGTCTGTGTGCGTTAAGTGCGTGGGTGTCGGTTGTAGCCGTAACCACTCGTGAATGAATGTGTTTATTACGTGTTTTTATTGTAACCATTTGTTTAATAAACCAATTGAAAGTCCACCAGTGGCTGTGTCTACCCTTGAGCACTCGTGGGGAATTACAATACGGTCTAACTAGCGGTGGTAGACTATATTAAATTAGCTAAAAGTGATACCTTGTATTGGCGATTGTTAGACGTGCTGTTGTGGTATGTTAGTTCGTTCTGCTTTGCAGTAGACACATTGGACTTTGTTATCTTCTTTTTTTAAGTATGAAACAATCCCAGACCTTGGACAATCTGTCTTTTACGCACTCCTCCCTCTGGGCTCGCCGTCATCCCGCAAACTTATTTCTACACAGAGCGCTGCGTGATTCTGGAGTAGAATAATTACTGCGAAACTTTGAGGCGGAGATTCTTCTTCGACTTTATTTGTAATCAAATTATTCAAGTTTTTCGATGAATGGGTATCTGGAGTGCCTAGAGAAACAAGGGAATCTTTTGTGAGCTGCCTATTTCTGAAAATCTGTGAGCGAGCAGTTCTACACTAAATTACAGTATTATAATAATAATAATAACATGTATCCACAGAGACACAATCTAATTTATGAACTGCTGCCTCCATGGGTGAAAATGCTTTTATTGTTTTTCCAGGCACTCACTTTTTCCCCCCTCACATTCTACATAAAGGGGTCTAAATATTAGCTCTCACTATGATGCAGAGCACTTCTACACCACTGGAAACTGCAACCACAATAATAAACATTATTATTTGAAAATCTTGGAAGGCTCCTTTTCACCATTTCTGTGCGGAAAGCCATCTCCTTCTCCAGGTTGGACAAGTGTGAAAAGTGTCTGTCATTCTCAAAGAGCTGTGTGAGATGAAACCTGCAGGTGGAGAATAACAATAATAGACGTTAGCCAGGAAAGGTCAGATCTAAAGATCAAGCCATAAGGAGACAGGTGCGTGCACTTTATGCAGGAGGAAATTCTCTAGTCAGGCAATTTAGATGCAGCGGAAAATCCTCTGAAGCTTTTTGCACACAACTATATTCAAGTCATGTTTTAGGCAAGCTACAGATGACACATTTAGAGTTGCAATAACTGTTTAAGAAAACATTTTCAGAGGAATCCTCCAGGAGAGCATGAAAGTAGTGAAGGCTGGAAAAGTGAGTTAGACTCCTGGGGGACGACTTCCAGGGGGAAACCTTGCCGTTTGGATTTACAATATGTCTTTGGTGGCTCCAGTCCGGGATCTTTTCTTACACACCTGGTAACCTGATTTTCTCTTATTTGAACTGTACATCTTTAGTAAACATTTGAGTCTGAAATGAACAACTGGAGTCAATTGAAATGAGCTTTTCGTCGTAACACGCTCCTTCCAACTCACCAGTGGAGATATCCGCTCAGAGCAGCTGTGGACAGACGGAAATACCATTTAAACACTCTAGTTCACGTCAAGCAAGTAGTTTATCTGAGCAGAAAACACATTTTAATTGCAAATAAATTAGAAATAAGTGGTGGCTAATGCTGAGTAGCTACCACACAGGTTAGCTAACGTTAGCCTAGATGTAAATATACGGTGCAGAAAAAACAACAACTTAGTTTAGCCGCACATTTAGCTCAGTTTTGGGTGTCCGAGTCGAAGCTAGCTAGGCGTCCGAGTTTACCGAGCAGAAGAGTCAATCCCAACCCGGCCGCTCCGGAGTGAGTTAGCCCCAGCTTGTGCCGGATGCCCGAGAACCCATTCGCCGCTTTGGCTTCCCTGCCAGCAGTGGCGGCGGCTCGCCTGGCGCCGCTTTTACCACCGGGAGAAGCGAGCGGGGGACTCTTGTCGCTTTTGCCCGTCTGCTTTCGGGTTTTGGCCGCCATGTTAGGAGGAGGAAGCCGGAGATGAACGCAAGCTGAGCGGCTGTGCGTGCTTGCCTGCTCCTCCTGAGCTCGGGAGGAGGAGAAGCTTTCACTTATTACTACGGTGGTGGGCGGGTCACTCCAAATATCGATAATATGACATCCACTTTGGTATAGCTATGTATCGATATCAGGGTCATGATATCGATTCCTGCGTTACCTTTTCTCTCATGCAATCACTGCTGTACTATTATTGAATGATATGATTGTCACTTTTTACTACCTACAACCTTAAATTCACTGTAAAGGGAAAAATTAAAATGTGTTCTTAATTTGATACAAAGAAAGGAGTGATGTATACAACCCTGCCAAATTTGAATGGTTAAAAACATCTCCAACTAGGTTGCAAAATCGTGAAAAATCAAGCAATTTGTCTCCACTCTCAAACGCTGTGAGCGTGTCCACTGAATGCGTGAAACAACACCCAGGTGAAAAATGGATGCTACTCAGCTCACACTGAAATGGTGTAAACCAGTTTAACGCTGTATCGTCACAATTCAGTACTATATTTTTATCAGCCTTTGCACGTTTTCAGCAATCATCTTCAAACATAATTATATATGTTGGAAATAAATGAATTCACTGCTCTGGAGTAGACATACTTGGCCTTGCCCCCTCTCGTTTGGCCAGCAGCATACACGCACAAGCGGCACAGAAAGAAAAAAAACAGACCTGAAGGATGGTGACAGAGAGAAAGAGGGAGTTTTATTTATAGGCCAAAAATTATACAATGACATTATGTATCCAAATCTGAGACCACGGTCCTCAGTCAGAAAAGGGTGGCGTGTCCTCTCCGGGTCGGGGATGAGATCCTGCCCCAAGTGGAGGAGTTCAAGTATCTTGGGGTCTTGTTCACGAGTGAGGGAAGAATGGAACGGAAGATCGACAGGCGGATCGGTGCAACGTCTGCAGTGATGCAGACTCTGTATCGATCCGTTGTGGTAAAGAAGGAGCTAAGCCCAAAGGCGAAGCTCTCGATTTACCGGTCGATATACGTTCCTACCCTCACCTATGGTCACGAGCTGTGGGTCGTGACCGAAAGAACAAAATCCCGAATACAAGCGGCCAAAATGGGTTTCCTCCGCAGGGTGTCCGGGCTCTCCCTTAGAGATAGGGTGAGAAGCTCGGTCATCCGGGAGGATCTCAGAGTAGAGCTGTTCCTCCACATCGAGAGGAGCCAGATGAGGTGGCTGGGGCATCTGATTCGGATGCCTCCCGGACGCCTCCCTGGTGAGGTGTTCCGGGCACGTCCCACCGGGAGGAGACCCCGGTTACGACTCAGGACACGCTGGATAGACTATGCCCTTCGGATTGCCTGGGAACGCCTCGGGATCCCCCCGGAAGAGCTGGATGAAGTGGCTGGGGAGAGGGAAGTCTGGGCGTCCCTGCTAAAGCTACTGCCGCTGCGACCCGACCTCGGATAAGCGGTAGAAAATGGATGGATGAATGGATGGATGGACATTATGTACAAACTGGGTTAATAAAAACATTGCCCAACGCCTTTTCTGTTTTTAACTAACTACTATTCCAACAGAAATATTCTTAAACGTAATAAAAATTAATTCATCTGTCCATCCATCCATTTTCTGAGCCGCTTATCCTCCCAAGGGATGTGGAAGTGCTGGAGCCTATCCCAGCTATCATCGGGCAGGAGACGGGGTACACCCTGAACCGGTTGCCAGCCAATCGCAGGGTACATATAAACAAACAACCATTTGTACGCGCATTCACACCTACGGGCAATTTAGAGTTGTCAATTAACCTCGCATGCATGATTTTGGGATGTGGGAGGAAACCGGAGTGCCTGGAAAAAACCCACACAGGCACGGGGAGAACATGCAAGCTCCACACAGGTGGGGCCGGGGATTGAACACCGGTCCTCAGAACTGTGAGGCAGACGGTCTAACCAGTCTCCACCGTGCCGAAAAATTAATTCAGATTTAGCAATTCCATGAAACACTTGTCAGAAGTATTGGTATAGATATCGATGAGACGCTGCTATGATTAGTTGGTATAAGCTCGATACCAAAGCTTGCAGTACCGCCTTCACCAAATATTTTGGTGAAATGCTTCCCCCAAGTGTACGTTTGGCGCAACTACAGTGACCACGTCGTAACCATGGTGACGCCTGGCGTCCAGGAAGCTCCACTCACTTCCTGTCGGAGTGAACTCCCCGAGGTGGTCCTAATCAAATGTTTGTCAGGATACCCTACCTCTCCATCCTTTTGTGCTTTATCATTTTCATATAGTTGTGTTAAAAAAAAAAAAAAAAATCAACTCCAGTACTTAAGTAATGTTTTTTTTTTTTTTTTTAAAGCACAGACTCTTAAATGTACCTAGATACAAAAGTACAAATGAATTTGTTTACAGTTTTGCTTTTATATGCAATACAATATGTTTAGTATGTGGCAGCCGTCTGTTGAGGTAGAATGTGCACTTGGACCTGGAAGCTGTAAACAAATTGCCCTCACTGGGATCTATGAAGTCATCTGAATCTGAATACCTGTTTTGATAACTTGACGGATGGCACAAACAAAGAAAAAATTAATAGTCAACTACAATAGTTTTCCTCAGGTTACATCTCACAGAAAGTCCAGATATCTGTTTTCAAAAGAAAGGGAGTATGAGTAAAAAGTCATCAGAAAAATACTCGATGATAGTACAAAGACCTGCAAAAATCTACTTAAGTGCAGTAACAAAAGTATTTGTATTTTGTTAGTCCCTACCACTGCTAACGAAACATGCCAAATGTAAGTGTCGTGCTTCCAAAGCAGGCTTTTTATACATTTTTCATGACTGTTAGTTGTAGTATATTAGAAATAAACAAAAGCAGTAGTCATGTTGATAGATAGCATTTCTATTGCATAACATTATTAAACACGACTGGTTTGGGTATGCAAGAATCAATATATTTGGGACAAAACAAACTGAGATGACGTGGTTGCACAAGTGTGCACACCCTCATAAATTGAATGCGGCTGTGTTCAGAATTAACTAATTCCATTCAAACACATGTTAAATGGGAGTCTGCACACACCTGCCACCTTTTAATGTGCCTCTGATTAACTCAAATTAAAGTTCAGATGTTCTAGTAGGCTTTCCCTAACATTTTTGTTGTCACATTTTACAAGGCAATCTGCATAGTCCGCAGAGAGCTTTCACAGCATTTGGGGGTTCTCATTGGTGAAATGGTGGAAATTAATTTTAAATGCATAAAGTATACCATGGAATACAGTGAAAACAGTCATCATCAATTGGAGAAAAGCTCGTGGACGTCCGTTCGACAAAATCATGTAGTACATGAACACTTAAGTGTTTAAACATTTCTCATTTGTTGTGTTCTCTGGTTCTGTGTTGATGCTCCGTGTGTGTTAAAGTAGCAGTTCTTTGAAGCTTTATAATTATTGTAACATCTATACTAATTTACATTAGCCCCTCAATTGCATTTAGCACTATACAGTATAGTAGCATTAACCTAGAGGACTTTCATGAGACAAAATTTTATTATTTGGTTGAACAGTCTGATGTTTAAATCTAAAATGTCTAATTCTCTTGTCTTACAGTAAACTTGAACAGGGAGAGACAACTTAACAGCCTAAGCAAGCACGCTTAGGCTCTTATTTGGAGAATGGTGTCTCCCATTTCTTGACAGTGAGAGCGTGAGAACAGATGCTAAGGAACACTATGAAAATTTGTCTTTTACAAAATTTAAGTATGTTTAAATTTTTTTAAAAATGTTTATTTTTGTGTATATAGCTACATATATGGTCTTGTATATTGCAGATTTTCACCTTTGTAGTTGGGTCTGGAATATTTCCCCTGTGATAAACAAGGGTGCACTATACAAAACACTATGGCACTACTAGTGATGACATCAGCATTAGCTGGCTGCTTGGATTCTCTCATGCCGCTGTAGTTTGAACGTAGATTACAGAATTAACTGAGGCAAAAACAGCTCACCCATGTCTGTTTGTGTACTTAACATGGTTTGTGGTGTTTATTTCCTCCCAGAGTTAGGGTAACTTCGTCTTCTGCTGGGAAAGATGACGACACAGATTCACACTCACTCAGTGACTGAGCAGTAGCAGCAGAGGGAGCTGCTGTAAACAACACAGAGGACACTGCAAAACATGTTTTTCCCCGCCTGCTGTGCTCCTCCACATTGTGGGGGGTGTATTTATAGGCCCATAATGAACATGTGTCCTCCAACACCACGTTGTCCACGCTCACACTCACACATGTGGATAAAGTGTTTGACTGACACACTTTCAATGCACTCTGAGTCACAACAAGGCGTTCCCAGAAGTCAAGAAGAGAAAAACAAGTTTGGAAAAACAAAGTGTGTTTATTATTAAGACAACCCCCCCCCCTCCAAAAAAAAAGGCCCTGAATACTCAGGAACATTATCAAGATACTTCGTTACGAAGCAGTCGTGCATTTTTTCTTGACACGGAGCACAAATACAAAAAAAGAAAAGATCAGAACTCGGAATTCCAAAAAGGTGTAGAGCACCACAAAAGTGTTGTCATGTGACCGTCGACCACCACCTCCCCCTTTTACCAGCAAACAAACAGAAGCAAGTAATAGTAAGCTCTGTGGGAATTGGCCTTACTTTCCCATGCCTCCACAACCCCCACTACCCTGCATATTTGCTCACCGGGATCCCCTTTCATAGGACACCTAGAGGCTGCCATCCACAACAGACTTTTTGTTGTCATGCTGCTTGGTGCAGGGGAAAAAAAGGTTTTCCTGTACTCCTCATAAGGGACACAGATGAGCTGGGGGCATCCTGGACTGGTCCCCAGCCAATCACACACACACACACACACTCATGGACCTTTTACATCTCCAATTGACTAACGTTTTTTTGTTTTGCTTGTTCTGGAGAATGTGGGAGGAAGCCGGCCAGAGGACCCACAGAAAAACACACGGGGGAGGGAGAACATCTGGAGCCGGGATTCGAAACCCGTACATCTGAACTGCAAGGCAGTCCCGCTAACCACATATAGCATCAGTGTTGTGTAGAAAAACTGCTTTAGAAAATAAGAGACAAAATTGTGTCTTAGTTGAGGTTTTGAGTGGTGAAAGTAGCTGCTCCGAGGGAAGTTAAAGAAGTTAGGGGTGGGGGTAAATAATGGTACACACTTGCTTCCTGTCTCCTCTCCCCGAGTGTAAACAAAATGGCCACACACAACACTAAACCAGCGTAACCGTCCTCCTCAATAAAGTTCATGTTTGTTACGGGGTGAATAAGGCTAGAAATGTGTACTCCAGCCTCCAAACACGACAACAGATTAAGGGATGACTTGGGACAACAACAACAAAAAAAGCGTGTTTACATGTGTGCGGGGGGCGCTTTCCGAGTCGTCTTGAAAATGGCGTCCATTTTACATAAAAAGCCCCCATGTGAAATGTCATTTCATTAATAGGGCAGGGTGGAAATGTCAATGAAAAATTAGCAAATCCTGGCTTATTCGAAGCCTCTTAGACGCCCCCACCCCTGCACCTCGGTGGGGGAGATTTTCAAACATAAACAACACGGCTCATTAGCCGGGCGGCTAACTGGCGAGCTAACCGCTTGCCGCTGACGCAACGGAGCCAAGGTTCCGGACAAATCGAACGAAATGAGGAGGGGAAACACAGGTACCGGTCTTGTTGAGTTCAACTTGAAAGTCCAAAGGAGGACCGTGGATGGGGTGGGGGAACCGTGTTTGAAGCCTCGTCAGCACGGCACGTTGTCCGCCGCCTTGGGGAAGTCTCCACAGTCCGCCGCGGAGAACTGCAGCCGCCTCACGGCCTCTTTGATCAGGTTGCCCGACAAGATGAGCTCCTGTAGCAGGCGGTGCGGGTCGTCCTCGTCGGCGTGCAGCCTCTTTTTGTTCCACGGCTTGATTTGGTCCCACTCCTGGTCGCTCGATCCGGGGATGTGGTAGGGGCTCGCCCGGCTGCTGCCGCGGTTCCGTAGCCGCATGCAGCAGCCTTGCCGCTTCGTTACCGGCGCCCCCGCGGTGGTGGTGGTGGTTGTGCCTCCTACTCCTCCCCCGACGGCGAGGACCCCCGCCGGGTTAACCACGCTCCCCACGCCGGCGTTAAGACTGTGCAGGCAGGCCGTTTTCTTCGGGTGGCCGCCGCTATTGCTGTGGAGCTGCAGCGCCTCGCCGATTTTCGTGACCAGCGCGTCCACCTCTTTGGGGTCGACGGTGACGGACTGCTCCAGGAAGATGTAGTTTTCCTTTCGACAGGGCATCGTGAACACCGGTGGTTTTGTTGTTGTTGTCGTCGGGGATGAATGAGAGAGGCGCCGGTCCTCGCACCGCTCCTCGCTCTCGCCACGCCGCCAACCACCAACAAGCTCCGTTGATTTGTAAACAATGGATGACGTGTGATGCGGAACGTACCAAGTCTCCCGCCGAGCGGGCGTCGGGGGATGTTTTGAAAAAACAAAACATCCAACTAGTCATGGCGAACAGTCGGTGGGATGTTTTCTAAACATACTCACTTTTTAAAATTCTCTCGAAAACAAGTAATGCACTTATTCGTGTATGTATGCAGATTTATTAACGCATCGAACCCACGTAACCGCTCTGCTGCTTTTGGAGTCATCTCGCCGAAATGGACGTTACATAACTCCTCAATGCCTGTCACGGGGAACCAAAGATCGATCGATCGATCGATCGATCGATCGATCGATCTATCTATCTATCTATCTATCTATCTATCTATCTATCTATCTATCTATCTATCTATCTATCTATCTATCTATCTATCTATCTATCTATCTATCTATCTATCTATCTATCTATCTATCTATCTATCTATCTATCTATCTATCTATCTATCTATCTATCTATCTATCTATCTATCTATCTATCTATCTATCTATCTATCTATCTATCTATCTATCTATCTATCTATCTATCTATCTATCTATCTATCTGTCTGTCTGTCTGTCTGTCTGTCTGTCTATCTATCTATCTATCTATCTATCTATCTATCTATCTATCTATCTATCTATCTATCTATCTATCTATCTATCTATCTATCTACAAGTGAACCAAAACAAACCAATGGGATCTTTACAAATTGGCTGCTGGACAAAAGCACAATAAAACACAATAACTGTAATAAATACCTGAATAGATATGTAACATTATTTTCTCGTTAAATATATAAGAAGAGGTCCCTTCACATTACCATTTGGCACAGAGGAGGTCCAGTTTTATTCTCTCTTGTTGCACAGTCTACATGTTGTGTCAAGTTGGTCGTCAACGAGAGCAAAGAACGTGACTGGTCTCCACTGACCAGTAAGAGGGCAGCGGGGTGCTGAAATTGTAACGCTCGTTGGCTGCCAGCTGAAGTTTGAATCTAAGCAAACAACTGCACCTTTCTATCAGCTGTTAGTTTTTCCGCTGTAGAGTAACACACGTACTGAAGGTATGGTTCAAATCTTCTGTCTCATTTTGTATTTTTATTTTTTATATATGTGCACTTAATCGCATCCAGCGAAGCAAATTATATCCCATGAAACAAATAATCGCATTTTCGATTACAAGTGAAGAAAGGCAACCCTCTGACGTTCGATTTTGTGCCATTTTTGTACGAGCAATAACATATCAAAACCATAATGTGTTTCGTAATAACACCCTCAGCTGAACCAAAACAAACCGAATTTTCTGGGGGAAAAGGCGTGAAACAAATGGAACAAATTAACACATTTCCGGTTACAAGGACAGAAAGGCAAGCCTTTTGTGTTCCATTTTGTCTTGGCATAACAAGCAAGAACATATTAATACCAGAATGCACAGTATTTCTTTGCAATAACATCCTCACTTGAACCAAAACAAACTTTTCAGGGGATAGAATTTGGACCAATGTGTAGGACCATTTTCTACAGGCACCTGAATGCATCCCATGAAACAAATCATATCAAGTCACTGCGTTTGTTAATATATAGTGCAAAAGGGCACAGTAAGGACATAAAAAAATGGCTGAATTTCACACCAGTGCAATCTGGACCTTTAAAAATAGGCCCCCGTTAACTGTTTGTGAGCGTCTGGTTGCAGTGCATAGTCAGCGTGGCGCCCAGCATGTATATGCCGACAATAGGAGAGTGTGTGTGTTGCTGTGGGGAGTAGTACACAGTGTTCAGTTGTGCTTTCTGAGAAACACCACGGCTCAACCTGATGCCCCAGTCAATGAGAGCCCTCGTCACCATATAAGGAGCTACTATGACTGCCAGCACGTGTCGCAACGAGCCAATCGGAGGGGCCCTAACTCAGACTTCAAAGGCGAGTGGCAAGTAAGAAGATGGCGGGGGAAGGCGAGTGGGAGGCAAGGCGCGGTTGGGAGTGGTACCAAAAAATGTTGGAGATGAAAGTCAGTGCCAACAACGGCGTGAAGCCAAACATCATACTCGAAGCGGCCTGATCACGTTTTATTCAACACTTGACTACAAAACAACTTTTACATGCATGAGGAAGTGATTCAGTGAAAGCCATATTTACTTTTGACTCTTACTGGAAGTGGTTATGCAACAAAGTTTTCAACGGAACAAAAGAAATCAAAGAGGAAAAGTAAACAGTGAGAAATGGCCTCAAAGTGAAAGTTGAGTCAAGATGGTCATCTATTACTCAGTTACTTAACTGCAGAGGGAATAGGTGTTTATTAGAAGGGGGGAGGAGTAATTTGTCCAAACACATTTTTGGAATAATAATAAACAATGTGATTGGTATAGTTGAACTTATGGCAAGTAAAAGTTTAGCTTCAAACCAAAATAAAAAGGACTGTTTTGAACCCAAACAGACTGGTGAAGCTAATAACATTGTGGATGCGCACAACATTGTGGAGAGGCCACATGTCAGTCTACTGGAACTAGCTAATTGTCGCTAAAGATGCAATCTCCTCAAAATGTAAAACCATCTTTAATACTGCGCAGGGAACTCCCTGACAGCACAAACGTATGTAGGCAAACAACACTGTGGAGCAATCACATATCAGAGTGTACTGGATGGCTAATAGTGGCTAAAAATGCTATCCCCACAAAACGTAAGCTCATCTTTAATAATGCACAGGGAGCTCATTTGTACCATAAGCACAGATGCACACAACATTGTGGAGCGACCAACTCATAGTGTAATAATAATTGGAACTCTTAATTAAAGACGCTGTCCTCACACAACGCAAGATCATCTTTAATACTACGAATGTGAACAAAACTAATTTACAACAAACATGGTCGCACACAACATTGTGGAGTGATCACGTCAGAGTGTCATACTAACAATAATAATGAATGCAAATTGAAGACGTGTCTCCACACAACGTAAAATCTTTATTAATATAGTGAGTGGAACTAATTTCTAACATAAACATGGACACACACAACATTGTGGAGCGGCTACTTGTGTGACTACTGAAACTGGTTTATTGGCGGCATCCCCACAAAACAAACTCATCTTTAATACTGCACAGGGAACTCGTTTTACAGTTTCAACATTGAACGCACACAACATTGTGGAGTCAGAGTCTACAGGAACACAAATTAAAGATATTGACTCTTTGACATCATGTTAAAATGATGAAGTGAAACAATTACGCTTAGTCTTAAATGGAGGACACACCCAGCAACTGTTTGGGGCATGGTGTCGATTAGCGTTCCGACAACAATAATGGTAAACATACTTTATGTGCTTTTTGTACAATTTGTGTCACGTGGCAACTTATTTTGAATCAACACATATGTCAATAAAGGCTATTCAAAAGATTTGTTCATTCAAGGAAAACAGACTGGCAAACAACAGTACGACTTCCTCCCAAAAACAATCAGAAGTTGTTTACAGTGTAAAACAAGATTTGATTGACACTCAGATATGAAACTAAATGATGTCTATTGTTGCAAGCTGTGTTGTGAAGTCGTGTTGAATTACGAAAGAGTGAATTAAGTCAGTGAGATAAGCTTCATGGTCAAATTTGCAAATTTTTGCATTATCTTTGCAAATCTCTGCATTATCTTGGCACGTCTTATACCACTTGTCAACAAAACATTTCAATATCAATATGCAACACTTTTCCAATATTCCTAGGCAATTGCAATGTCGCATCACTGGTGAGCTATTTTTAAAACAGGCTTGCAGGCTACTCATAAGGTCCTTGGGTGGCCGCGGTCTCCAGGTTGGTGAGCCCTTATAGTTACATACAAACAGGTTAGATAAATTGGACAGTAATATCATTATTTGACCTTATTTGGGCTTCTCTCTTTATGAAGATCACACCGATGTGGCCGAAGACGACTGAAGCGGAACATCGCGAACAAAATAACAGTTGGCGACTCTTCGGCGCACACCAAGCGATTAAGCGTCGCACATCTATGGGTGCCCTGCCGTGGACAAACTGTTCACTGGCAATTCAAATCCGTGGCTGCCGGTTGGCCACACATGAAAACTAGTTGCCGAAGGTCGCGCACCGCGAGACTGTTCACTAGGTTTCGGCCGTGTTGCTCGGTGTCATTAATGCGACATGGGACTTGCTTGAGACTATAAGGTTTAAACTTGATGGTTTGTGTTCTTTCCGACATGACGTCACCGACTAGTGGCCTGGCATGCACATTACAGCGTCTTCAGTTATGAATGTGAATGGTGAGCGTGTTGTCGTCCTTATGTGAAACATCAAAAAACACAAAAAAAACTGTTAGCAGCGAGATCGTCAACAACATCAAAACACAAGTGTGAGATTAAAGGGTAAACCAAATCCAGTAAGTAAGCGTATTTTTGCCCCATTTGTTTGTTTCAACATGTCCATCTGTTGACCGGATTATACCACAAACATAGCCGGATCATTCTCACCACACGTGTTTGGATTATACTTGTGTTCATTTATATTAGCGGGTGTCTAATAAATAATGTTAGAAGTCGACTATCAAGTGTTTGGCAATCGGCTGAGAGCGAGTGGAGACTTGTGGAGCGAGTCAAGAGGCAAAACTATAAAGGAGCACACAAAAGCAATTTTGCTTGCTCAATTGGTCACAGGATATGATGTCACGCAAAAGCGGCTGCAGCTGGATGCTGTTTTATTGTCACATACTCTCCCAACTGTAATGTTTTTTGTTTGCTTTCATTCCCATAAAACAATAGGCGAGGATGTGTGAGAAAAGAGCAAAAGCAACGTCAACGGAACGATTACGATCCACTACGGAGACGTGCCCTCCGAGCAGAGGAATGTACCGGAAGCGGAGAAGAAAAGCCTGTTTGTTGCCATCACGCCTTGCCCCGTTCAGAAAGAGACATGAGTCATCGTTTAAAATGCGTCCGACGTTCGGTTTTAAAGAGGAAGTGAAGCTGGCCTGTTGAGAAGTGTGGGGGCACGCGCTTCCTCATTCTGTTTGTTTGTTTGGGAGAGAAACATATAAGGCGATGGCCAATGAATGATTCTCCACGTTGTTAACCAGAGAGGTGGCTTATAAAAATGATTCATGTACATTATAAACTGATAAAGTTTATTATAAACTAATATATTCATATAAAAATATTAAATATTTATTATAAACTGATACAATTTACCACCTGGATATTTGTTGACACAGGCACATTAAGATGACAAACACATCCTCACTTAATGCAAAAAAAAAAAGAAACCTAGTGTATGCTATTTGTTCATTCAATTATGTCAGTCCAGAAACAAATTTTTCATATATTCATATGTAAAATAATAATTAATTATAATAATTTATAATTAATATTTTTTAAAAGTAATTATATTAAATCTATTTAAATGTAATTTAATATGGACATTTTGTTAAAAAATGTATGGATAATGCAATTTAATTTAAGTAGGTAGATAAAATAAGTAAGTAAGTAATTTAATTGAGTTTAATTTGATTTAATTCCTGGACTGGTCAATTAAACTATTTTAAATTGATACGATCTAATCTAATGTTGAATTGAAGTGTATATTATTGAATTTTATTTGAACACATTTAATGTAATATTTCTTAATTTAATTTAATTTGAATTCAGTTAATTCCATTTCTGGACAGGTCACTTATTTATTTTTAATTTATTTTATCTCATAAAATTTTGAATTGAATAAGTATATAGTAGTAGTATTTTATTTTTTATAATAGTATTTTATCTAATTTAATATGTTTTAATGTATTTAGTTTAAATTATGGACAAGTCTGATATAAAATAATCATAAAATAAAATATTTCTAAGCTCTTTTTATACAGTACGTAATTGTATATATTTGTTTATAATGTAATTATAAATTACAAATTATTAGAAAACCTTGAACATTGCATTTGTCAATTTTCTAAAACTGTGTATTGTCATAAATATTCACATCTGCATGTTATACTTTATAATGTTTTCTCCTTGACCAAATACTGTAGTTGCTTTAATGTCAATATCCACCTCAGACATAAAAAAAAAAAAAAAAAAACCTCCAAAACAGGATTCAAGGACAGGGTCTCAACTGTTCACACTCAGACTCATTTATTTATACATGCGGAGCATTAAAATACTGTGAGAGGCCGCGACGAAGTTGAAATACGAGCCGCTGCTGGATGCCGCTTGAGATGCGGCAGTATTTACAACCATAGGTTTACAACCTTGGGGGGTGCGGCTAATGGAGGCAGTAACACAAAAAAACATGTTGATGACTTTGTGAAGATTTCTCATCATTGACATCATGTGTTGTTATCTGTAAATTGTGTGAAAGCTACAGACATGCACCAATCTCATAGTGATGAAGTGATCAAGTTGATCACCTTTTGGATGTTTGTTGACACAGACGCACAAATATGACAAACACATGGCACATTATGCTGAAAAAATAAAAAATAAAAAATCTGATATGTTATTTGTTCAAGAAATGAAGTCAGACCAGAAACAAATGGTTCATATATTAAAAATTCCATTCTAAAAAAGAAAAACAACATAAAACAAAAACATCTAAACAGAACTGAGAAAATATGTGGTATTTAATATATTTTAATTTCATGACCATTTGTCATTTTTTAAAATTTCATTTAACTTAATTTTAAATGATTATTTATTAGTAAATGACTGGTAACTTTCTTAAATATTATTATATAATATTTAATTGTATCCTATTTAAATACCTTCTGTTTAATTTCATTCTGAATTGACTTTATCTGTATAAAGTAAATATAATTAATGATAGCCTATTTATTTTAGATAACTAATGATCATAAATAAATTATGAATAGTAACATTTAGAAATGAGAATGAATTATTATTTTATTGTTAAAATTCACAATTTTAAATTTAGGTTCAACATTTTGCATTTATTTGATTAAATGATTAGTTAATTAGTTACAGTAAAATTAATTACAATTAAAAATGAGAAAACTCTAATTTTATTCTTAAAATTAACTGTTATATTTGGATTTAACATTTTGTATTTTTTTCCTATTGAACAGTAGGATAATTTATTGAAATGAAATTGATTACAATATAAAATAAAAAAAGAGAATGAATTATTATTTTATTGTTAAAATGAACAATTTTAACAATTTTGTTTATTTTATTAAATAATTAGTTAATTAATTATAAAATAAGTAATACAAAAATACACAACAATAAATGAAAATGAATTATTTTATGTTAAGAATAATTATTTAACATCCAGATTTAACATTGTCAAATGAGTCTTATGAAATAATTGGTGAGTTTATTATAATTAATTATAAATAATGATATTAAGATGATAATTATTACTTTATTTTTAAAAGAACTTTTTTTTCTTGACTGTCTGACATGAAATCAGACTAACGTTTTTCTGTTTTAGGAGAATTAAGATTACCAAAATTAGTTTTATTTGATAAATGCCATAATAGTGAGAGAAGGATTTTTTTTAGACAAATATATATAATAAAAAGTACAGTCACGATTGGAGAGTTAACATTTTCTTACGCATTGTATTAAATAATTGGTTTAATTAAGTAATTCTAATGAAATCCATTACAAAATGTACAATGTTACATACAAAATAAAAAAATGTGAATGAATTATTTTATTGTTAAAGTTGACTATTTTCCATATTTTAGATGCACATATGAATTTTATTTTTATTTTTTTTAACCTCATCTACCCTGTGTCCCTTTTAAAAATCTGCACAAACGTTAGCCCACCCCTGCCTTTGACAGTAATACAAACATTCCAAACACGCTAGCCCTTTTTTTTTTCTTTTCGAAAAAAAAAGTTAAATATTTAAAGATTTGGGATCAGCCAAACAATTCCAAATGCGCTCCTTGTTGATGTTGTCAAACATTTGCCTTTGTGGCAGCGCTCCTGTCTGGAAAAGAAAACAAGAGAATCAACTTTGATCGCAATTGGCGGGCGGCCAGAGGCTCAAGTTCACAGAGTTTGTTTCCTGCATTCAGACAGATGAGAGAGAGAGAGAGAGAGAGAGAGAGAGAGAGAGAGAGAGAGAGAGAGAGAGAGAGAGAAAGAGAAAGAGATAATTTTTATACTCGCTCTCTAGAGGAATGTGAGGCACTTGGCCGCCAGTACGATGAAAGGATTTATTTGTTGCACATTTCTAAGCACACGCGGGAACGTGATCCCCGGCTAACGGCAGCATATTTAGAAAAAGAAGACAAAGAAGATGACTTTTTTCTAAATGAATACACACAGAAGGAAACGATGGTATTGAAACCTCTTGAAGGCTACGCAACGCATGAGTGACCACACAAACGCAGCTAAGCTAAATGCTACATTCGAGATCTCCTGCATGTATCACCTAAACTATAGGATTAACCGGATATGCTACAGGCTAAACAACAAGCTATACTCGGTGTTATTTGTTTTGTGTATGCTACATGATTATGCGATGGTGTTGAACCTGTCTCAAGGCCATACAACTCATGACTGATATACCACACAAACACGGCTAAGCTGGATGCAACATGCTCATCTAGGATGTATGCTGAAGTATTAACAGTATATGCTACAGGCTAAACAACATGCTATATTCTGGGTTATTTGTTTTGTACTTTATGCTACACGCTGTCTGCTAGATCTAGTTTGCATGCCAAATGATACACTGTACACTTACAGTGCAGTATATACTTGAGTGTAAACAACCTGATATACAGTATGCCGCGTTCTTTATTTACTGTATGCTACATGATACGTAAGACGTGTGCCATACGATACACTGGGGATGCTATATGCTACACTGTATATCGCTAACTGTAACCGTCAGATACACGCTGCAAGAACTTGTTGACCCTGTGTCCACATCCACCAAACTCTCACTCACGCAGTCAATGATTTGTTCATTTGCGGACAAGATGGCTGACACTCTTCAACCATTGGAGTTCACTTCGAGGTGAAACCGTTAATCGTCCACGTGGAAGTTTAAAAAGTACATTGAGCAGTCAAGACACTCACCTAAGTGTTTTGGTCCCCTCCGATCGTCACTCCCACAAAAGCAAATTTCACGTTATATCATCTTTCCTACATACTTGAGTTAGCTTCCCATGAAGCTATGCCAACAATCTACAGTAGCTTTGTGCATCCTGTTGTAACCTTTAAACCTGCCCGAGGACGCTGAAGGGGATTTGGGCAAAGGATTTTCAATCAAGGACTAAAGTTACTTGTTACTTCTTTAATCAGAGCGTGGATGTCAAATAGACACAAATATAAAGGCAAATGTAGCCTCAAGAAGTGCTCTTAAATACACTTTCTTAGTTTACAGTCTTGAAATAGCACAATTGGAGTTCTTGTAGACTGAAATGTCGACATTTTTAGGCAGACACCGATGCAGCACATGACATAGCTGTTGTTTTTCATAGTCCCTTGATCCATTTTATATACTGCTTATAGATTGTTTTCCCCATGTTTGCCGTAAATTTGTGTGCAGTCACGTGACTTCTTTGCTCCGTTTGATTGGCGTCAAAAGTCACTAGTAGCTACAGTACATTGCGATTGCTGAAACACATTCGTGCGACACAAGTTTCTGTGATGAATCAAAATACTGTAGCACGGGCAATAATAAATACCTGTAGGTAAAAAATAAAAGTAGCGAGCGGAATGTATAGCTCAATGTAACGGAGTAAAACTAACATTTCTTCTGAACATAAATACTCCAGTAAAAGTAAAAATGATGTTACATTAAAACTACTCCAAGTACAAGTATAATTTATCCAAAAAGTTGCTTGAGCAAAAGTAATGGAGTAAATGTAGTTGATCCCTGCCCACTTCTGCACACAGGCCACCATCTTCCTGTTTCCATGTGTGAAAGGCTCTAACTATTTCTACGGCTCTGATGCGGCTATTTTGCAGGATCTCTGTGGGAAAGATCCTTCTAAATCTCGGTGTGTTCAAGATTATTTACTGGGAAGATTTTCTTTCACTTGCCCCTTTCACATTAGAGAGATTTTCAGAGCTTTCAGTGTTCTGTGTGAAAGGCAGAAACAGAAGAACACTGGCTCTTCTATGGCTATTTTGCAGGATCACTATGTGAAAGAGGCTACAAAATCATGCTCACACAAGTTCATGATTTCTTCCTGTTACGAGGGAAGTTTTTCCTTCACTAGACCCTTTCCAACTGCCTGCCTTTCAAGCCATGTCTTTGTTCCATGTGAAAGGCACAAGCTGATGAATTTCTCTTCTATTACGGCTCGGCATATCTTGCAGGATGTCTGCGTAAAAGACCTGTTCCAAGGCCAGATTTTCTTTCACTTGCCTCTTTCATACTGGAGACCTTTTGTCGATGTTTTGTGTCAAAGGCACAAATGGAAGAATTTCGGCTCTTCTAATATGAATTTGATGTGACTATTTTGCAGGATCTCTGTGTGAAAGAGGCTCCTGAGTCTTGGTTGCTATTCCTGGGAATGTTTTCGTTCCCTATCCCCTAGCCCCAGGCTGGCTGTCTTTTTCCTGTGACTGTGTTTAGTGTGAAAGGCAGATACAGATACTCGGCTCTGAAACAGCTATTTTGCAGGATCTCCGTGTGAAAGAACTCTTTTCTTTTTTTCTTCGGAAGCCTTTCCTTCACGAGCCCGTTTCACACTACCCTTTAAAAGCACATTTCCCCCAGTCTCTGTGAAAGTTCAAGTCACTTCCTGTAGTTGTCCCGAAACGTTGGTCCTTTTGACAACACGTGCTTTACAACCCATGGTGTAGCTTCATCACGAGGAGGAGTCCGTATGATGCAATCGGCAGCGCTGTACACATCAAGTGTGTTACATAATGCCGCAAAGTGTGTCCACAACATGTCTTTTATAGGATGTTCCGCACCAGTGAAGAACACACGCTGTGCAGAAACAGTGCAATTTGATTGACTGGCCTGCTGGAGGAGGGGAACGATGAGTGCACAGTGACTCCACACACGGATTCTCAAATTGCTGAATGTACACACACCGCTCGCGGAACACCAAATTATGTAATGTTACTTTATGTGTGTGAGGAAGTGCTGACTGCCTTTGATTTTGGAGGCAGAGTGAGACGTCGAGTCGTGTTTTCACCTCATGAACCTACTGAACCCATGTTATAGTTTGCGACGAATAATATTCACGTTGTATAATAATGTTGATGATATTTTCACCCTCTCTGGTTTTAGGTTATTGAGGACAGTCTCGTCTGTACAGTGGCACAACTAAACTACAAGCACGTTGATAATAATAAACACAATGAACCCTCGAGAATATTATGGTTTACGCCTCTGCTATATCGAAGATTTTTAATAGATCTTATTATTATAATTTTTTTTTTTTACAGTATACAGGCAAGTCTGAATTTAGAATTGTGTGCATTCAGTGTAGTACCACATTGGGTTACTAAGAGCACAAATAAGAGGCCGAGAAGGTACCCAACTAAACTTTAGTAATACTTGTTCCCACGGAGCAGAGAGAATGTATGGTTGTGCCAGTTGTAACCCTCACAAAAAATACAATTAAAGAACTATCTTTTTAGGAACTAAAAAAAATGTACATCTTTCTTCAGTTACCAAACACCACATCCTTCAAGTTGGTATTATACCTTGTGTTGCTAACATATACCATTGTGCACCAACATCAATGCAACACCACCCCAAAATCATGTTCCGGCGCTAATATTCTGTGGTAAAAAAAAAAAAGTGAATTTATTACCCCTACAACAACAAAAAAGGCTTTAATACTAAACGAAAGCAAACAAATGTGGTTACATAATATTCCCAAGCTCTTTTTTAAACATCATGAGTGATGCAGTAAATAAAACAATGAGCTGACGGAGCAGCGTAATACTTCATAGCTGACCAGTTCCTGCTGCACCCAAGCATGACAGCAATCAATTTTTAACAAAAAAGGCCTACTCAAATGTATCCAAGCAAACTATTTTCTCTTCTTATTGTCCAAAAAACATCCAGACCTTTTTCTCGAGGCAATATAATGCCACCGGGGCTGAGTTTTATGACACTTTTCACAGTCTGTCAAGTCTCAAGTGTCAAAGAGAGTTAATAGATCTGTTCTTGTGTGATTTTTAACACTTGAAATTGATTCATCAAGTGGAAACAACGTGGGGACAGACCAATAGTATCAATTTCTGAAGAAATTTGAAAAAAAAACTATTGGCCATATTTGGGCATACAGGGTTTACACCCGACAGTGATGATATGGATGTTGTGTACTCTGTTTGTATGTGTTGTTGCTCCCTCGATGTTAAAGTAGCAGTTGTTTGAAGGATTATAAATACAGTAACATCGATGCTAATTCCCATCAGCCCATTTTTGTCATTTTGCGTTGAATGTTAGCGTTAAGGTAGCGGAGGTTCGCAAGATAAACACATAGTCACGCCCCGGGCGCTTCAGCTGCCCCCTCCTCCAGTGTGTTCCATTAACATGTGTATGTGTTCACTGTGATGGGTAAAATGCAGAGAACAAATTTCGTGTGCATGCTTGCATGTTCATGACAATAAAGGGGATTCTTCTTCTTCTTCTTCTTCTTCTTCTTCTTCTTCTTCTTCTTCTTCTTCTTCTTCTTCTTCTTCTTCTTCTTCTCATATGGCATGATTGACCATTTTGGTTCATAAAATTCTTTAAGAAATAATAATAAATTCATATTTTTCGAAGAATACCATTTTAATTATTTTATTATTGAAATGAACAATTTTACGTACACATGGTAGCTATTATTATTATAATTTTTTTTAAACCTCATCTACAAATGACTTGGCCCATCTGTCCATCAAATGTGGCCCTGGAGAACAAAAGTTGGCGCACTGGCACAGGTGTACCTAATAATCTGTCCAATTGGCACACATGCGTTTACTCAAAATGAAACTGGTGTGTTTATGGTGATGAACTTTGGAACTTTATTCCGGTTAGATGTTTTATTCTGCCAACACACACACACACACACACACACAGCGCTGTAAAGTCATTTGAGCTGATAAGATGTTCTCATTCTTTTTGTTTTTGCTGTTATCTAAACGGAACAAATGGGCCGTGATCCAAATGCCTTCTGGTGGGTGGTGGTTGAAGCAGGTAAAACTGGAAGTTGGATGATGGCCTATCATGCACACAAACACACACACACACACACACACAGCAGGAGGTCTCGCTCCCGAATAAATGGTAGACTTCCAGAAAAACACTATAGTCGGTCAGTGTTGTTGTCTTTTTACACATTTACAAAAGCATTGGGACACATAGAGAGCGCAGAAAGTGAAGAAAAAGCGGACGTTTGTGATGTCAGGTCTTTGATGTCATTCACCGTCACATTTCTATGTGTTCTTCAAAACCAAACTCACCCAGAGCATGCATTTTGAAAAATAGGAATTTGTTATCCAAAAATGAAGCATTTAGTAACAAATAAGACCAATCTCTGACCCACTACCTTTGTCCATGTGCTGACACACACATGCGAGCACACACACAGCGGGAGGTCCCGCTCACCAATTAAATGGTGGCCTTTTCTGGAAAAGCACCACAGTTAATCTTGCTTATTTTATTCATTTATTGATTTATTTTACACATAAACACTGGAACGCCTTTTGCAAGTTTTCTGTGTTCTTTTGAACCAAACCCACCTAAGCATGCTTTTTAAGGAACCTTTGTACTGCAAGTTTTTAATGAAGCATTTAGAGACAACTCGGGCATCTGACTCAATACTTGAACCAATTAGTGGAGCAGATAAGTGAAACAAAGAAATTTGGTACATATTTTCTTCGAATCCCACTCTTTTCAAAACTGTTTTTGAGATACAGGTACTTTTACAGACTCAGGAGAGCAAAAAATGGGTTTATGAGACACAACTGGAAAATCTGTAGATTTTTCCCATGTATAAATGTATCAAAGTTGAATATAAACATGGCTTTTTCTGGCATTTTTATACCAAAAACATGTTTTTAGCTATTATAGTGCTTAAGGTGCACATGCCGCTAAAGGTCAACAAGTGATGCCCCCCCCAAAAATGAGTTATCAAGATTTGGAAAATACGGATTTTCTGCTGTGCAAAACTATTGAAACGGGATATAAACTTTGGAATTGTGGGCATTTTGGTCTGTATCTGTTACAGTTCTGGAGATATGACATGCCAAATTAACTGAGTCAGAGAATTTCATATACTGAATGTAAAAGAAGATCCTACTTATTGACGTCAAAACATTAAGTATTTAGGGATCAGTGACTCCGACCCGATACTTTTGTCATTCCATAGTAGTGTGCAAGTGCTGATAAACACACACACACTGTCCCGGAGTCTTGGATAAGCTTATCAAACAAGTGCAAACACACACATACACATAAACAGTAAAGTCTGTCTGTTGACATTCCCTCCTTTCAGTTTGATTACATAACACTCTAAACTCGTGTCTTTCTAACACTGGGAGTCAAACCCGGGCGAAAACCAGGAATCCTAACCTTGAGACCGTATGGGATTCGCGGCACAAGTATGTGAACTACTGTACTACATCACAATTATGTGTTACTAAAAGAGGCATATTTGGTGCATGCCACGTTTTTACGACACCACATATATTTCCAGTACATGACGGGCAGTATGGAAGAAGATGATACACGTGCGTTCATGTGGTGTCATGTGATCTTTAAAAAGGAACCAATAGCCAGCCTGTGCCACTAAAGTGATAATAATAAAAGCCCAAAACACTTTTAGATTTTTCACAAGAAAAGGGATAACACAGAGGTTAGTTACTTTGTGCGTACTTTTCACATTTGTCCTAAACGTATAATGGTGCCTTGACATACGAAGGACCTAACTTACGAGTTGTTCGAGACATGAGCTGTCGTTCTGTGGATTTTTTTGCTTTGACCTGTAAGCAAAAATTTGAGATTGGAGCGCTGTATGATGACAGTGAACACAACTCGCTTCCCAACTCGCAGCAGTTTGGTAGATAATGTACAAATAATGTTATAAACCTTCACACAATGGATATTTGAACAAACGGTGCAGCAATACATGTAGACAGACAGTATAACAACACACACACACACACACACAAGCATCTGTCACAGTGGAGTTTTTAAGCTTCCGCTGTGGTATTATAATTGAGGTTTATTGAGAATCAGATCAGTCGAACAGAACAATGTTTCAAGAAAGGAGAGAGACAAAAAAGACAAAAGACAAAGCACTAATTGTAAACATGATGAGAGAAGTAAATCATTATATTATCAACAACAATCCATCCATCTATCCATTTTCTGAGCCGCTTCTCCTCACTAGGGTTGCAGGCGTGCTGGAGCCTATCCCAGCTATCATTGGGCAGGAGGCGGGGTACACCCTGAACTGGTTGCCCGTCAATCGCAGGGCACATACAAACAAACAACCATTCGCACTCACATTCACACTTACGGGCAATTTAGAGTTGTCAGTCAACCTACCACGCATGTTTTTGGGATGTGGGAGGAAACCAGAGTGCCCGGAGAAAACCCACGCAGGCAAAGGGAGAACATGCAAACTTCACACAGGCGGAGCCGGGGATTGAACCCCGGTCCTCAGAACTGTGAGGCAGATGCTCTAACCAGTCACCCACCGTGCCGCCTATCTACAACAATGAAACATCAAATATCAGTGTTGCATGGGGATGTAGTGCTACATCCTGTGAGGGAAGGGTAGGACAAGATAGAACAAGACAAGGACACGAGAAGAAGCATGCAGGACAAGGGTCGTGAATCCGACTGTACAACTGAAGTGTGGTGGCATTAATTATGTGAATTATAAAAGTCTACAGGACGAGAGTATAAGTGAGGGGATACACAAGCGATTTGCATATTCATGAGTTATTTGTTGCAGTAAGTGTGTAAGCCCACACCCAGTGAAAGAGTCCTCGGGGTGTGTGCCTGCGTACACATGCAAGTGAATCGATACCGTTTTACATGCACAAAGACTGATAGAAGTGTCCTGTAATTGCTGTGGCCGCACCGCGGCGGCTGAGGACCCCACCCAATCAATCGAGGGGCGGGATCAGGCCCAGGGCTCCACCCGAGAGCAGCCGGCGGACGGGACACGTCCCACACCGAGGGACCCACGGCGGTCCCCCCCCCCCAGCCAACCCCCCCCCCCCCCACCCCAACCAGGTCCCCGACTATCCAGTGTATCAGTGCCACCCCCCCGAGGGGTGTGATGCATTAAAATCTGGAGGGGTCAGTTGGCCGAGGGGGTGGGGGCAGAGCTGCCAGGCACTAGTGCCTGACAGCCAAAAGATAGGTGTATGTGGTGCATGAAAACACGGGGAGTGTGTGTGATGCATTTAAAATCCAGGGGGGCAGGCAGGGCGGAGGGGCAGACCGGACGGACCGGGAAACAGCACAGACGTGCTGAAACCCGATCCGACACCCGCACCCTCCCGATCCCATACCAGTCCCCCAGGAACCCTTTGATATGCGTATCTGTGATTAGTGAGAAAAATATATACAGTGAATGGTGTGAGCGTGTGCTAAGTGAGTGATTAAGAGGCATGGCTCCTGCAGGTCGGCCCCATTAGGCCGGACAACCACGAAGAGGGTCATCCTGTCTGGGTTATACTGACCCCATGTGGCCAAGATGCACACACGAGAAGGAGCGGCCTAGCAGTGAGTCTCTGCGGCCCCCACCGGGTAGCCAGTTGTCGGGGCGCCTCGGTGGGGCCGGCACACCGCCCTGGGTCCCTCGGTGTGGGATGTGTCCAGTCCGCTGGGCTGCTCTCGGGTGGACCCCTGGGCCTGATCCCGCCCATCGATTGATTGGGCGGGGTCCTCAGCCTCCGTGGTGCGGGCACAGCAATTACAGGACACTTCACTTCAATTATAACACAAAGAAACCACAGCAGAAGCTTAAAAACTCCACTGTGACACAATAAAACTGTTCCGCCATAAAAGGGATACAGATCTTCCATTCTGTTTGAAACTAACAGCCGAAAAGGACAAAAAAAAAAAAGAGCTGTACAATAGCCATTGAATTGAAGCAGCAAATGGCGCCAAAATGGTTAACATATTTAATGATGTCATCACATTATATATTTTTTAATAAAGTACAATATTATAGAGTGCCCTGCGATTGGCTGGCAACCAGTTCAGGGTGTACCCCGGCTCCTGCCCGACGATAGCTGGGATAAGCTCCAGCACGCCCGCGACCCTAGTGAGGAGAAGCGGCTCAGAAAATGGATGGATGGATGGATTGCGAAATGTTTTTGTTGTTTTTTTTTTGGCAGGGGCTGGAACAGATTATTGGCACTTATTTCATGGGGCTAAAGATCCCAAAGAGAGCAAAGAGTGACTGAGCGCCAGTCAGTTGCCCTCCACCCATCTCCCTCCCGCCCCACACAAACACACGAGCGTGCGCATGCACACACACACACACACACACACGAGGTGATCAAATGCTATTTGCGGCCCCCTGCTTCCTTCTAGGTAGCGGCCAGCTTTTCTGAAACTTTACACTGTCCTGACATGGATGCTGAAATTAGAAAGTGAACACATAAATTGGCTCACGGTATGACGCTGCAAAGTTTGCCCGGCGTCTGTTTTGTTTGCCCGGCGTCTGCCTCCGGTCAATGACTTCTGGCTCCAGCAGAGTAAGCACTTTAATATTTGCTTAACAGACTGCTTATTATAATAAATCATAGAATGTGTAAAATTTCGGTGGCGTCATTATTTGAGTCAGCACGCTTCAGCCGTCACATTTTGGTTAGGCATAAATATTGAAGGACCCCAGCTGTCGGCCTCGTTTTTCTGTGTGTTGTTATCATGGTAACTGAAGGGACGCAAAACAATGGCGCTTTTCCGAAAAAAAAACCTCACTTGCATACTCACTTGCATCATATAGCAACCAAAGCATCATACTAACCTACATTGCTATACCAACGAAGCATCCGCCGCTCCTACATCTCCATGGCAACCAATGGATCCTGCACGGCAATGGCAAACAAAGCATCCTTGAAAAATGCATCGTTATTGCAACCAAAGCAACTTTCTCATGTGCATCTCTATGGTAACCAAATCATCACACTCACCTGTATCTCCCTGACAACTCAAGCATCTATCGCACCGGTATCGCCATGGCAACAAAATAATCTTAACTTGGGAAAAGGAAGCATCCTCCTCACCTGTATCATATGGCAACTCAAGCATCATCCTCCCCTTCATCACTATGGTAACCAAAGCATTCGCCTCACCTATAATCGCGAAGGCATCCTTCTCTCCTGTATTTACATGGCAAATAATGAATCCTGCATCACTAGGGTAACAAAAGCATTCTCCTCACCTGCATTGCTATAGCAACCAACGTATCCTACTCACCTGTATCCTCATAGCAACCTAAGCATCCTCCCCACCTGCATCGCTATGGCAAACAAAGCACCCTATCCACTTGCATCCCCTTGGCAACCGACGCATCCTCCTCACTAATATCTCCATGGTAACCAAAGTATCATATTCACATTCGTCTATTTCTACGGCAACGAAAGCCTCGCGATAGTGTCTTTACGACGTATTTTCTGTCACCCTTTTCATGACAAGTTACATGTATTTCTAACGTTCACAATGGCTCCTTACTGCAGTGCTGTATACTTCCAATAGAGGGCAGCATGTATCCATAACACAACTGTTGTGCTGCCGAATGCTTCGTTTTCCATTTTCATTGTTTCTTGTTGAAACGTTTCCCTACATACTCAAACTGTACCGTACATTAACAATAGAGTGCACTGTTCACTAATAAAGGAATAGAGTGCATTGTAGTTTGCAGTATCTATCCAATTGAAGGCCCCTTTAAAGATAGTTATTAGCTGCTGTGTCTTTCCTTATGTTTTGCAGGAACGCATCCAGTGGGATCCTGTGTTCAGTGCCATGGGTCACCAAAGAAACCGATCAGATCACCGAAGTGGTTAAAAAGCTCCTCGGTGGCAAGGCCCCGGGCGGGGGTTGATGTGATTTGCCCAGAGATCCTAAAGGCTCTGGATGTTGTGGGGCTGTCCTGGTTGACACGCCTCTGCAACATCGCGTGGACGTCGGGGACAGTGCCTCTGGATTGGCAGACTGGGGTGGTGGTCCCCCTTTTTAAGAAAGAGGACCAGAGGGGTGTGTTCCAACGACAGGGAGGATCACACTCCTCAGCCTCCCTGGTAAGGTCTATTCAGGGGTGCTGGAGAGGAGGGGTCCGTCGGGAAGTCGAATCTCAAATTCAGGAGGAGCAGTTTGGTTTTCGTCCTGGCCGTGGAACAGCGGACCAGCTCTACACCCTCGGCAGGGTCCTCGAGGGTGCGTGGGGGTCTCGCCCAACCAGTCTACATGTGTTTTGTGGAGTTGGAGAAGGCGTTCGACCGTGTCCCTCGGGGGTTCCTGTGGGGGGTGCCTCGGGAATATGGGGTAGGTTTCCTACCCCATATTCCCGGGGTAGGAAAGGCGGTGAGACTTCAAGGACGGTGAGACTTCAAGGTACCTTGAAGTCTCACCGCCCTTTGCACAATGGTCATTGCACCGGACTATTGCAATATTAGTCGTTCGAACTGCTCTAAGTGCTAGAGGACTCTGCATCTTTTTGCACAATTGTTTTTTGTCAATGTCTTGATGTCCCCAAAGTGTTCTGTAAATTGACTGTCTGTTGTACTAGAGCGGCTCCAACTACCGGAGACAAATTCCTTGTGTGTTTTGGACATACTTGGCAAATAAAGATGATTCTGATTCTGATTCTGATTCTGATTCTGAAGTCGAAATGCGAAGCTCTCGATTTACCGGTCGCTCTACGTTCCTACCCTCACCTATGGTCACGAGTGTGCTGAATAGTTTACTAGCAAGTAGGGCTGGGGACTCGGCTCAGTCGACTTAAAAACTAGATCGACGCAAAATTATTATTATTCCATTATTAGACCAATAGTCAATAGGAGAATCAATTCTAACAAGAATTGGTCATGACTGCACAACTAGTAAGGACAAAGAGAGTAGTAGTACATGTCGGATATCATGGATATGGAATAAATGCTCAAACGGCTTTCCGTACAACCTTCCTGTTAAAATGTGTGGCAGCAGCGAAGTCACGTGATCAACGTGTCAGCCAACAAGTATAATTCACAGTGTTGGTGTTGGCGCGAGTGTCGTAAATCCACAAAGAAGGTGAAGTAACGTGCAGGCAGGCCGGCGGCATGCTTGTAAACGTCCGCTGGACATTTAAATGATCAACAGCAACAAGCAGCAGCAGTCATTCTTTCCTGCTGAATCGTCACTTATGTGCAACCACAGCACTCATGTCAGTGCTATAGACAACTTTAACACAACACGAGGGGTCGGGGATAGGCTTTTAAACGGGAGGTGGGGTTTTAAACGAGCCGTAGTGTTTCAAAGAAGGGATAAGGTTTCAAGCCAGGCATACGCTTCCAAAATAGGGATTTAAACAAGGGTTGGAGTTTCAAACCAGGATTAAGGTTTCACGGTAGGGGTTCACAACAGGGTTAGGGTTTCAAATTCCGGTTTGAAGTCGTGGTGAGGGTTTAAAATTACCCTAGCGTTACAAGATAAAATTGCGGTTTCAAGTTAGGGTTTCGAATTAGGGCTTAGGGTGAGGGTTTTAAAGTAACATTTTAATACAGGGTTAATGTTAGGGTTTCAAGCACGGTAAGTAATACAAAGTGAGGTTTCAAATTTGGGTAAGGGTTCCAAGTTAGTATGTCAAGCCAGATTTAGTTTTTCAATGTAGTGTTTCAAAAGATGATTAGGGTTTCAAAACAGATGTAGGATTTCAAAGTACAGTTTCAAATCAGGATTAAGGTTTCAAATTGGGGTTTTAATCCTGGGTTAGGCTTTCAAATCAGGGTTCTCAGCAGTTCAAAGTTGCGTTTTAGGGTCCTCAAACTGGGTTTTAAGACAGAATTAGGGTTTCAAGTTAATGTTTCAAAGTAGGGTTTCAAGCCACACTTAGCATTTCAAAGTAGGGTTACAAAAAGGGTTAAATTAGGGTTTCAAGCCAGGATTTAGGTTCGACTTTAATGATTCAAATTGAGGTTTGCATTCCCATTTCGCCTGGGTTACGTATGGCTTCAAGTTTGGGTTTCAAGCCAGGGTTGGGGTTTCAAATGAGGGGTTTGACCATCCAGTCCCGTGTCCTCGGGATTTTTGTGCTGAACATCAAAGTGTGGAATGATTTCCCTCCTCGCCGGCCTTTTTTTTTATTATTACTTTTTTTGATTCATGATCTGTACACGGCCTCAAGGTTGATGCCGGCTTTTTCCTCACGTGCCTGACGACGCTGGCTCAAGCTGAAGATGACTCGCGTGTGTGCGTGCGTGTGCGTGTGCGTGTGTGTGTGTTATAGCCGCGTGTTGCCACATCGGGCGGCCTCGTCCATCTCGCTGACGCTGCCGTAAATTGTCCTCGTGAAAACGCCCAAAGAGATTGGTCGCCGGCACGCCTCTGAAACAAACGTGGACGGTCTAGCAGTGGAGCCTGAGTTCTCTTTTGTCCCGTGAACTCAAATGCCTCATGACTGTGAGGAGACAGAATCAGAATCATCTTTCTTGGTCAAGGGACTTTGTATCTAGTAGTAGGTAGTACTGCAGCAAACAAGCCACTATGACTTACGGTCGTTATGGTTTCAGGTTAAGGGTTTCACATTAGGGTTGCAAGACTAGGTAAGAGTTTTAAAGTAGGGTTTTAAAGTAAGGTTTCGAGACAGGGTTACCGTTTCACATTAGAGTTTCAAATTAGGGTTTCAAGCCTGGATTTGGGTTTCAAAGTAGGGTCATAAGGCAGGGTTAATGTTTCACTTCAAGGTTTCAAGCCAGGATTAGGGTGTCAAATAAGGGTTTCAAGCCTAGGTTAGGGTCTCAAAGAAGGGTTTCAAGCCTGGGTTAGGGTTTCAAGACAGGTTGAAGGTTTCAAATAAGGGCGGCCAGCCTGGGTTACGATTTTATCGTCAGGTTTCAAGCCAGGGTTATGGATTCAAATTAGGGTGTCAAAACAGGGTTATGGTGTCACATAAGGGTTTCAAACCAGGGTTAGGGTTTCAATATGAGGTTTCAAGACAGAGTTAATGTTTCACATAAAGGTTTCAAATGTGGGTTTCAAGCCTGGGTTTGGGTTTCATAACAGGGTGAAAGTTTCAAGTTCGGGTTTCAAATTAAACTTCCTAGCCAGGAATAGTTTTTTTTTTTAAAGTAGGATTTCCTTGTCTGGGTTCGGGATTTTTTTTAAAATTAGTTTCAAGACAGGGTTAAGATTTCACATGAAGGTTTCAATACAGGGTTAGGGTGTCAAATAACAGTTTTAACCCTGGGTTAGGGTTTCAAAATAGGGGTCAAAGCCTGGTTTAGGGATTTAAAATTAGGGTTTCAAGCCAGGGTTAGGGTTTAAGACACATTTAAGGTTTCACATTGGGGTTTCAAATGAGGATTTCAAGCCTGGGTTAGGGATTAAAATTAGGGTTTTAAGATAGGGTTAGTGTTTCTTTCTTGTGTGCTTTTGTGCCTCTCAAATCTCCCAAACAAAAAACCCCAAACATTGTTTCCTTCTTTTAAAAAGCTCGTCTGTCGCGTCGCATCATCTTCAACTCGGCCGCCGCCTCTTCCGCTCTGCTTCTGTCGGCCGGTCGCCGTAGCGACGTTCTGACGGCAGAGCTTGTTTGCAATGCCATAAAATTGGAACTTTACATTTTTTATGAGTATTTTAAGTCCTTTTTTGTTTTTTTTAAATCCCCTTCAACCTTTCGGCGGTCGTCTCGGTTTACAGGAAACACGACAACGACAAGCGAAATGGAAACAAAAAAAAGCAAAAAAGTCATGTAGGAATCTAAAGATAAGAAACATTCACTCATTCCCTTCCCTTTAGCAGCCCTAATACTTGAGTGATTGTTTTTACGGCTTTTTACATTATACAGGCAAATCCGAATTTAGAGTTGCACACCTTCCGTGTAGTACCACAGGTTGCCACAACATGCTGGGCAGCACTGAGCTCTACTGGAAGACATTCAGTGTAATTAACAGCATGAAGTAGTAATAATAGTTGTTGAGAATACATGCCTGTGAGTATTTTATGCTCTGTTTGTATGCGTTTCTGCTCCATTTGTCTTAAAGTAGCAGCTGTTTGAAAGTTCAGACTCACTTTAACATCTATAATAATTTCACTTAGCCCGTCAATGGCATTTTGCATTATAGATTAGCATTAGTGTAGCAGACTTTCATTAGACTAAATAATACGGTTTGGTTGAACATTTTGGTGTTTAATTATTCAATGTTGAATTGTCTTTTGTTTTATGTGTCGGTTTTACAGTAAACTTCAACTGAGAGTGACAAACAGCTTGAAGGTTCAACCTTAAAAATAAAATGGCACCAACACACGTTTGCTTTTGGATTGACTAGCCATGTACTGTACATACTTCCTGGGAATTGGCCAATAAGAGCTCAGCTGAGTCATCGGTTTCACTAAAGTTGACATTGCGGAGATTTATGCCGCACGGGGGCCTTATTTCATACAGATTTGTGTGTGTGTGTGAGTGTGTGTGTGTGTGTTGGTGTGGTAAGGAGGCCACTGGGAGTGAGAAAGAAGAGCAACATGATGCTGTAAATCATCTTGTGCCTGCTCCCCTATCCCTGAGATTACACATAGCAGTGTGTGTGTGTGTGTGTGTGTGTATGATAATAATAATCCTCTTCCTTGGGGTGTGTGCTTGCATGTACAGTATACTGTATGTGGTGATTTGTGTGTGCATGTGTTGCATACGTTTGCTGCCTCCTGGACACAATGTAGCGATTTAGAAAACAGTTTTACGAAGCAATATGAAATTTGGTAGACATGTCTATAAAGAGTAGACCTGCAAAAAAAGTCTCAAGAAACCATGCCCTAAAAGACACGGGAAGTCTGCCATTTTGTTTTAAAGCAACCATTCTTGACTCATTTCCAGGGCGCCTTTAAAAATGGTTCTGTCGGGCAACGTGGAACTTTTTCTAAATCAAGCCCTCAAAGCCCGTTTCATGTAGAAACATGAAATTTGTTAGACATGTCGATAAGTAGATCCTCCAAAAAGTCTCAAAAAGCCATGCCCTAAAGGACACAGGTGGTCTGCCATTTTTTGGTTTGAAGCAGACATTTCGGGGGCATTTTGGCCATTTGACTCATCGCCTATACCTGTAGTAGAAAGACGGACGATGCTAACGTTTGTGTGGGATTTGGGTTTTCACAAATGGGTGTGCGTGGAGCAAGGCACCGAAGTTTGATGACTCACCGTACATAACAAGGAAACCTAAAAAGTCAGCTTCACAACATGCGATCTTGATCATACGTATCGTGTATGACGATGGCCCCGACCTGAAGAGACACATGGGCTGACTAACTGTATATTCCATATAGTATACTACAGTGAATGCTCATTTATCACTGGGTAGACGTTAAAGACGAACGTCAAACATCAGATAACAAAATAACCCGCTCTTTTCAAACCGAGTGATACACACGTCAGGACTTCTTTAAAATTCATTATTTTTGCGCAGCACTTCATAATTTAATGAGTTGCCTTTTGAATGAGTAAAAAGTTGCAATACATTCGCTCGAAACCGTCGGAAATGCAATGCTCCTTATGGTCGAATATTATGTGCGTGAATAGAATGCTGATTATTATTATTATTTTTTTTGTTTTTGTTTTTAATGTCAGGGTGCCACACCACTCTGCTGGACACATTGATGCATACGTTTGTAAATCTGACTCTTATGTCACTGACTCACCGGCCATGAAACCCTCCCCACACGTGATAAACACATTTAAACTTATTAAAACAGACTTTTTTAAAGTATTCCTTTGCCCCCGTTTCACTCTCTTAGTGTAAAGAAATGGGAAACTATTGCATAACATCACTTCAAAGAAAAAAGAAGACTCTCACTCTTACAGTACCCAATACGGGACAAAGGGTGCTTGCTTCAAGTTGTTTATTTGTCACATAAACCATCCATCCATTTTCCATATTGCCTATCCTCACTAGGGTCGCGGGCATGCTGGAGCCTATCCCAGCTGACTCTGGGTGAGAGGCGGCGTACACCATCACATAAACCAAACACTGTATTTAAACATAAAAATGTTCACTCATACCATATAATTTCATGTAAGCTTTAAAGCCTGCTCACCTATCATGCAAAATACCATCGATGGCGTTAACGGAAATGATCATACATGGTCCTACACTGAAGACAAGCAACTCTAAAATCAGATTTGCCCATATACGGTAAAAACACATAAAAAAAAAAACCTTACGTAAAAATCAGCGGTATATGATAAATAGGAAAAAAAAAAAACCTGGTCGATGCTTTCTGAGCTGACAGCTGCTTGCAGGTTTGCGTCAACTCGCAGAGACACTCGCTCAGTTATGCCGAGTCGGCACACCTCCCGTCATATCAGGTCAGCTTTTTACTCGCACATCCCCAAAGTTCACCATGTGTGTGTGTGTGTGTGTGTGTGTGTGTATACACACCAGAGAGTTAAAGACAGATTGAGAGTTTGTGTCGTCTCAGCTTTTACTTCTTGCAGACTTTTAAGCATGTTTGTGCATTTCTCCCAGATTGAGAAATTGAGAGTCTGTGTGTGCGTGTGTGTGTTGGTGTGTGCGCCTGCCCGAGCTGTCGTCCAGGATTTACCCTCACTGAGAGTTAATCTGAGTGTCGGCAGGATTCTCTAAAGGTTAGAGAGATGGGAAGGAGTGTGTTGGAAGCATCACGGCTGACCTCATTTTCGACGCAAAGCTAACACGCACACATACAGACCGAGGCACAGACAGATACACACGTAGAAACACACACACCTATGCGGTGTCGGGGGTAAAAACAAAACATGCGTGAAATTGGTCAAATTGTGCTTCCAGTCTCCACCTGCAGCAGCACACAGCATGCACTAGCAAGCACACATTTATTTTCAGTTCATTAGCTCTCCTCATTAATTTGTTGATTTATTTACAGTCCTTTTTAAAAAAAAAAAAAAATACTGTATGCTGTTTTCACACATGAAGCAAAACAAAACAGTGATTTATTGGTTCTGTCAAAAGCATGTCTTTTTCACACTTTACCCCAAGGGTACACTCATGAAGGATTTTTAAATGGCAGGTTAATAATCATGTCATAAAGTATTTAAGAAGTTATCAATAAATTGCTATAAATTACTTTTCTACAAAGAATGTGGGCTCACTATTTGGCAAGCAGTAGCTAATTCTTCATCTCTGAGTGTACTTGTTTACTAGTGCCTCATCATGTAAACTCACTTAAAGACCCAGTAAAGTGAATTTAGAGATTGGTTTCTAAATACATTATACATGTTTGAAGATACCTGCTGAAAACATGAGCAAAGACTGAAAACTCTGTAGCACTCAGTTCTGGCGATACGACATAAAACAGTTTTTCACCATTTTAGTTGTTATTTATTTGATTTTTTTCCCCGCCATATTTGTAAAAATATATTTCTTAAATATCTTTTTTTCTATTCATCCGAAAAAAGTAACGTGAATACAGCGTTACCTTGAAATACAAGTTTAATTCCTTCTGTGACCACACTTTTATCTAAAAACACAAATAATTTTTTTCTCATGTGAAATGAATGGAAATGCAATTAATCTGTTCCAGCCACCCAAAAGAACAACAAAATTCAATTTTAACATTTTTTTTCACGTGAACAATTTATTCAACAGTTTTGCATTGTCTAAAAACACATAATAACATTTAATCTCCACATAATCTGCACACATGGAAAATGTGAGCGCGAAACAGGACTGTACCTAATGTATTGTGTTTCATTGTTCTTCTGTGGGATCTTTTGGCGTTTGGCAAACCAGTTTGATGGTGCATTAATGCTACTAACTGATATTGTCCTTCCACAGCAAGGAAACCAATTGGGAAGTTTACTGCAACCATCTAGCGGCGGGGGTCTGAAGTGCACTCGTATCTCAAATTTCTGCTTGCACCTCAAGGCAAAAAAATTGACAGCTGGTACTTAAAAAAACTCAGTCAAGGCAGAACTAAATTTGAGAGTTGTTCCCATGGTTAAACCATACAATAGCCCTCCAAAAGTCCCCAGTTCCAGCGTATAGTTCATGTGGTAGAAATGTACTTTCAAGTGAGTGAGACGTTCTTAAATCTAGTGTACTTCCTGTCATCACATGACATCCAAACACAGTGTCAGCATTGATTTCCTCACATTTTAATTAAAACTCTTTGAAAAAAAAGCAAATGTTTAGCACCGTGTGAGCGGTCGTCTCCGTTCACGCCTCTTTGAAACCACGCCAAATGGCTCCACTCCAGCGTGCCCATCTCATCCTCAACTAGGAAGCATGTCCATCCTTTTTTTCCCCTGGTGCAGTCGTGCACCAACGTGAGCGTTTAGAGGAGGGGGTGTCAGACAAGCGGCCCTAAGGCATGCACACCCTTTGTGACCCAATTTGTCCCACACAGACACACACCATGCAGCTAATGTTGGCACGGTCAGTAGGATAGGTGACAAACGTTTCACTCCTGTGTTCCGCTTTCAAGTCATTCAATCAATAGAAGGAATGACATTATTGTTTTTAATGTACAATGTTGTTTGACTACAATTTATAGCTACGATGTTTTGCTACAATCTTATGCGTTGATGTTGTGCTACAATGTGTTGCTACAGTATGTTGCTACTATCTCAAGGTATGATGTGCAGCTACAGTGTATAGCCAAGACGTTTAGCTATGATATTTGGCTACAGTGTATAGCTACGATGAATAGCTAAGATGTGGTGCTACAATCTATAGCTACGATGTTGTGCTATAATGTCAGGGTAGGATTTGTGGGTACGATATGTGGCTGCGATGTTAGGTTACAATGTTTCATTATGACGCCATGCTATGCTACAGAGTTGTGCTACAGAGTTATACTAGAGAGTTATACTACAGAGGTAATCTGTCAAGTAACGCAACGCTACAAAGATACGTTACTGAGTGACGCTAAAAATTAATGGCACTAAGTAATGTTACCAAGTTAAGCACTGAGTTACACTACTGAGTTACGCTCCAGAGTTATTCTATGGAATTAGGCTATGAAGTAATGCTATGAAGTTATGCTATGGAGTTATGCTACGGAGTTATGCTTCGAAGTTATGTTACAGAGTTACGCTATTGAGTTACGCTACACAGGTAAGCTACAAAGGTACGATCCTGCTACAAAGTTATGTTAAAAAGATATGCAACTGAGATATGCTAGCAAAGTAATGCCAGCAAATTATGCTCCCTAGTTATGCTTCTGGATTACACCATAAAGTTATGCTGTAAAATAATGCTACAAAGTAATGTTACAGCGTTATGATAGGAATTACGCTATGGAGTTACACTACTGAGTTCCGCTACAAAGTTACAATACAAAGTTACACTACAGAGTTATGCTACGGAGATGTGCTAAGGAGTTAAACTATGGAGTTAAGATACAGAGTTAAACTAAGTAGTTATGCTACAGAGTTACGCTACGGAGTAATGCTACAGAGTTATGATACAAAGTAACACGACAGAGTAATGCTACAAAGTAATGCTACAAAGTCACACTGCGAGGTAGCGCTACAAAGTAACCCAGCAAAATAACGCTACGAAATGACACTGCAAAGTGACACTGCGAAGTAGCGCTACGAAGTAACCCAGCAAAGTAACGCTGCCGAGTAACGATGTGAAGCAACGCTGCAAGATCTACGAAGTTACGCTACAAAGTATTGCTACAAAGTAATGCCACAGAGTAACGCTACCAAGTAACACTATGAAGTAACGCTATGAAGTAACGCTACGAAGTAAAGCTATGAGGTAACGCTACGAAGTAACGATACAAAGTAACACTACAAAGTAATTCTACGAAGTGACGATACGAAGTGACGATACGAAGTGACGATACGAAGTGACGCTACGAAGTAACGCTACAAAGTAACGCTACAAAGTAATGCTACGAAGTGACGCTACGAAGTGACGCTACGAAGTGACGCTACGACTTAATGCGACGAAGTAACGCTTCAAAGTTACTCTACAGCGTTATACTACGAATATATGCTCCTGTGTTTTGCTACAGAGTTAATCTACAGAGTTGTGCTACGGAGATAAAATATAGTTACGCTACTGAGTTAAGCTACGAAGTAATGCTAGCAAGTTACGCTTTGAAGTAACGCTACGAAGTAACGCTGCAAAATAATGCTACTACGCTACGTGAATATTGCTGATTGACTTCCAGGAAGTCCCAAAGTGAGTCAGTGGGATTCTTAATCATACCTCCTACAGGGAGGAAATTATCTGATGAGACAGACAGGATGTCTTCTTTGGAACAATCAATGTGTGCCTGCGTGTGTGTGTGTGTGTGTGTGTGTGTGCATGCATGCGTGCATGTGACAGGTGTGATGTCGTTTGGAGATTTTATGAGTTGTGCGCTGAATTGTGGAGGACGTCTGGTGGTGCGTTCAGGGACCTCTGGGTGTCGTCGTCACTCTCCCGTCTGTCTACCGCTTTCAGGCGCGCTGTGGAGATGAAAGAACGTGGGCTGATGAAACAGACTAGATGAGTGTCACACTACACTACACACACACACACACACGCGCGCGCACGCACACTACTCAAAGTTACTATTGGAATTTCCTTTGGGATCAATAAAGTAAAACTTAGGATCATTATTATGAAGTCTGTGTCAAATTTAAGCCCCTTTCACATTTTCACATTGCCTGTCAAAGTCAAGAAATAGTGGAAAGTTGGAATGGGGGTGTTTAGTGTAACACCCCGCACTTACTTCTACTGCGCTGTTGTGTCGAAAGCAGTTGTCGCTGTCAGACATTTATATTTATTCGCCTTCATAGGTACACTAGTATGGATGGGACAACATCTGTGTGAAATAGCAGAAAGCAAAAATGGAAGTATGAAATTTAACACCCGCGACTCTTCTCCAACCCTGTTGTGTCGTAAGCAATTTTGATGTCTGACAACCTTCATATAAGGCTTCGTGGGTAGTATTAGGGGTGGGTATCTCTGTGTGAAAAAGTGGTCGGCGTGTGTCAAGTCATCCGATTAAATACCTTTATTTGTTTTTCTAAATTCAGTAAAATCAGCTTTTCAGGGTAAAAGGAGCTCACCAGCATGTTTTAAATATGCGCTAACATGTTTGGGGGAACTATTTTATATATTTTGGTATCTAACCTGGGGTGAAACCTTTACCACCTCTGGTCATGTGATATTAAGTCATCATGGATATTCATGAGAAAGTCACCCAGCAATTTTGACCCGTGGACGTGTTTAAAATTCATTGTGCTTCACTGAACTGACGCACCTTCCCGCAGCTGGCCCCCTGGCTGCTATATTTGCAACATCCATGTTGTAATTTTCACTGTAGCCTCCAGGGGACGACAGTGGGTCATGAATAAACTGTTGTGCATCTGTTAGCATGCGTGCTAATATTTACATAGCTCACTCAACGATGCTATGGTACAATGTTATGCTGCGATATTACAGTGTTGTTATGATGTTTCCCGATGACGTTTTGCCATGATGTTTTGCACGAATGTGTCGCTACGATGTTTTGCGATGATATTTTTGAACCGATGCGTCACTATGATGTGTTGTTACGCTATCTAGCTACATTTTCTTGCTAAGCTATTTTGCTACGCTATTTTGCGATTATGTTTTGTACTGAAGTGTCACTACGATGTCTTGCTGCGCTATCTAGCTATGTTGTATTGTTATACGAACTTGCTACAATGTTTCACACTGACTGCCAGGGATGTAATGATATCTATAGCTCACGGTTTGATTTTATCATAATATTAATCTCACGGCACGATAATTATTGTGATATGGTGGGAAAGCTCACGGTATTGCAAGAAAACTCAGGGTATTGCAGGAAGGTTCACAGTACAGGAGAAGAGGTGAAACGAGAGGTAAAGAGGCAAAAGCAGGAGAACCGAAAAACCTCTCTTTTTCTTGCTCTTCTTATTCTTAAAGGCTTCTTTATGCTCGCCCGGGCGGCGACCGCGCTGACGTCACTGCGGCTATCCCGCGTGCAGTTTGCCTTTATATTCGAGCGCAACCCACGTGCGCAGTTTTGAAAATCTACTGCAGTTCTCCTCCAAGTCGGGGTGTTGCTACAGCTGGTATTGGATAGGACACCACAGGGTGGAGATTCTTCTGCATTTTTTGGCCATTTCCGGTAGCCGTTTTTAATTTCCTTTCCGTAACAAGGAACAAAGCAACAACAATGGCGACCGTGGAACAGTGTCTGCTAGAAGAAATGGACCTAGGGTTCGGGGATTGCCGCCACGACAGACACTGTCGTCATAGGCTGTTTTGTACTCCTTGACTGGCAGCTACATCCATTCCACACATCCACCACCCACACACAGATGTAATTGTGAATATTACTCCCCAGTGTACTAATATGCGAGCAAATTGGCCTGATGTTCCACCTGTGCGCTCAGGGCCTGCTTGGATAAGTCACAGGAGTTAACAAGACCAGAAAAAAACACTTCCGCCGCTTCTGCTGTTAACAAGTAGAGGCACTTTTACTCCGTTACTATGATCTAAATGTCGATCGCTACTTTTATTGATCAATTGTTGCTTATTTATCAACAATTTCGTGCGCAAGACTACAACTTTGACTTCCGCATCGGGTGAGATGAGGCAATTTTAATTTCTAGCTTAAATTTGTACATCAACATATATATATATATATATATATATATATATATATATATATATATATATATATATATATATATATATCAGGTGCGTTTATACTCTCAATGAGGAAGTGGAGCGCTGTAGTCTGGCTGTAGCAGCCTGGCTAAGCCCCATATAGCCGCCCCAAAGCAACATTTTAAACACAACGGCTCATTATTTTATACCGAGACAACACCACGACTATATCGGGGCACTTTTAACTTCGCGATTTCGCGGTATGGTGACTATTGTTACATCCCTAGTCACTTCGAGTTCTTGCTATGCTTTCTAACTACACCATCTTGCTATCCAATCTTGCTGCTTAATCTTGCCACTATGATGTGTCACTTCAACATTACACTTTAACGTTATGCTCCAACATTGTGCTTCGACCATAGGCTAAATGACATTACGCTACGACTTTTGCTACAATGTTTCGGTACGACTTATCGAGATTTCGTAGTGTGTCTCGACACGTTTCGCCTAGATGTCACGGCTTGTTGTCTCGCCTTGTTGTCTTGCCACGATGTCACGGTACGTCTCTCTTAAGACATCTCGTTACAATGTCTTTTTGCGACATCTCGCGACAGCGTCCAGCTATGACGTCTAGCTGCTCTCTTGCACTACTACGACCTTCCAAAACACTGTCACGCTACGATATCATTGTTACAATATCTTCTGCCTGTCTGTCTCTCTCTCTCGTCTGTCCCTGCCATCACGTCATTTGCGCCGGTGGTCTGCTGCTCTCCGCTATCATGCATTGATACGCCTCCACTTTTCTGCTCGGTTGGCATGGAACAAAAGCAAGATTTTGTGCTGGTGTAAGGACAACAACAGCAGAAAAGTATGTAAATGGCTGAACGACTAAATGGAGGACAGTTAAGCCTGGATGTGATGATTAATTATTGTCATGTCATTGTCATGTTGCTGTCCACAAGCTTCTCTTGAAACCCTGATCTCGGTCTGAAACCCCAGTTTAAAACCCTAATGCTGTCTTGAAACTCTAATCATGGTTTGAAACTCTAACTTGAAAGCTTAACCCTATCTTGAAACCCTAATTTAAAACCAAGACTCAAAATCCTGATTTCAAACCCTAATCTTGGCTTTTCAACAAGAAGGCTACAAACCCTAATTTGTAAACCTAACCGTCTTGAATTGAAACCTTAACCCAGGTTTGAAACCCTAACTAGAAATCTTAACCCTGGCTTTCAGCTCTAATTTGAAACCCTAACCTCTTCCATCCATCCATCCATCCATTTTCAACACTGCTTATCCTTGTTAGGGTCGCAGGGCACTGGAGCCTATCCCAGCTGACTTTAGGCGAAAGGCGGACTACACCCTGAACTCGTCACCAGTCAGTCGCAGGGCACATATAGACACAGACAACCGTCCGCACTCACATTCACACCGTCACTGAGTGGGAACTGAACCCACGCTGCCCGCACCAAAGACAGGCGAGTGTACCACTACACCATCAGTGACTCCTAACCTCTTCTTTGAACCTTAAATCATGTTTGAAACCCTAACCCAGGCTTGAAAGACTAATTTGAAGACCTAATTTGAAACTTTCAATCCTAATCCTGCTTTAAAACCCTAATTTGAAATCCTAACCTTTCCTTGTCACCCTAATTCCAAACCCTACTGTGGTCTGAGACCCCAACCCTTGTTTGAAACCTCACCCCCAGATTTGTCATCTGGTCTCTTTCTTGACTAAATTTTCCTTAAAAACAGTCGCCTGTTTTCGTAGTGGCAGGACAACGTTAGGTTGTTGTTTTTATGACATTAGTCTTATCCTGGCAGTATATATTAAAAAAAAAAAAAAAAAAAAAACATTTCCCCCTCTTCGCTGAGTTCGTCGCATCGTGAACATGCTCTGTTCTGGTCTCAGCGAACGGGAATGTGATTAGTTAATTTTGAACACAGCCCCATCCCAGCTATAAAAGGGTGTGCACACTTCTGCAACCACATTTTCTCAGTTTATTTTTGCTTCCCCTGTCAAAAATAAGTTATTTTTCAATTAATTTCTACAGGTTAGAGTTTACATTAACAGTGGAAAACGTTTTGAAATGGTCTTACATTTTTACAATAATTTTTCTGCATCATGGGATGTATTGCTTTTCCAGTGACCATCGGTTGTTCACTACATTTGAAAGTGCATTGTCGGATACATTGAGGGCATTATATAGGGGCTAGCCAATACTCCATCCATCCATTTTCTGAGCCGCTTCTCCTCACAAGGGTCGCGGGGGTGCTGGAGCCTATCCCAGCTGTCATCGGGCAGGAGGCGGGGTACACCCCGAACTGGTTGCCAGCCAATCGCAGGGCACATAGGAACAAACAACCATTCGCACTCACAGTCATGCCTACGGGCAATTTAGAGTCTCCAATTCATGCATGTTTTTGTGATGTGGGAGGAAACCGGAGAGCCCGGAGAAAACCCACGCAGGCACGGGGAGAACATGCAAAATCCACACAGGCGGGGCCAGGGATTGAACCCGGGTCCTCAGAACTGTGAGGCTGACGCTCTAACCAGTCGGCCACCGTCCCGCCTTAGCCGATACTCACTGTATTCAAACAGCTCTCCAAAATGGCCAAATCTCTATATATGTCACTGGATTGTGGCTAGGAAGTGATTCCCAACACAGTTTCATTCTTGACATGAACGCTGTCCTCTTCTGCATCTACGGGACTTCCTGCCACTTCCTTTTTGCCTTCCAGCTTCACTTGTGCCTTCCTGCTCACACAAAGTGCTTTTTACCCGTAGCGTCTACTTCATCCTGACTGTCTTTTACACGCGTCCCCCGGGTCTCGCCATGCCGCCGCTCGCCATTCTCTAAATATCACGCTGGCTTGACTCTCGTTCAGAGAGACGCTTTGTGAAGAAACTTCTTCCTGTCATGACTGTTTACATTCTGGATGCGACCTAACAGCTGGGCATGGTCCAAATACCAAAATCCAAATTTCCTTCTGCTCTTCACCTTCTGTGGTGTCTTAATACTTATAACCAAGCTCCACAGCACACACACACACACACACACACACACACACACACACACACACACACACACACATACATACATACATATATATATATATATAAACCTTATGTGGTAGGTGTCCCAATACCTTTGTCCAAATGCTACATTTTCTTCACTTTTTTTACCTTCCTGCAGGTGTCCCAACACTTTCATCCAAACTCCCTATTTTCACATTTTTGTGGTGTCCAAAGGCTTTTTGTCCAGACTCAACATTGTCAGAATTCTACCTTTTATAACCTGTTGGTGTCCGAGTACTTTTTTCCAAACTCAAAATGTTTACTTTGTGTGGGTGTCCCAGTACTTTTGTTGACACTGTCTTCACTTTGTACCTTCTGTTGGTCTCCTTGTACTTTTGTCCAATCTATACATTTTCACTTTGTGTGGGGGTCCCAAAACGTTTATCCCAACTTGACATGCACGGTAAGTCAATTAAAGACTCTAAATTGGCCGTAGGTGTGAATGTGAGTGTGAATGTTTGTTTGTCGGTATGTGCCCTGCGATTGGGTGACGGCCAGTTTGGTGTACCCCGCCTCTCGTCCAGAGTCACCTTGGATAGGCTCCAGCACACCAGCGACCATAGTGAGGATAAGCGGTATGGAAAATGTATGAATTGACATTTTCCTTGCCTTGCACTTCCTGTCGGTGTCCCAATACTTTTGTCCAAGACTGAAGGGATTACAACAATATGACTTCTTTGATGACGATCATGGGGTTAAGTAAGGGGGGTGCCTGGACGTGATGGCGGGAGGAGTTGAAGGATTAATAATCTGACAGTCTCTCACACACACACACACACACACACACACACGCACACACACACACACACTGACTGAGTGACTGGTTGACAGCCGTTTCCTGTGCGTCTGCATGTTTAAACACTTGAAGATGTGTGAGTCCAAGGAACAAGATGGAGACCCACTTTAGTGTGTGTGTGCGCATGCAGACAATCTGGAGTCTGTCGTCAGGAATGTCAGTCAGTTGGAGCTCCTTAGAAGTTGATGGCGTCACTTTCGGAACCTAAACTGGGGAAAGATGCGGGGCAAACGTAACAAACGGGAAGGCTCTGCAATTGAAAGAGACATGTTGTGCCTTTTTCCCCCGCCATTTTGGAAGAGTTCCCAGGTGTCTTAACAGAAACTCTCTGACATCCTTACATCAAAATCCACAAAGGATAAAAAGAAATGACACTTAACATTGACTGTGGTTGAAATCACTTAGTTTTAGGGGGTTGGTTCTGTCGGATGTAAATGCCAAAGATGGCTTTTGTTACCATGACAACAAGGGGCAAAGCTTGAGCGTCTCAAGTGTTGCAGTCCATTAAATGTACTGTGTGGCCATGTGACTTCACTTTGGTGTCATGTGGCTTTATTTTGTGGTCATGTAGCTTTACTGTGTGATCATGTGGCTTCACTCTGTGGTTACGGGAGATCACTGTGTGGTCATGCAATTTTATTTTGTGGTCATGTGACTTCACAGCCGCTCTATTGTCACGTGACTTCAAAGTGCGGTACTATAACTTCACTATGTGTTTTTGTGACTTCACTGTGTGGACGTGTGACCACAAGGTCATGTGACTTCACCGACAACATGGTGTGGTCATTCGACTTACTGTGTGGTCATGCAACTTAACTTCGTGGTCATGTGATGTCACAGACAGATTGCTATTTCGAGAGTCAAAATGATGCTTTCATTTAATTTCCTTTTCTCAATACTGGCAACAGTGAAATGAAAATGTATTGTGGTTAGCCTCCATGCTAGTTGTTTATCATCTTGGATGTTACACACCCTCACACACACGCACACACCTCTGTTTTTTCTCTCTCGCGGGTCCGCTAAGCAATCTTGTTATTTATTGCAGCTAATTTATTGACTCACATTAACGGCTTTAGCCAAGCGCCAACAGCACGCGTGATGTAAACGCACCAAAAGCAATATTGCATATTATCCCTTTTAGCATGCACGTGTAATCCCTTTACGACGTGTAATTAATGTCGTTTTTGCTCCTGCAGCTGCAGATTGAGGACATTAAAATATATTTTTAGTTTGCATTAAAAACTGTAATGATGTTTTTTTTGTTTTTTTTTTGTCCACGCAGGCACACGAGGTGCTTTTAAAGCCCAAACAAGCCTCCTCTAAGTACGCATTTTAAAAGCCTAACAGCAGAGAGGACATTATGCTGCTTTTATAAATGTGAACGAACCCTTTTAAAAGGTGTCCCTTCAACCACCAAGTAGATATTTTGCAAACAATTTTCAACATTTTGAGACCTTTGCCATGCTCAAAAACTCACAATAATTGGCTCAATTGCGCACTCCGGGATGTTTTTAAAAAAATTCAGCCCCTGTAGCCAGTTTCACTTGGCAACGTGAAATCCAGTCCATTGGGCCCAAAAACAGGTCTTAAGAAGCCCTTTCTGAAAAGACACTGACATTGTGCCATTTTTGTTTGAAGCGGCCACTTTAGGGTTTCCGCATTTTCCAGGAGACATCTGAATGATTCAAAAATGCATTCCATTCCATGCAAATGCAATCCATTTTTGGGAATTCTGTCCGATTGTTACCCAAAAATTTTTCTTTGCCAGAAAATAGAACAAAACGTAGCCCCTGAAACCAGTTTGACCTTGCAACACTACATTTGGCAGGCATGTCTAACATGAGTACAAAAAAGTCTCAAGAAGCAAAGATGTGAATTTAGAGCCATTTGACTCTCATCTTTGCGTTGGATCCATCCAAACAACCGGTCAGGTCACAGTTTGCTGTGGAAACATTGCATCGCATCCCATCATGCATCTGAGCACAGGAGACGCGGGTGCCACTTGATTGACAGCTCTTTGAAAACACCGTTATTAGAGGCAGAGTGGAAAGAAATAGCTTCAAACACCCACTCAATGTGCACATTTGTGTGTGTGTGTGTGCGTGTGTGTGCACGCCTCTGTGTGGTGTTCCGGCAACTCCGAAGAGCCCAGCAGCCATCACATATTTTACTCAGCTACATTTTTTGATTCGTTTGTCAGGGCTAATTATAATTACGGTTAGCAGTCATTAAGTGTGTGCGCACGGGTGGTGGGTGTATGCATATGTGTGCGTGCGTGTGTTAGATAATCACACATTTTGCCTGTCAGTCACCTGTAATAGGGAAATGCCGCACAATTTCAAGTCTCATTTGGCGGCTGGTCTCCATCTGCTGCGAAAACACACGCACACCTACGTACACAAACACACACACACACGCTACAATTCTGTGTCAGTCAGGTTGATGGTTGTCAGATTGCCGTGTGACATTTGGTGGACAGATGAATACTGATTTAAACCATATGTCAATGACTGAATGTGGACGACACAGTGTGGTCAATTACATTTACCTTTGGTCTGTCATGAACATTGTCTTGAGATTCAGGACTTAAGTTTCCGTGCTTTGTGTCCTGAAACTCCTCTTTTCATCGTGTCAGAGAGAACTAGTTTTCTCCTTCTATGTAACATGGCCTTGAAAAGTGGTTTACCAGCTTTGTGACATGGAGAAGATTGCATGATAGTAGAATTACCAACCCTGTTGGTTTTGAATATGACTCAGCAGAGTAGATATCACAACAGAAGGTATATTTTTCCTGTTAACGCTTTCGTTTCCTTAACGTTTTACAACAAACGCGTTCAAATATTCAGGGATTATTATGGTTCCCTACTAGGAGAAGAACCCTGTCGATTTGGGTATGATTTTGATGTCGCTTCCACTCCTTTTTGTTGGCGCTTCCACTTAAATGAGAACAAGGTAATAAAAAACAGCAAACAAAATGATTCCATTCATCCTGTACGTCATTTTGCCATCACTCTCAAAGCGTCGCTTTGCTTTCATTAGGCCGCCGCCGTCGCCAACATGTGGAGGTAATTCTGATGTCTCCGAGGGGGGGCTTCCTCTTCCCAACGCAGCTTTGCGCTGTCACTCTTTTCAAAGGAAAGAAAACACATTCATGTCTACAAAGTGTGCTTTTTTTCCCCCCAATTCTAAACATCTGAGCTGACGGATGAGCACCATGGGGTTGCTAACAAGTGATGTCATCACAAAGCAATTAGTCAAAACACAAGAGCGACCATATTCACCTCCTTTGTGATCAATACGTGATCTGTGGTGACCACAACGGTGCCAGCCAATCAGCATGTACAACCCCTATTCCAATGAAGTTGGGCTGTTGTGTTAAACATAAATAAAAACAGAATACAATGATTTGCAAATCATGTTCGACCTATATTTAATTGAATACACTACAAAGACAAGATATTTAATGTTCAAACCGATAAACTTGATTGTTTTTAGCAAATAATCATTAACTTAGAAAAAAAAAGCTAGGACAGGGTCATGTTTACCACTGTGTTACATCACCTTTTCTTTTAACAACATTCAATAAACATTTGGGAACTGAGGACACTAATTGTTGTTGCTTGATGTACAACAGTCCGGGGTCTCCGTTGTAGTAGTTTACGCTTCATAATGCGCCATACATTTTCAATGGGAGACAGGTCTGGATTGCAGGCAGGCCTTTCTAGTATCCGCACTCTTTTACTACGAAGCCACGCTGTTGTAACACGTGCAGAATGTGGTTTGGCATTGTCTTGCTGAAATAAGCAGGGGCGTCCATGAAAAAGCCATTGCTTGGATGGCAGCATATGTTTCTCCAAAACCTGTATATAGCTTTCAGCATTAATGGTGCCTTCACAGATGTGGAAGTTACCCATGCCATTGGCACTAACACAGCCCCATACCATCAGATGCTGGCTTTTGAACTTTGCGTCCATAAAAGTCTGAATGGTTCTTTTCCTTTTTGGCCCGGAGGACACGACGTCCACAATTTCCAAAAACAATTTGAAATGTGGACTCGTCAGACCACAGAACACTTTTCATCAGTCCATCTTAGATGAGCTCGGACCTAGAGAAGCCGGCGGCGTTTTGCTTTGCATAGTAGAGTTTCAAGTTGCACTTACGGATGTAGCGCCGAACTGTATTTACTGACATTGGTTTTCTGAAGTGTTCCTGAGCCCATGTGGTGATATCCTTCACACATTGATGTCGGTTTTTGATGCAGTGCCGTCTGACGGATCAAAGGTCACGGGCATGCAATGTTGGTTTTCGGCCTTGCCGCTTACATGCAGTGATTTCTCCAGATTCTCTGAACCTTTTGATGATATTATGAAACGTAGATGATGAAATCCCTAAATTCCTTGCAATTGTACATTGAGGAACATTGTCCTTAAACTGTTCGACTATTTTCTCACGCACTTGTTCACAAAGAGGTGAACCTCGCCCCATCTTTGCTTGGGAATGACTGAGCAATTCAGTGAAGCTCCTTTTATACCCAATCATGGCAACCACCTGTTCCCAATTAGCCTGTTCACCTGTGGGATGTTCCAAACAGGTGTTTGATGAGCCTTCCTCAACTTTCTCAGTCTTTTTTGCCACCTGTCCCAGCTTTTTTGGAACGTGTTGCAGCAATAAAATTCTAAGTTAATGATTATTTGCGAAAAACAATAAAGTTTATCAGTTTGAACATTAAATATATTGTCTTAGTGTAGTGTATTCAATTAAATATAGGTCAAACATGATTTGCAAATCATTGTATTCTATTTTTATTTATGTTTAACACGACGTCCCAACTTCATTGGAATTGGGTTGTAGGTTGATCACAGGTGTCAGTCTGTGTATTGATGAGACTTTGTTGTATTGTTGTCAAATGACCCAACAGTTTACTTATTTTCCAGGACAAAAAGAAAACAAACAGCCACTTCATTACATACAATGTCAATCAGGTGTGATTAATTCATTCCAACAGTCTATTCTCTTCATTTCATAACATTTTCTTGGCTGGACCGCTTCCAGTATGCGTGTGTACTGTAAATGTTTTTTTTGTTTTTTGTTTTTTTTTGGTCCAATCAGTCATCAATCAATGTGTTGCCATTCAGAATCAGTAGTGATGGCCGACGTAACTTAAATTATATTAGCAATGGGACTGTTTCTTCAACCAATCACATTTCAAATTTGTTCTCACAGAGCCAGAGCATTGGCCAATCGACGATGTTAGCAATTTTATGTCCACTGATTGGTTGGTCTGAGCAAGCAAAGTTTGACTAGCAAAAACACGTCTATAGCCAGAGATGGATAGAGTCGCCGAAAATTTGACTTAAATAAGATTACTGTTACTTTAGAATAATATAACTCAAGTAAAAGTATTAAGTAGTCCTCCAAATAATTATTCGAGTAAGAGTATGTAAGTGTTCAGTGAAAAAATACTCAAGGATCGAGTAACTGGTGAGTAACTTTTGATTTATTTTGTTAATCAGAGCATGAATGAACGAAAAATAAAATGTCGGCGAGGAAAGAGGAAAATTTAATCAGGTAATTCCCCGCTGAACTGACTGGGCCTTTTATTTTCTAAAGCATTGTGCACCTGTGGTCTGAACATTTTTCTCACAATGAATTCTCGCCCATTACTGTGGAAGTGCTAAATGTTAGGCCAAAGTTGGAAGCAGTCAGCTCACTTAACATTTTGCATCGCCGTCAGATGCGCAGATGCGTGTGGTACTTTGACAGGATTTGACTACCATATGAAATGAACAACACTGTTTTTCTTTTTCTTTTCTTTTTTTTTTTTTTAAAAAAGAGTTTTAAAGTAATTGCAGAGCCAGGTGCTCCATTTCTTATTTTATTTTTCTTCTTTTTTTATATCTATGGACGCCTGTTTCCAACTGTAAAAAAAAAAAAAAAAAAAAAAAAAAACGACTTGAAAAAGTGGACATATTTTGTCATGCACAACACAATACCTTTGTAAAACCTGTGGAGCATAACATCCAGACACAGCTCGAGCTTTCTTATTGGTGATTGACCCAAGTCATAATTATGAGAAAGAAATAAAAGTCATAATCATGAGATACGATGAAACTCATTTGGGGGTGGGGGGCTTGCTCACGAATCCCCCCCCCCCCCCCCATGTGGCAGACAATGCAGGTGCCAGATGTCTGTGTCCTGTCTCCCTTCATAAAGTGGCTCTTCTTGCCTGTCAATCAAGCCCCACTGCTGCTTTCCGATTGGTCCAGCTCCTCGTGGGTGGGCGGTGCCTTGAGAGCCACATGGAGCCGGTTGAGTTGTCTCTCCTCGTCCTGGTTCTCTCTCCCTTTCACTCCTATCCAGCCTCCATCCAGCACTGGGCACACTCGCCACTCCTCAGCGTTGTATGTCTCACATTTGTATATTTATGTTCATTAAAAGACTTTTTAGTGCTCAAAGAGAGAACAATTATGTTGAACAGATTTAGTTTCATGGAGCAGCTAGTGAAGGTCGATTTAGGTGTTAAATGAAGGAAGTTTGACTATTTCTTCATTTTTTGGGGGGTTAAAATTAGGAGTATTAAAAGGACTACGGTGTTCTTGTTTTTGTTTTTTGGATGGAAAAATGGGCGAAAAAGAACTCTCCCTGTACTTTCTCGTCCTCATCTTCCTCTTCGTCCACCTGCTGCCCACTTCCGCTCGTCGGTCTCACTACTCCGGACGAATCACGGAGAACTCCCCGGCCGGGACGCCCGTGGACGGGGTGGCCGTGCCGTTGGTAACCGGTGTTTGCCCCGGTAGTGTGGCCCCGCTGAAGGGGAGCTACGCGTCCGACTTCCGTCTCGTTCGCCCCCACGGACGCCGGCGGCACCTGGTCCTGGTGTCAGCCAAACCTCTGGACCGGGAGTTCATTGCCATGTACGAGCTGACCGTGGAGCGGTGCGCGGGGGGTCCGGTGCTAATCCAGGTGGAGGTGACGGACGTCAACGACAACGCGCCGCGCTTCGCCGCCGGTAACCGAACCCTGGAGGTGGACGAGTTCACCCCGCTCGGTACCGAATTGGCCCGCTTTGACGCCAAGGACGGAGACGCGGATGTGAACGGACGCGTGACTTTTTACGTACAAGTTCTACCCGAGTCCAGCTTGCTCCGCGTGGACGCCGAAACCGGACAGGTGACGCTGGCGGGCTCCCTCCGGGGTCTGAGCCGAGTCACAGCCGGGCTTTACGTCAAGGACGGCGGGGACCAGCCTCTGGTCGGCGGGCCGGTCTTCCTGGAGGTCCTGGTGCGCCGGTCGTCCAAGCGGAGGTCGCGCGCCCTGGCCGAGGAGGTAGCCTACGCCGTGAGCGTCCCGGATCAAGCCGGCGTCGGGGACCTGGTTTTCACGATGCCCGACCGGAGGTTCGAGCGGCGATGGTTCGAGGTGAGCTCCGACGCCGACTCGCCGGTGCAGATCGAGAGGGACTCGGGGAGAGTGTTCCTTGCGCGCAGCCTGCAGGAGCCCGTGGAGGTGATGGTCAAGATCCACAAACACAAAGGTAAGAACAAAACTCATTTCATTTGATCAGCCGAACTACACTTTGGCATCTCGAGTGAATGTTTTCCATTGATTTATTGATTGAGTAAGGTTTTGTTGAGCTGAGCTTTGCTGTTAATTGGATCTGCTGGTCCTTGCTGACCATGGGGATTGTGTTAATAAAAATGGTTGGAAGAGATTTATTTTATCAATAATTCTTTTAATAGTCTTTATCCCATCTGAATGAACTTATTTCAGAGCAGAATTCATGTTTGCCCCTTAAAGTGAAGAGTGATAGAATGTGCGTGCGTGTGCAAAATATTGATTTACAAATGTTTATAAATGTCAGTGGTGGGAAATAATGAAATAGAAATACTTTGTTCCTTTACCTGAGTACATATTTCAGTTATCTGTACTTAGCTTAAGTATTACTTGTTCTGCCGACAAGAGCAGATTCAGCAAAGTGAGATATTCCCCACCCACAGGGGCGTATTTAATCATATGGGGTCCTCCACATCAAGATTTTGAATATGAATGTTTATTATCAGCTAAAAAGTGTGAATTTGAGAATTTTTTTCTCGTTTTCTGTGGTAGATAGAGTCCTTAAAATCATTTTTGAGGATTATTAACTAACAAGTGAATCATACCAAGGCTTTTACTGTCATTGATTGATCAACAATCAATGTTTAATACAGTTAACCATTTTTACCGCTTTCATGCTAACATCTTGGTGATGAATAGCATCACTCGTGTCACTCTTCACTTCATGGAATGCTACTGCAACTGGGTAAGAGCAGCTGGCTTTTGCCGTTGTAAGTTACGCCCGTTCTGTGTCAGTGTGAAAAAAGGTTGCAACATCTGATAATTTGGATTTAAAAAAAATAAATAAAATAATTCCTCTCACTTTCTCCTCTGCTCCATTCCATTTGGGTAACTCCACACCCATTTTCCCACAATGTGCCAACGAGGTTTTTCACACTGTTCCTGAATCAAGTTTGTACATTTGCAGTAAGAAGCTGGAATAGTCCATTGCATGAGAAGGGAGCGCGAAGCATTTGAAACGATCATGACAGATTAAGCATTTGATATATATTTTCTAAGCGTGTGAATCAATACTGCAACACTAATAATGACTGTAAATCGAAGAAAACTTAATCAGTTTTTATGAGACGTTTGGGACCTTGTAAATCGCCTCAGACTGCTTAATTGTAGGTCTGCTCCTGTAATCCACGGCCTTTTTTTTTTTTTTTTAAATAATTGTTTGATGTTATCGGCACATCATGTTTTGATAGCATAAAAATCAAGCCAACACTAGTTTGCTCCTGGTTTTAAAAAAATAAAATAAATAATAATCCCAACAAAATGTTTTTTTTTCCGCTGCACTATGTATTGTAAGTTAATAAGAGGGAAACTGTTTTTGTGTGTGTGTGTGTGTATACAAAAGGAAAGTATTTTTACTTTTGTGCTTATGTACTACATTTCAGTCTGCATTTTTTGTGTTATTATGTGAGTATAAGTGTTGAATCAGTACTTCTAATTTGACCAGTATTTTTATTTATTATTATTATTTTTTGTTTTTACAAGTAGTTCTACTAAACTACAGAGTGTGAGTACTTTTGTCATCTACTTTTGTGGTTGCAGTTTGCAGTGGTATACTGAGCTGTTTGTAACATTTTGTCCATGTGTGTGCACAAAGATAATAATGATCCTTTTTATTGACACTTATCAGTGTTTCATTTAATAGAATTGTCTTTATTGTGGTTGTGTTTTGGCACTTTTGTTGTGCACAAAATCATAGTGAGATCTATTTAACATTTTGTCCTCATTTTTGAGTGAGTGCACAAGCGCGTTTGTGTGTGAGCAGTCCAACACACTTCACACACAGTTGCTGCATGCGCACATACAAAGACAGTCGCTCACAAGTGTGTGTTCTTGTTTGTTTTAGGCACCTAATTTGCCTTTGTGCTTGCTTGTTTTACTAAGTTGTTAGTCAGGATTCAACCAATCAGTTGGTGATATTTTACTGTCATGCTCACGAAGAAGCGACAACTAGTTTTAAGGGTTCAGAAACATGCACTGGTTGGTGTTTGAACTTGGCGTATAGGTGTGTTTATAGAAAGAAATGAGGTGTAACCCTTTTTAATATATATCACAGCATGCCAAAGCACTCAGCGAGGCAGAAAAGAAGTTGTAGCTTTCGTGTCCTGAACAAGACGTACATTATTTTCTTTGATTGAGTTGTAAATGTACACAAACACTCCCACTGTACTGAGTACTAAGGACCAAAGTGACTGTTGTTTCTTTTTCATTTTCTTTTGCAGCTCGAATAATACAACCTTATTACATCTATACGTTTCCTCCCATACACAATGGAAATAAAAACCTACAAATTCTCACAATTTAGCATCAGCCCTCTCTATCAAGTATACATGGTTCAAATTTGGTCACAATTAGACAAAATCAGTAGAACAAGATTGTCTTTAAAGGCCCCCTGGAAATGACTGCTTCAAACCAAAATGGGAGACTTCCCGTTTCTTTTCAAACATATATTCTCGAGCATTTTTTGTGGGTCAACTCATAATAGACATGTCTACCAAATTTCGTTTTGTGAAGTGAAACCTGATTCAAAGCATTCAAAGGATCCCTAGAAATGGATCAAAACAACGCTAGAATGACCACTTCAAACCAAATCGGGAGACTTCCAGTTTCTATTAAAGCCTGGCTTTTTGAGAATTTTTTGTGGGTCTACTCATGACAGACATCCTTCCCAAATGTCATTTTGCTAAGTGAAACCGGCGTCAGGGGCTGAATTGTCAAAAAAAAATTCTAAGGTCCTCTGGAAATTGACCAACTTGACCCTTTAGTGGCTGCATCAAACCAAAATTGTAGTCTTCCTGTATATTTTCTTTTCTATCCCTTGAGACTTTTTTTGTGGGCCTACACATTATAGACATGCCTACCAAATTTCATGTTGCCAAGTTCTAAGTTTGGTGGCATTCAGACAAAACACCTCTATGGGTCCGCCATAGAAATAGGCAAAATTACCCTAAATTGGCTGCTTCAAACCAAAATGGCAGACTTCCTGTGTCTTTTCAGGCTTGGCTTTTTGCGACGTTTTTATGGGTCCTCTTATGATAGACAAGACTAGCAAATTTCATGTTGCTTAAAGATACTGGCTTGGGAGGGGGCTGGATTCAAACCAATTCCAGGGGGCACTACTGAGGCCCTTTTGGGGATCATGCCCTTGACCAACACCAAATGTAAAGTACCGCCAGGATGAACAAGGCTGCAAAATCTGGTCAATGTACGAAAATGGAAAATCCCAGAAAATTTCAAGAGGGCCTTCATACCGCTTGCTCTGGCCATAAAAATGTCTTTTTTTTTTTTTTTTTTTAAGCTTATTGACATCATATGCATGTAAAGGTCGATGTGGTCTACGTCCAAACTGTGAAGTTGAAAGTGATATCTTTTGAAAACAAAGTAGCGGAGTGTTGGAGATGACAACGTCCTGTTTGACAAGATGAAACGACATCCAGATGCTGCTCTGTCCGCTGCCCCCCCATAACTCCCATCCAGTCCCCCCTCCTCCTTTACTTCCACCAGCAAAGTAAATGTTTAAGCGGGACTCTAAACTGGCCCCATCTGGACGGCGGCTTAGCATCCAGGTCACGTTTGTTCAATCAGTGCGAGCTGGCCGCGTGGCTGCTGTTTATTTGCTCTAATTAACGGTGTTTGCTCACCTGAACGTCCCCCCAGGCCTTGATTCTGACAGCGGGGGCGCCGCCCCGGGCCCCCTCCGACAGGAAGCTTTGTTTTGGTTAAGGCAGACAGGCCGAGTTGGCCGTGTCCTTTGTGTGATTTGTGGGACACGCTGCTGAACGCCGTGTAAACTCCAACTCTGATTGAGCCGCTCTGTTTTTTGTCACCGACCAAACCAGGGGCAGATGTGTCACCGCGTCGGGGTCTCATTGGTCGCCACGGTCTCCGGAATTGACAAGAGACAAGGTTTTGATCCACGATTTTAAGTAAGCTAAGCTAACGTAAGTGTAAAAAGAAGGTACATTAAACTGAAATAGGGTAATAACAAAAGCAATACTAAGAACAAGTGGAAAGTTCGTCTGTGACAGGCTAGACTAAGCTAAAGTAACCTAACAGCAGATATCTTAACTGGAGACTTGCGATTAATTTTTATGTAACATATTGTAAACTCAAGCTAAGATCGGCTAAGTTAAATTGAGCTGACAATGTACATTTTAAACAATCCAAGTGACATACAGTATTGGAAAAGGTAACAAAAATAGGCTAAGCTAAATAAAGCTAACAGTAACTTCAATTTATACTGGTCTTCAGCTTGAGTAAGGTATTGTAAATGTAAGCAAATGTATGTAAATGTTAAAATGTAAGCTAAGACCGGCTAGGCTAGGTGAAATTGAGTGAGTAGCAGACATCTTAAAGTCCAATAGTGTTCAATCAGTGTAAGGTATTAGAAAATAAAGAAGGACGCTAACAGAAGACATCTTGACCATTTTTCAATCAGCGTAAGGTATTGGAAAAGTAAACTATTATAGGCTATGCTAAACCCGCAACAGACATCTTAACTCGAGACTGATATTCAATCCAAGTAAGGTATAGGGAAAGTAAATTAAGGCTAAGCTAAATTAGGCTAACAACAGATACTTTAACCAAAAACAAGTGTTCAATCCTTCCTTGAATACTTATGGCAAACTAAGCTAAATTAAGCACCAGAAGAGCCACTTTCACCCCCTGTCCTGTCTTTTCTGTACAAATGACGCTGACACCAAAATAGGGAGGACCAAATTGTTCCCGCCGATATTCCGCCATTGGAGCTAGCATCAGAACTCTAACAAAGCTTGTGTAAATGTCATGTTGGGCCAGGAACGTGGAGTTTGACACCTGGCATTAATTTCTCCCAGCCTGTTGTGTAGAAAGAAATTGTCACTGACATCACGTAATTATCCGACTGCGGGATGTAATAAAAGCCCAAATCTTACAGTTGCGACAATAGCCGCCATTTTACACTTCTCCTTGACACCAACAACCCTTCGGCGACACACTTTGAGACTAAAAGAGAATCACGAGTTGTTTTTCCCGTGCCTGTCGGGTAAAAAACAAAACAAAGGAAAGAGTTGATCACAGACACAAACAAAGTCATTTATAGTCCCGTAAAGTTGTCTTTGCAGCGCAAGAGAGACGATTAATTCGGACGAATAAAGATCAGTGTCGCACCAAGCGTTGTAATGAGCTGAAAACACAGACAGAAAAACTCAAACGGAGCACAGAAAAAAGGATGACTTTGATTATTATTTCACACGGCAACACTGAGAACACAAGAGCAAGAGATTATTTTAGCTGCAGCGCTACAGAGCTGATACATACATCTTTTTCAAGCAGAGAACTTGCAATATTGCAGCATCAGAGTTTCCACTTAGGTCAACACAACGTTTATCCACCAGTGCCTTTCACACAAAACCCAGCAAAGCAGAAAACTTGCCCACACACAAGGGCATTACAGTACCTTAATTGGTCCATTACACCCCCCGCTTCACTCAAGCGGCAGTTTATCTGAAGCTCTCTCATAACTAAAATTTTGGCTCGTAACACAAATAAAGTCGACCAAGTGATGGCTCGTTAACTCGAAAAACATGTACGTTGTGGCACTCTTAAATCAAGGAACGACTGTATATAAAACGGCTGTTATTACATCCACACAGGCACACAAGTCTTTCTGTATGTGCACCAAAAGTGATTACGAGCACAGCGAAATGAGAAAAAAAAACGCTCCCGTCGGCCACAGTTATCGCGGCAGACTCTGCCCTCATTAAGCCGTTAACTAATATTTATCGTCGCAAACTGTGGATAGACAAACACACTCACACGCACACACACACAGTGTCCGGTTCTGTTGTCGCTTTTTTTTGTGCGTGTGTGTAAGCCCCGAGGTTACACACAAGGTTTGTCGCTCCGGTTTATTCCATTGTCTTTATTTGTGGATTTAGCCAGAGGCAGGAAGCAACCTGCCACTGCTTGGGTGTGTGTGTGTGTGTGTGTGTGTGTGTGTGTGTGCGTGGGTGCGTGTGTGCGTGCGTGTGTGCGTGCGTGCGTGCGCAGTCGCAAGTACCATTGGATTGTGTGACCTGGAGGCAGCTGAGCTTCACAGAGTGCATTTGTGTGTCTGTCATTGTCACCAACATTGATCACACCACTCTAGATATGCGTTTTCTTGCTGGTGTGTGTGTGTGTGTGTGTGTGTGTGTGTGTGAAAATGCTGTGGGATAAATTATGGCGGCCACATGCTGATGCTCCCTGGAATGACCTTTTAAAGGGGAGCAAAGCAGTGTCGCACAAAAAAAAATATCCATCCATCCATTTTCTACCGCTTTTCCGAGGTCTGGTCACGGGGGCAGTAGCTTTAGCAGGGACGCCCAGACTTCCCTCTCCCCAGCCACTTCATCCATCTCTTCCGGGGGGATCCCGAGGTGTTCCCAGGCCAGCCGAAGGATGAAGTGTCTCCAGCGTGTCCTGGGTCGTCCACGGGCTCTCCTCCCGGTGGGACGTGCCCGGAACACCTCATCAGGGAGGCGTCCGGGTGCCATCCGAATCAGATGCCCCAGCCACCTCATCTGGCTCCACTCGATGTGAAGGAGCAGCGGCTCTACTCTGAGATCCGAGCTTCTTACCCTATGTCTAAGGGAGACCCGGACACCCTGCGGAGGAAACGCATTTCGGCCGCTTGTATCCGGGATCTTGTTCTTTCGGTCACGACCCACAGCTCGTGACCATAGGTGAGGGTAGGAACTTAGATCGACCGGTAAATCTTCGCCTTTCGACTTCTCATTCTTTCATTCTTTACCACAACGGAGAGATACAAAGTCCGCATCACTGCAGACGCTGCACCGATCCGCCTGTCGATCTCCCGTTCCATTCTTCCCTCACTCGTGAACAAGACCCCAAGATACTTGAACTCCTCCACTTGGGGCAGGATCTCATCCCCGACCTGGCGAGGGCATGCCACCCTTTTCTGACTGAGGACCATGGTCTCAGATTTGGAGGTGCTGATTCTCATCCCAGCCGCTTCACACTCGGCTGCGAACCGCTCCAGTGAGAGTTGGAGCTCACGGCTTGATGAAACCAACAGAACCACATCATCAGCAAAAAGCAGAGATGCAATACTGAGGCCACCATACCGGACCCCCTCTACATTTTCTTGGCTACGCCTAGAAATTCTGTCCATAAAAGTTATGAACAGAATCGGCGACAGGGCAGCCTTGGCGGAGTCCAACCCTCACCGGGAACGAGTCCGACTTACTGCCGGATTGGCGGACCAAACTCTGACTCCGTTCGTACAGGGACCGAACAGCCTGTACCCCATAATCCCGAAGCACCCTCCACAGGACTCCCCGAGGGACACGGTCGAACGCCTTCTCCAAGTCCACGAAACACACGTAGACTGGTTGGGCGAACTCCCATGCACCCTTGAGGACCCTGCCGAGGGTGTAGAGCTGGTCCACTGTTCCACGGCCAGGACGAAAACCACACTGCTCCTCCTGAATCTGAGATTCAACTTCCCGACGGACCACTCCTCTCCAGCACCCCTGAATAGACCTTACCAGGGAGGCTGAGGAGTGTGATCCCCCTGTAGTTGGAACACACCCTCCTGTCCCCCTTCTTAAAAAGGGGGACCACCACCTCAGTCTGCCAATCCAGAGGCACTGTCCCTGATGTCCACGCGATGTTGCAGAGGCGTGTCAACCAGGACAGCCCTACAACATCCAGAGCCTTGAGGAACTCCGGGCGAATCTCAGGTCAGCAGCGCCCCATCCCCACTATACACAGTGTTGATGGTGCACTGCTTTCCCCTCCTGAGACGCCGGATGGTGGAACAGAATTTCCTCGAAGCCGTCCGGAAGTCTTTCTCCATGGCCTCACCGAACTCATCCCATGCCTGAGTTTTTGCTTCAGCGACCACCAAAGCTGCATTCCGCTTGGCCAACCGGTACCCATCAGCTGCCTCAGGAGTCCCACAGGCCAAAAAGGCCCGATAGGACTCCTTCTTCAGCTTGACGGCATCCCTCACCATTGGTGTCCACCAACGGGTTCGGGGATTGCCGCCACAACAGGCACCAACCACCTTACAGCCACAGCTATACATACATATATATACTGTACGTTGCATTTAGCAGCAATGCTAACTAATGCTATGCAAACGAGCTAAGCAGTCTTCATGTTTTGTCTGGGATAGCTTAGCATTAGCAGTGGTAAGTAACACACTGCATTTATTCCGTTACAGTTACATAAGTAACTTTTTGGGGATAAATTGGACTTGTTGGAGTAGTTTTATTGCAACATACCTTTGACTTTTAGTAGCTTAGTTTAGTTTTACAGTATTTGTGTTAAGAAGAAAAGCTTCATTGCGCTACGTTCCGCTACTTTTATTTTTATCTATCTATTATTGCTTACACAATCTATTTGTTTTGGTTTGTCAGAGAGTAATCCGTCGCATGACTCTATTTAACCGATCCTATATAACCACTAATGACGTTTGAGCCTGACAGCCACATGACTGCACACTGCTCCACCGCCCCACACAAAAGCAAAGTTTTCAAAGTGACTTTTTTACACAAAGCATGCTGGCGACAGGTTCAGGGTGTACCCCGCCTCCTGCCCGACGATAGCTGGGATAGGCTCCAGCAGCCCGCGACCCTAGTGAGGATAAGCGGGAAAGAAAATGGATGGATGGATGGATGGATGGCTGAAACAACAGAGGTTGTCATGCGCTGTCATCTGTGTCTGCCTAAAAATGTCAATAATTCAGCCTACAGGAACTCCACTTCAAACTTGACAAAACACGTTCCGGTTTTGTTTGTAATCCTTACCTGGTCAGCCTATTGGTCTGTTTCATGAGTGTAAACAAATAAAGACCATTTAGGTTCTCGTGACTTTCTTGCCTTAATTTCTTATTACCCATCCATCCATTTTCTGAGCCGCTTCTCCTCACTAGGGTCGCGGGCGTGCTGGAGCCTATCCCAGCTGTCATCGGGCAGGAGGCGGGGTACACTCTGAACTGGTTGCCAGCCAATCACAGGGCACATACAAACAAACAACCATTCGCACTCACATTCACACCTACGGGCAATTTAGAGTCTCCAATTAATGCATGTTTTTGGGATGTGGGAGGAAACCGGAGTGCCCGGAGAAAACCCATGCAGGCACAGGGAGAACATGCAAACTCCACACAGGCGGGACCGGGAATTGAACCCGGGTCCTCAGAACTGTGAGGCTGACGCTCTAACCAGTCGGCCACCGTGATTTCTTATTATATAAATATTTAATTTAATTATTGTTTTTGTTCAAGTAAAAATTATTGGACACGAAAAAAAAATCCCTATTTTTTTGTGCATTTGATGTATTTTTTTGTGTATTTGACGTCATGCTCTGATTTAAAAAAATAATAATAATAAAATAAAATAAATAAATAAATAAATATTGGAAATTACTCACTAGTTACTCAGTACTTGAGATTTGTTTTCACAGAGTACTTCTCAAGCAATTATTTGGACTACTTTTTACCTTGGGTCATCTTATTCTAAAGTAACAGTACTCGAGTGCAATTTTTGGCTACTTTACCCACCTCTGCTTAGCATCAAGCAAAGGGGCATCAAAACTGTTCTAATGAAAGAGACAGAGAAGGTCCCCAACTACTGTAAGCTCCAGTAACAGCTGTTTTTCCCCAGAGTGTAGAGAGAATATATACCTTTAAATATTGTTGTATGCTCTGCTTGTATGTGTTGCTTCTCCGTGTGTTTTAAGTAGCAGTTGTTTGAAAGTTTATTATTATCATAATATGTATGCTAATTTCCGTTCCCTGTCTATGGCGTTTCACATTTTATGTTGGCATTAAGCGTGCAGACTTTTGTATTACGAAATTATCTGGTAAAAAAAAAAGACAATTGGCTGTATTACCCTAAATACTAGTCCCTTTCACACAGGTGACGTCCCACCTTTGGGTGGTACCTTCCACACAGAGCAGCTTTGAAATATATCTCAGAATTTCAAATTGTCAGCAACTCAAGCGCTCACATTGTCTGTAATGAACCTGATGGCCTATAGGCGGCGCTATACAGGCTACAGAGTAGTTTGGTCTGTGTCTTCGGTGCTCTGTTTCTTTTTTAACCGAGTGGAACGTCCTAATAGCTTATTGACGGCCAATCAGCTGCAGCCTGGGGCGAGGCCGCTCACAACTAGGACAAGGTCGTCCAATCAGCATCTGCACGCATTCCATGTAACCAAGAGCACAAAAGCACCACAGTAACTATAGAAATCCTCTGGCTAGCAACGAACCTTAAAAAGCATAAAAAATGCTACTCTTCCCTGAATTTTTGTTGTATAAAAAGTCTTTAGAATGGATGTCGAAAAAAAATAGGTAATGGATAATACATCAAAATACATTTTGAAAAGTTATAAATATAACCAGAAATGTAATTGTAAAAATAGATTGAAGATACAAATTGTATTCAACATAAAATGGATATTTCAAATGTGTAAGTAGAAAAATATTTTTAAAAAGACATATAGACATTTCAGATAAATAAAAGATATTTCAAATAAAGGTAATTTATGAATAAAATAATACATGAAAGTAAAAAATGCGGTAAATGGGTTTTAAAAAATTCATTGAATCAGACATTTATGAAAAAATGAAGGCAAATACGATGAAAAGTATTACCTAGAATAAAAAAAAGTATATGTGACCCAAAAAAGTGAATAAGATACTGTAACCTGATAAATAAAATAAATGCATAATAAATAAAATTATTTTTAAAGTCAAATTGTAGAAATAGACATGTCAGTCAAATAAAAATAAAACACACACACACACACACACTTTCCCTTCCCCCTGCAAAGTCCCCTATACAATTAACACACAAATCCGAACTCAGCTGTGGTGTGAGTTAGCGCGTGAGATGTTGCACGTGTTGCGTGTGTGTGTTTGCCCCCCCCCGCCACACACACACACACAGACAGGCCCTCCTGTTTGGCAAAGACACACACACACACACACATATACATAATTTTACTGCATGTGTGTTGGCGTGTGCTGGCTAATTGTCTCCATGTTGCTCTTCTCCTCCAGCTTAATGATGCGTATTTGACCTCTACCTCTTCCATGTTGATTCAGCTTCATGTGGACTTGATGGAAGGAAGGAACTATGTTCAAGTGAGTTGAGGAGCTTTATTGAGACAAAAATAGTGCTTTGCCATCGTCTTGTGGCCAATGAACTATTTCGAAGTGAGTTGAGGTCTTCATTTAGACAAAAGTAGTGCTTTGCTGCCATCTTGTGGCATCTTGGTGACAACAAACTATGTCAAAGTGAGTTGATGAGTTTCATTTTGACAAAAGCAGTGCTTTTCCACCATCTTGTGCCATCTTACTGACAAGGAGTTATGTTGAAGTGAGTTGAGGAGCTTCATTTAGACAAATGTAGTGGCGTCATCTTGTGGCATCTTGGCTAGGAATTATGTTGAAGTGAGTTGAGGAGCTTCATTTAGACAAAAGCAGTGCTTTGCCGTCTTGTGGCATCTTGGTGCCATACAACCATGTTGAAGTGAGTTGAGGAGCTTCATTCAGCCAAACGTAGTGCTTTGCCGCCATGTTGCGGCATCTAGTTGCCAAAGACAGCTCACCCCTGGTTTATTATCATTATTTTTAAAAGTTTGTAAAGCAGACTTGAACAAAGTCCTTTCAAGCACAGCGTGGAGAATCCTGTTAAAAAGCTTGACGTCTTCTCAGCCTGTCCGTCAATCTCCACCGTGACGCCGGTCGCACTATCTGGTCCACTTGCAGTGGCCTCCCCCCCTCGGGAAGTCCCTCTGCAGGGTAAGAGGAGGACCAAGGGATGAAACCAGCAAGATTTTCTCCCTCTGGCCTCCAGCTTATCTGCTCCCAGTGCGTCTCCCTGGAGGGATCAAAGTCTCCCAAGGCAACCTGGTGATCAGAAGTCAAGAACTTTTTTAATATACTGTATGTACTTCAAAGGAAATCACTTGAGGAACCTCAGCTTTGTGAACTTTAACTGTAAATTAAATAGAATTTTAAATTAAGAAAATTATACTCAAATACAAATACAGTACAGTATTTTAAGTGAAGATTTGTATTATTTTTAAAATTAATTAATTTTGAATGGACTTTTTTTCACTTACTGTTTAAAGATTTATTTTAACAAAATCTAAATATTCTAATCTGTATTTGTATTTTTTTGTATTAAGTAGACATTTTACAGGGACAATATTTTTATATATCCGTTATTGTTTTTAATTATAAAAAAAATTCACTTAACTAGAAAATCCGAACATCAACAAAGTGCACAGAACTGTAAATTACATTTAATTGAAAAAATTCATTTAAATACATATATTTTTAAACATTTTAATTTACATGTCTATAAACTTTGTTTATATCTACATTTTATTGGTATTTTCTTGCCTTTTTTAGTTTTAATTTACGTTCAAAGTTTTTAAATACATTTTAAAAGTTAAAACTACTATTTTATTCATACATTTAAAATGTTTATATCGTCATGTTTTTTACTTTTTTTAATTTACATTTTACTTTGCAAACTATTTTACTTAAGGCTATACTTTCGAATTAAGTTTTATTACTTTATTCATCATTTAAAATGTTTTTTGTTTTTATTTAAATATTCTAATTGTATTTCATACATTCTGAAGTCAATGCTTTTTGAAGGAACATAACCAAAGGTCCTACATGTAAAATATGTAATATATAATGCAGTATGCACTGTAATGGCATCCCCTGTAGTGTTGCATTGTGGGATGTTTGTGTCATTGCCAGGTTACTGGGTGACTTCGGGTCTTTTTGTAGTCAATTAAAGCACAAAGTAAAACGTACAAGCGAGAGTGTTGTAATAATTACTTCAATCATGGCTGACTCCCATCGCGCGCACACACACACACACACACACACACACACACACACACACACACACACACACACACACACACACACACAAATGCTTAGCCAGCTGTCAGCGGTCCCTGGAAACCTGACCCACATGGTTCCTTTGCCACATGGACACATTCTGGCCCACACACATGCACACGCGTGTAAAATACACAAACACACACTTTGATGTCAGCTTCTTTGATACGATGACAGTTGACTGTCAATCACATTGCGTTGTCATGGTTACACGTTACACTGATTTTTGAATTCACAATCGAAATGAGTACACAGTTTCTTAACGACAACCGCCACCTTGCACAATAGAAATCAAAACGACCACTAGAAATAACTCTGGGAAGGTGCACAAAAAGACACCACACACACACACACAAACACGCACACACACAAACACAGTATTGTTCCGATTGATGATGGAACTGCACTGAAGCACAGTGTGAGTTATGATGCAACTAGTGTACACAAAGATACTTCACACACATACACGCGCATATACACAGTAAACACAAACATGCATGGAGAGGTAAATTTATCATGACAATGAACCTGTGCGCACTCACACACACACACACACACACACACACACACTGTATATACACACACGCACACATTTCAGTGATATAAAGGTCTATAGTTGTTTCGAGAGTCACATAGTTCTTCAGGGAGGACAAGACACACACACAGAAGAGCCTGAGGGTGCGAGCGGTGGTCGTCTTGTCAGAGCTGATTTGAAGTCGCAGTGTTGCAAACACAAACCTGCTTCATATTAGATTACCAGCTCCACGATGAAGAGGTGTGCACTGATGTGTGTGTGTGTGTGCGTGTGTGTGTGTGTGTCTGTGTGTGTGTGTGTGTCTGTGTGTGTGTGTGAGTGTGGAGGGTTCTGTGCCAAGAGGTCCAGCCTCAGCAGTCATTAACACCCAGTAGAGCCTCCTGAATGTGTGTGTGTGAGTGTGTGTGCGCACGCGCGTGTGTGCGCACGCGCGTGTGTGCGCGTGCATGGGTGTTACCATTGATGCTTGTCACGACCATAAAGCACAACGCAGTCTTGTTGTCATGCTTCTTTGCGTGTATACTTTTTTTTTAATCTGCAGTGTTTTGGTTGCCATGGCAATTGTAAATGTCACGAAGTGAAACAACCATAGGTATGAACAGGCAGTTGGTAGATACAACATGCCCTTTTTGAGCTGTGTGGCTACGGTGACGCTAAGCTAGTAGGGGCAAAGGCGTCAGCGCATTCCATGTGTGTGTACGGCAAAAAAAAATCTAAAGCACAATGATACCGGCACATTGTGGTGCATACAGTTGTGCACAACACCGTACAGTTACAAGAACAGAACTCGACTGTTCCGGCATAAAAGAGATACTGATTTTCCATTCTGCTTGACCTAACAGCCGAACAGGACAAAAAAAATACAAAAATAAATAATTTAAAAAATAACACAAGAACAGAGCTCAGAATAACCTTACACAGGTAAAAATATTTTGTGGGGCTTTTTTTCAAATGTTCTGTTGATAGCACACACTTTGACATTGACATACAAGGTAAAGCTCATGAAAATTGATTTGGAAATGAGAACGTTACGAATTAATTTCAATGTTCATGCAATGCCTTTGATGGGAACGTTGACCTACCCAACATGGCCATCGCGTAGGCATATCGGTTAGCCAGGCTGCTATAGCGCGCTGACATATCTAGTGTCTTCTCTTCATATCTACGGAGACAACAATAAAGTAATTTTTAGAGGAAAAAATGTGGTCTTACAACAGTGGTTGTATTTTTTCAAGAAAAAAAAATTATCTTATGGGATGTGTTTTTCTTAAAAAAAAAAAAAAAAATCACTTCCCAGAAAAAAATGTACTTTTCTCATAGTATTGTGACGTTTTTAGGGGGGGGAAACGCTTTTTTTTTGAAGACGTGTTTTTGGTGTAATATTGTTCTGTTTTGTATTTTTCTAGTAAAGAAAACCGGACTTTTTCCTCACAATATTGCATTTTTATTTCTTAAAATAAGACTTTTTCTTAAAAGGGTCAGATTTGTGTTTTTTTTATGCAATGCTGGTTTATTTTCTAGAAACATGACTTTTAGCAAAAAAAAAAAAAAAAAAAAAGTATTTTCTAATTTTATTTGTTTTTTTGACAAGAATAAAAATCCTACTTTAATGGGAAATATTTAGAAATACAACTTGATTCTCGTGGTATTCGCTGAAACAAACATTTGGTTCCTACCAGCATGATTTGCTCAATGAGACGTGAAGAGGCGCCTCTTTGAGTGTGCGTGTGTTTTGTGGGGTCGTCTTGCAGCTGTGTTGATGACAGATGCCCATCACCTGAAGCCCAGTCACTGCTTAAACAGCAGTCACTCGTCGGCCACAACTTTAGGCACACCTGCAAACTGCATTGCATCATTCTGAGGAGTGTTCCTATTTTGTTACCCTGGTGATGCAATTCCCAATAAACTATGCTAAAATTGGGAATAAAATAAATTTCCCCCAGTCTTTTTCTGGCATATGGTAACCAACAGACATGTTTCTTACTTTATTTATTTATTTTTTTACCTTTAATGAAACTGTATAAATAGGTGTCTCCTCTTAACTTTTGTGTCACATATGACTTATTTTGTACCTTTTAATCAACTTGAAGTAAAGGAAAGTCTTCAAACTCCCACACTGGCTGCAATGTTAAATGTATTTATTTTATGTTGATTAAAGCGTGAACTGTCCATGGGTGTAAAAGTGAGCCTGAATACTTGTCGATACGTTCCCTGTGATTGGCTGGCGACCAGTCCAGGACGTACTCTATTTCTCTCGCCAAAAGTCAGCTGGGCTCGACTCCCAACTTGCCCTCATGAGGATAAACGGTATAGAGAATGGATAGATGGATGGATGGCGTGCAGCTGTCCAAGGAGGCCCTGCGTCTGGAAATGCCGCCAAGTGGTGTGGGGAGGTTAAGGGTTGATGACAGACGGTGCCGTGTGATTGACGGGGGCGGCGCGGCAAGATGACAGCGGCGGCCTGGGCACGCTGGGGCAGGTTAGCGAGGAGACTGCAGAAGAGGAATGACGTTGAGGGGGGGGCAGGGGCGCTTGAACCTGAGAGAAACTCCTCTTTAAGGGGGCCTTGAAATTAAGGCTTTAAAGTCGCATTACAACAGAATAATTTTTGAGTCAAAATATCGTTTGGTCTGGAAAACCATTTAAACTCTGCAAATACTTGTATGTGTGTGACTGACAGGAGTGAAGAAATACTTAAAAAGTATGTCATAAATCATAAATTAATATAATCTGTTCTGTTGTCTTAAATGCTAGCACTTAATGCCTTCCTTTACCAAGCCATGGTAAAAATTACCAAAAGAGCCAACTTTTTCAGAATATGGGAAAACAGCTCATACCACTGATGGAAATTTTTGACAGTTTTGAAACTGTGACTTTTTAAAACCACAATATACCTTGAAACAGTCATCGGCCCATGTCTCACTCACATGCATACAGTATCGCTTCAGGGTGCGAAAAATGTACAACGATACAGCAGGGGGAACACTGTAGTTCTGTTTCTTCAGTTGATGCAAACGTATGTCATCTAAAACCAAAACTTTGCTGCTTTTTTTTTTTTCTCCAAACATACCCCGAGTACATGCAAGATCTGCTGAGTTGTGTTTTTTAAATTTCCGTCTAATTAGCAAATATTGTTAATGAGCAGCAGCCCAACAGCTGGAGGCAGCACTTGTGTGTCCTTAGACGTCCCTCAGAGCCTTTGACCGCTCGGAATCCCGAGCATCGGTCTTCAAACCGGTTCAGATTTAACTGCTCGCTTGCCCAGTGTGAACATCCTCCTCCTTCATCTTCAACATTCTTTTCATCTTTCCCCACACTCCATCTTCAGGACACACACACACACACACACACATACACTGACACATTTACAAACACACACCTGACTCAGCATGGTGTGTTTTTTTTTTTTTTTTTTTTCAAGCCCAAAACAAGCTTGATGGAGTAAAGCTGAATATACATCCTGCAGGCACCTCAGCAAAGCCTCATCCACTTCCTCTTCTTCATCTCCTCATCTTCATCTTGCTTTAAAGGAGACAAATTTTTTTTCCTCCATAATTTGAAAGCGCTCGAAAGTGTCTTAATAAAGGTTCTGTGACATTCACTTTAAAATCCACAAAGGATGACAGGATGCGTCATATCCACTTGTCACACTATGGGTGAAATCACTCTGTTTCGGGGGGGCAATTCTGTCTCACATAAGCGCCGAGTATGGCTTCTGTTACCATGACAACCAGGGCATTGGGGTGAAGCAAGTGGCTACAAAGCCACTCCTGGTGTTACTGGAGAAAATAAAAGCCACCACTGGCTAATTTAATCCAACTCTCCCACCCCCCCCAATAAAGATTTTAATGTGTATTTTCACTAGTGGAGGTGCATCATTCATCACAAAGCCGGCAAATTACACTTTGTCAAGACAGTGGAAGCTCTGCAGTTGAATGGTCAGGCTGACTCAACTTAATTCATGACATTTTCACATTTCCAAGACTTCCCAGGTTGTAAAGTGAAAATGTCTTCTAAATTGGACACACAACAGAGAAGAGTGTCGTTAATAACCCTGGTCAATTTGAATGATTAAAAAAAATTGCTAAGTATAAAATAAGGCTTTAGAATTGTGGAAAATATAGCGGTTCTCTCTGCTCTCAAACACTGTGGACGTGTCGGCTGAATATGCTGAAACCACTCCCCGCTCAACTGTCAATCAAATATCACTTCTACGACCCGCTGAAAAGTGGATGCCACTTCATCTCGTATCTTTCTTATGCCTACACATAACTACATGTTTCAGCTGCAAACAAATATCTATTTAAAGCCTCATGCAGCTGGGAATATACAGTATACCACCAGGTCGTTGCAGGACTTTCCCACGCCGCGACAATGAGGCGCTCTAAAGCGACCACGCCAGCGCAAAGTCTATGTCCACTTGCTGGCTGTCACGTCAGAATTCTTCTCTTCCGCCTTATGTACGTGATGTGCGTGCACTCACTGCAGACAACGAAGCGCTCTAAAGCAACTGCAATTGTACATTTTTCTCTTCCTCATTGCTGTCTTCTTATGTCCTTTTGTTTTTTTTAGACATGCATGTAGATTGTGTACCTAATAAATTGACCTAATACACTCCCCGTTCTCTTCGTCATTGCCCACGTTTCCTTCCTCTTTTATCTCCTCCTCTTCTTTCATCCATCTGTCCATTTTCTATACCGCTTATTCTGTTCAGGGCAAGGCACGGAAACTCTCAAGATTCAAACCTAGAATCTTTGACTATGAGCTAGGGGGAGAGCCGTAATATACTGTGTCGCCCTCTTCCCCCATCCTTCCCATTTTAATATTATTGTCATCCCTTCATCATTCCTTTCTTTATCCTCGTTCCGCAAACAGTCTGCTTCACATTACACCCCTACTGTTGCCCCCCCCCCCCCCACACACACACACACACATGCTCAGGGTCAAAGTTGACCATGAGAAAGGTAGCTTTGATCAAACACACTTTCTTCTTCCTCTTCCTCATTCTATCGCTACTTCCTCAGGCGTATCTTCGGTTATGCGAGGGCCAAATGCAGGATACATACAGTGTGTGTCTGTGTGATTGTGTGTGTGCATGTGCCAGCTGGCGTTGTGTTCAGAGTTGGTGGAATGCATACCGCAGGGCTCCGGAGCCTGCGACTGGGACCGATAAGGCAACCGGACATACACACACACACACACACACACATACACACAGAAGATGCTGCCAAAGATGGTTTTAAGTGTGCGCACATACACACACAAAGTCTGAGAAAAAAAATGTTTGCTCAAGTAGTTCAAGTGATGAAGTTGCTCCAACAGAAGTAATTTGGAGGAAATAAAGTGAGTAAATGGGTAGTGCGGCACCTTGGTGGTTAGTTTATCATGTGCCTCACAGTGGAGCGGTCCCAGTTTTGAATCCTGCAGTTTTTCTGCGGGTATTAAGGCTTCTTCCCACATTACAAAAACATGCATGTTAGGTCAATTAAAGACTCTAATTTGCCCATCAACGTAAATGTTAGTGTGCATGCTTCTTTGTCTGTATTTGCCCTACAGTTGACTGGCAACCAGTCCAGTGAGAATCCCACTTCTCTAGCCAAAAGTCTATATGATTATGAGATTTGTGAACTGACAAACTGTAACAGTACTCACTTTAGGGAATATATTGAAATATGACAAAAATTGCCAGTAAAAAAATGGAAGATGTCCATAGGGGAGCTCCTGTTTTAATTGAATGAGGTTTTTATTGGGGTCATAATGCTTTTATATATGTGTGTGTGAGAGTGCGTTTATGCGACAGACTCTGCTAACACCCAATTTGTCTCCATAAAGCTCAAAAGATGAGAAGAAGTAGAGCAGGTTGTAAAGAAGGAAAAAGATGCAAATTTGGCAGCTAATCAGAAGAACGGGAAGCGTCACCGCACCGCGCCGCCGCTACCGACTACCTGCTCGGCTAATTGGGAAATAAAAGTGTGGTGTGGAGAGGAACCGCTCTTTCCATCCTTCAATTTTCTCATCTCCTCATTCGCTGTCCACTTATTTGTCTTGGTTCCTTTCCTCACACTACCTCCTCCATCACGCGCTAACAGGATTAGCGCCACGTCTTAGTGAAATGGTGGACTTAATTACCAGCGATAGCAGCGGTACGCCTCATTAGAGTCCAGGCTACAAGTTCCGCTGCCGCTTGGCTTTTTTTTTTTAAATTTTTTTATTTTTTTTATTTATTTATTTTTTCTCCTCCAACCTTACCAGCTAATAGCAGTAGCTCATATGCTACCCCATAGGTCAGTGAATTGCGAATCGTGACAATCTACATTATCTTCCAATGTTATCCCTAATGTTACAGCTAAGGTAGATCGAAATTAGCTTCCAATGTTAAATCCACCGTTTGCTTCTAAAGTTAGCGTCAACTATAGCGTCCAATGTTAAATTCCGAAATTAGAAGATAGTTACCTCTAACGTTAACTTCAGTGTTACATCTAAAGTAATCATCACGTTAGCTTTTAAATTTTCCAACCTTATCTCTCAATGTTGGCTTCAGAAGTTAGCTTCCAATGTTAGTGCTAAGGAAAACCAACGTTATCTTCTGACATTAACTCTGATGTTAGCTTCCAACGTTACCTCTAATGTTAGCTTCCAAAGTAAGCTTCAACTATAGCTTCTTGAGTTAGCTTCCAATGTTACCTCTAACGTTGCCTCTAAGTTTGGAGCTAAGATAAATCAACATTAGCTAAATTGTAGCCCCAATGTTAGCTTCCCAAGTTAGTTTCAATGTTCCCTCTGATGTCCTCTAATGTCCTCACCCCCTCTGTTAACTTCTTAAGTTAGCTTCTAAAATTACCTCTAACATTAGAGCTAAAGAAGATCCACGTTAGCTTCCAGCATTACCTCTAGCAATACCTTTCAATGCCAGAGCCAAGCAATGTTATCATCAGAAGCTAACTCCAACTTTAACCTTAAATTAGCTTCCAACATTACATCTAACGTTACCTCAACATTAGCTTCCAGTTACCTCTAATATGACTAAAAACAAGGTTAACACTAGCATTCAACGTTTGCAGGAACGTTAGCTTCTTATGTTTTCCCGCGTCTGATTCATTTAATAATTAATGCTGTGTTTTTGGATTACTGGCCAGAAACACAACAGCTGCTGTTCTCTTGAACAACAATAATCCTGCTCACCGGAGTGCAGGCGGCGTTTTGTTTATTTGTACTGCACACACACACACACACACACACACACACACACACACACACACCCCAAAGAACGAACGAACAAGCAAGGAAAAACACACAGCAGCCGCGTCCATCTGTTATGGGTTCGTGTCAGGTCTCCTAAAAACCTCAAACAGACACCCCCGGAATCCGCTCTGTGGCCCGGTGTACCGCAGGGCTCTGAGCTGGGGCCCCCCCACCCCTCTGCTGCATGCCGGATTAGCACAACAGGCATCTGGTCTGATTTAACAGCCCACAGAGATCCGAGGAGCTTTAGCTGGCTAGTGCTGTGCTAACACACCAACAGAATGCACAAAAACAATCCCACAAATCGTTGAGATGATAGTAATACAACGATAAATGTGAAAGCACCGCATGTAATTGGTGTAATGGTACACCAAAAATCACATTTGAGTACATACCTTGGTTATACATAAGGTGATGATTGGGTTCACATTGGGCACATTAAGGGAATAAAATGCAAAATATGAAAGTGTAGAGAGTACAGAGGTGGCTCCAACACTCACACTCTGTATCAGTTTCAATCAAGATCTCAACTACGACTGACTTTACCTCTCTCTCTCTCTCTCTCTCTCTCTTGCACGCTCTCTCTCTCTCGCTCTCTCTCTCTCTCGGTTTGTGTGCGTGTATATATGTTGTGTGTACATACTGTATATATGTATGTATTTGTCTGTATGCTTAAGAAAGATGCTAGAAGAAGTAGCATCCATTCTTTTTTGGCTTGTAGTACTGGTATTTGATTTACAGTTGACAGTTAAGCGTTGTGTGGTTTCAGCACATTCAGCGGACACGCCCACAGCGTTTGAGAGTGGAGACAACGGGTTTATTTCTCGGCGTTTTGAAGCCTAATTTTTTAAAACTTTTAAATCATTCAAATTTCAATCCAAGCTGTCATGAGAATGCAGGAAAGACAGTTCAGTTCTGTGTTGTTGGGTTGTTGGGGTTCCTGCAGCACAGGCCAATTAAGCTCCCCGGTGTGGGCTAAAGAGCCCCACAAAAGGCTGCATTGAGTGGCCATGACAGGCTGCAGGGTCGCCGCCCCCCCCCCACCCTGATCGTAGCACCCGCTTGCGGCTCCTCAGAAGCGTAGCCTCTTGTTTGTTTGCACCTTTGATTGACAGCAATTATGAGTGGGGTCACACGGGAGGGCACCTGTTTGTGTGCGTGTGTGTGTGTGTGTGTGTGTGTGTGTGCGCGCGCGCTTGCACACTAACATACATACAACAAGTGTGCAAATGCACTGGAGCTTTTTTTTATCCTTTTTCAATTGCAATTAAAAGGCCTAATTTGAATGTAAAACGATGCAGATGGATTATTTATTCGAGAAAGAAATCAGCCCATGAATATTTGTAGTCATGAAAAAAAAATTAAATCACAGTTCAGTGTAAAATGATCTCTATGACTCAAATAATGTTATCTTTTTCAATGTAAAGTTCTCAAATTTTCTGTAATAGTGAAATTTTTCATCACTTTTAAAATAATCGAATTTCTCAAAAACATTTTCATCACTTTTGAGTGTAAAATTGTTTTCATGTATCAAATAATGATATTTGTATTACTTTATAATAAAACGTCTCAAATAATGACATTTTAATTTTTTTATATAAAGTCACACCTTAATTTCTCAAATGATGACATCCGTATCACTTTTTAATCATATAGTTTATTAATACCTCAAAAGGGAGCTTCATTATCTCAGTAAAGTCCTAAATTACATATTGGAAGTGCTTCGAGGCTGTACCAAATGAAGTGTCCCATGTGTTTTTCGGACTTCGCTGAGGACGCTCGTGCTAATTAATATTCTCACTCTTTGCCTTTTGTGTTTTCCTCCGTCAACGTTTTCACACAACAGCGCCGCCCTTTAACCTCGTCTGCCAATCACACGTGAGAGGGCGAGGGGGGACCTCGGAGGTGGGAAACGACATTGGGGGCACAATGGGCGAGGGGCGGCAGGGCGCCCGGGGGTCCCGCAGGTGACGGGTCACAGCAGGCGGCACTTAATTAGAGTGTGTGTGCGTGTGTGTTTGTGTGTGCATGTGAGTCATTATTGACATGACAGAGGGCATAAACTCTGTGTTTGTCATGCCCTTCATGTCCTCAATACGCTTCATTGTCTCTTAAGCATGAGCACGCGCGCACACACACACACACACACACACACACACACACATTGCAGCATCATGGCTGGCTGCTTTATGTTGTTGAATTGATGCATTTCTCATCTTTTCATGCCCCTCAGACATTTTCTCACATACTCTGACTAATTATGACGAGTCGGACGGATGACGTGTTTAACCATTTGTGGTCCCTGCTTGCATTATGTGCTCATTCAAGTGCATGAAACCTTCCATATGCTATTGTGTTATGGAAATGTTTTGAAGTCAAGCGGATGTATGATGTCTGAAGATGTTTGGTCAGGTTTTAACCTTACCAGACTTGGGTGTTTTATGGCGAGTCATCAAACTTCGCCGCCATACTACGCCGATGTGCAGTGATGAAAATTTTACATTTTCGCAATTTAGCGCCTTTCATCTGTCTAGTTTACATCGTTCAAATTTGGTAGCCATCAGACAAAATCTCAAGAATGAGTCCCAATTCAAACTAGAAATGGTTAAGTAACCCTAAAATGGGCGCTTTGACCCAAAATGTCTGACTTCCAGTGTCTTTTCAGGCAGGGCTTCTTGAGACTTTTTCATGGTTCTACTCATTACAGACCTCTACCAAATATATTGCTAAATTAAACTGGCTTCAGGGGCTGAATTTTCATAAATTTCATGAGCTGAGTTACAAAGTTTGAGCTACGGTTCCTGTTTTCTTTGCACTGTAGAGTCGTTCATATGTCAAGTATATGTGGTTCAAATTTGGTAGTCACTGGACAAAATCTCTAGGACGAGTTCATCTTTGAACTAGAAATGGCCAAAATGAGACTATGATGGCCAATTCGAACCAGAAGGGCAGACTTCCTGTATCTTTTCAGGCATGGCTTCTCGAGACTTTTTTGTGGGTCTACTCTTGATAGATATGCCTACCAAATGTCATGTTGCTAAATGAAACTGGCGTTGGAGGCTGAATTTTCAAAAAGACTTCCTGTGCCTTTATGGTAAAAACCATTATGGGGCAGTCCCTGATCCAACCAATCGAGCAGGTGGTGCTATTAGTTTTTTTCTTTTTTTTCAACATTTTATTTTGGAGTTTTTCTGTTGCACAAATGATGTGGTAAACGTGACCGGCAAAAAGACACTCATGGTTTATGTTTGCACTCTCTCTGAGATCCTGTGGCTTGATTGTCAGCACAGAGACTGTCTCGTGCCAGCCTCTGACCTATGGCGGAGCTTGTCGTGTTTGATTGACAACTGTCAGCAGAGCAGTCAATGTTTTGTTTGTGCTCAATTAGGGCTGGAGCACCAGTAGAACAACTATATCTTACAAGTAATGTTTTTACACTACTCCAAGAAATTATCTGCACCCTAGTAGGGCAACTTTGGTATACTATTAAGACAACTACAGACCCTTTCCAAAAAAATTGAATATCATGGAGAAGTTTATTTATTTATATAATTCCATTCAAAAAGTTAAACTTTCATAGCTTATAGATTCAGGGCCCACAATTTAAACAATTTCAAGCATTTTTTATTTTTATTTTTTTTAAATAATTTGGGCTTCGAGCTCATAAAACCCACGAAATCAGGAATTCAAAAAATTTGAGTACTGTGAAGAAATCTCCCAAGATTTTGCAGGCCATAAATGTTTTAAAATGAGTGTCACACACCAATCATCTACTAAATTCAAAGCACTTGCACAGGTTTCCCCAGGTGTCGTTAAATTGCTTCAGTTGGGTTCAATATGGGGAAGACTGCAGACTTGACAACTGGCCAGCAGACCATCATTGATACCCTCCATAGGATGGGTAAGCCACAAAAGTTCCTAACTAAGGAGCCTGGCGGTTCACAGAGTGCTCTGTCCAAGCATATCAATAGAAAGGCTAGTGGAAGGACAAAATGTGGCAGCAGAAGATGCACCAGCAAAAGAGATGACCGTGGGCTTCAGCGGCTTGTCAAACAGAGAAGATTGATCACATTTAGACGCATCTGGGAGATGGGCTACAACTGTAGGGTTCCTCGGCTCAAGCCACTTCTGAGCCTGAGCCAACAGAAGAAGCATCTCAACTGAACCAAGGAGAGGAAGGACTGTTGGCCAGGGGTTCAAGGTCCTCTTTTCCGATGAAAGTAAAGTGTGCCTTTCATTCGGGAATCAAGGTCCGATGGTTTTGAGGAAGACAGGTGAAGAACAGAACCCAAGCTGCTTGATGTCCAGTGTGAAACATCCACCGTCAAGTCATGATTTAGGGTGCAATGTCCAGTGCAGGTGTTGGTAAACTCTGCTTTCTTAAATTCAAGGTCACCGCAAGAGTCTACCAGAATATTTTAGAGGACTTCATGTTTCCTTCTGTTGAGGATCTGTATGGAGATAAAGATTTCATCTTCCAGCAGGACCTGGCCCCTGCGCATACCACCAGAAGCACCAAAACCTGGTTTGATGCCCACGCCATCACAGTGCATGACTGGCCAGCCAACTCGCCGGATCTAAACCCCATTGAGAATCGATGGGGTATTATCAAGACGAAAATGAGGGGCACCAGTCCCAAAAATAAAGAAGAACAGACAGCAAGCATCAAGGAAATCTGGGCTTCGATAACTCCCAGTCAATGCCACAGGCTGATTGCCTCAATGCCACGGCACATCCAGGCCGTGATTAAAGCAAAGGGATTCCCAACCAAGTATTGATGATTAACATATCGTTTTGAAAGTGCCATATTTTGAGTGATTTTAATGTGATGCTAATTTAGATTTTTTTCTCTCTCTCTCTCTCTCTCCCCCTACAAAAACTGAGACGTAAATGGGGATTTCTTCAGAGTATTCAAATTTTTTGAATTCCTGCTTTTGTGGGTTTTATGAGCTGGAAGCCAAATTATATAAAAATAAACAGATACTTGAAATTGTTTAGCGGCACGGTGGTGGACTGGTTAGAGCGTCTGCCTCACAGTTCTGAGGACCGGGGTTCAATCCCCGGCCTCGCATGTGTGGAGTTTGCATGTTCTCCCCGTGCCTGCGTGGGTTTTCTCCGGGCACTCCGGTTTCCTCCCACATCCCAAAAACATGCATGGTAGGTTAATTGACAACTCTGAATTGCCCCTAGTTGTGAATGTGAGTGCGAATGGTTGTTTGTTTGTATGTGCCCTGCGATTGGCTGGCAACCAGTCCAGGGTGTACCCCGCCCCCTGCCCCATGATAGCTAGGATAGGCTACAGCACGCCCGCGACCCTAGTGAGGAGAAGCGGCTCAGAAAATGGATGGATGAAATTGTTTAAATTGTGGGCCCTGAATCTATAATCTATGAAAGTTTCACTTTTTGAATGGAATTATGGAAATAATTTTTTTTTTTCCATGATATTCTAATTTTTTGGAAAGGTTCTGTACATGTCACTCGTGAAGCAAAACTGTGCACTAGTTGACATCTGCGTGCTACAGAAGTACTGTTACTTTGTAGATTTCTTTTGTCACTAGTAGTACTAGTAACACCCAGTTGTCAATTAGTGCACAATTTTGCCTCACGAGTAACATGTAGTTGGACTACTAGTATGCCATAGTTGTCCTACTAGTGTCCAGAAATGTCAGACAGTAGTGGTAAAAACCTTATGAGTAAGACAGTCGTTCTGCTAGTGCATCCTAGTTGTTGCACTAGTGTGTATAATGTTCTCGGACTAGAGCGGATAAAGTGTGCACTAGTACATTGACATTAAGCTTTCGGAAAGTCATTGAGAATTTATTCTATATCCATCTTAGTGTGAGTATGTTTTTTGTCCACACTAGTAAGAAAATTCAGTGCAATATTAGAAAGACTAGAGTGCACTAGTAGAACGATTGTGCCTTACTAGTAATGTTGTTTCCCACTCACTACTCAATGAGAGTTCTGCATATTTGTTGGACAACTTTGGCATACGAGTAGGGCAACGACATGTTACTAGTAGAGCAAGAATCTTTTTCTTCTTCTTCTTTTCCTTTTGGCTTGTCCCTTTAGGGGTCGCCACAGCGCCTCATCCTTTTCCTAGTGCTCAATTTGACTCTGCTAATAGGGTCAAATAGGCTACTAGTGCATCAGACATGCCTACTAGTTTGGCCTAGTAATGTTACTAGTGCAACCCAGTAGTTTACTACTAAGGTTTAATTCCATACTAGTAGGCCTTAAGTTGCTCTAGTTGTTAGGGATGGGCAAGTACCAATACCATGTATCGGTCTCAGGACAATATTGGCCTTATTTCAAGGTACCGGGTACTCGTGAGGTCTGCTGATACCAGCCAATGATACTTAAAGCAACAACAAAAATCTGACTTTGCGTTGATTGAAATTTTAGGTATCAATAGTAGTAGTGGTATTGGTACTCTGTATCTGTGCATACTCTAAAGTCAATACGCATACTGGTGTCTGTCTGAAAAATAGTGGTAGCAACTTCCCTACTAGTAGTTGAAAAATCACTAGTATGACAGTCGTTCTGCCAGAAGCCCTAGTTGTTCTACTTTTGTGCTGAATTGTCTTACTAGTAAATACAAAGAGCGTACTAGTACATGGACCTTAAGCTGGATATCAAGGACATTGAATAAAAATGCTCAAATGGCTTTCCATAGGCCATGTCGTCCGCTGTGTTAAAGCTCAGCATGCCGCTCCGCCCGTGTTTGTGTCGTCGCATTTGTGCGCTTGAGACGCCATCTTGCCGGCGCATAATAAATGTGACATCACTTGCTGCGGCGAGGAAACATCAAGCCGACGCGTTCGTTCATAATTTACACCAAAAACTATTTTGGACTTTGTGTGTTTTTATTTGTATTTTGTACGTGAGTTACAGCAGTAGCGTTTCCATGGTAACCCCTGTTCAGCCCCACTGTTCCGACGCACGCGCGCGCGCACACACACACACTCGGCCTGTCTCTTTAATTAAATCCATTAAGAGTCTGGTGGGCTGGGATCAATCCTAACCCGAATGGCTGCTGACTAATTGAAGCGTTAACAGGGGGGCAAGGGGGGGTATGGGGGGGTTAACGGACAGATCAAAGGCATTCGTAATTATCTGAGAGAGCGCACGAGAGAGAGAGAGGAGTGCAAATTAATGAGGAAGGATGCTGGAGTTTGATTTGTTTATTTATTTCTTTAATTCGAGTATGAGTGAGTGTTGATTAGCCGCAAACGAAGACATTTTCCATCAAGCGTCACTCTCAACTGAGGTGTGAAAAACACAGAGGAGGAGAAGGGGGAAATGTTAGTGATATAGAAGAAGATGGGAGGAGAAAGGAAAGGAAAATGGGAAAAGAGGAAGGAAGTGAAGATGAGGAAATGAGGATAAGCAAAAGTAATGAGGAGGTGAAAGTGGTGACCAGGGGAAAAAAGACAGGGAAGTGGAGATGAGGAAATGGACACAAAGAAGTCGAGGCAAAAAAGTGAAGACAAAGAAGAGGAGACAAAGAAGTTTTAAGACATGAGTAGACCAGGAAGTGAAGACATGAATGCAAACTCTAGGAAGCAAATACAAGGAAGTAGAGTCTAGGAAGTGGAAATGAGGAAGTGGGGAAAAGCAAGAGAAGAGAAGGATGTAGGGAAGAAGGAAGTGGAGACAACAAAGCAAAAACAAGGAAATGAAGACAAGATGAGCTGCATGGAGGATCAAACAAGAAGAAGAGGAGGAGAAAGGATGGTAAGAGTGAGTGTAGTGAAAGAATGGACAAGTTATGTCAACACCCACAAAATAATAACGTGTGTGTGTGTGTGTGTGTGTGTGTAGCCTGCAGGGTTGCTGCAACTCTTAGCGCCGATGTCCATCCAGCCCCGATTACAGGAGGGCCCGCCAGGCTTGCATCACACACACACACGCACACGCGCACGCGCACGCACACAGTGTTTTCCAGTTCATAGGAGGCTGGAAACATGTTATCTTTCACTGGTTTCCTCTTTCATCCTCATATTCTTCACCTCCTCCTGTGATTCACTCCTTTCATTTGTTCTCCTCCACCCATTTTTTGTATTCTTCACTTCATCTCATTGATTCTCTCCATTTATTCTCTTCTACTCACCCCTTTTCTTCAGTTCCTCTCTTCGACTCTACCGTTTGTATCCTTTTCCATTCTTTTCTTCTGTTTTTCCTCTCCTCCTCCTCCAGTCTCTCCATCCAGCCCTTCCTCCTATTCTTGACCTCCCCTTCCCTTCTTTTGGGGCTGTTCCTCTCCTCATGCTCCCCTCCTTTGTTTCCTTTATCCTGATTTATTTTTCTTCTCTTCTTCTCCATTCTTTTCTGCCTCTTCTCCCCTCTCCCTTTTCTCCTTTTCACTCATGAGCTCCTCATCCCTGATTTTTACCTCTCTCATCTAATTCTCCTTTCATTCCTCATTTTCTCTCCTCAGATACTCATCTTCTCTCCTCCTGCTTTCTTCTCTTCTTCATCTCCATTCTTCTTCTCTTCACTCCTGCTTTCCCACCTCCTCCTGTTCCATCCAACTACTCCTCTGACTTTCTTCTCCTCTTATCAACTCCTTCCATTTCTCCTCCCTAACTCACCTCTTTTACTCTTTTTCTTTCTCCTCTCACCACTTTCTCTCATCTATCACTGCTTTCTTCTCTTTTTCATCTACTCTACTACTACTCCATTCTTCTCCTCCCTTCCATTCTTCTTACCTCTTCTCCCCACATCTCATAGTCCCTTTGTTCCTCGTCCTGTCCAGTCATCTGCTCTTCCCCATTCTCTCTCTATTCTTTCTCCCCTTTACATCCTTCTTTTCTTTTCCCCTCTCTTCATTTATTCCTCCATCTTGTCATCTACTTCCATCCTTTCACCCCCTTTTCTTCCCATTCTCACCCACCTCACCTCATCTTCACCCCCCTCTTTGCTGTCTACCTTTCATTTATCTTTCTCCTTTTGCACTTTTCATCTTTTCTCTGGCTTGGCGAAAAGCAGTCAAAACACATTGAATATGAGGGAATGAATGCGGTTAGACTTTTCCTGCCTTTTTGTTGCTGCTCTGTCTCTCCCCGACCGGCTGACTGAGATTGCGTTCCTTCATAATAGAGGAGCGTTCTCTGTCGTCTGGGATACATGACAAGTTCCTCCTGGTGTCGCCTTCTCCTCAGGGAGCTTGCGCTCCAACAGTGTGGATGATGCTTCTACGTGTCATCCACGCGCTCTCCTGCCCTGTAATCCGTGATTTCAACTGGCAGGAGATAAAATGCTAATGTGCCAACAGTTTGGTATGTTACCGTTGCGCAAGATAGCAACCTGAGGTCAAACAGTGCCAAGACAGGCCAAAGGGGTTTTTAAATCATGCCCTGTAGTCAGATACTGTTTCAAATGATAAAAAGGTTCAAATAGAATAATGAGGGTTTTAGATGTTATGCTGTAATTAGATACCAATCATAATGCCATTTGATCAAATGTTAACATACTAACAATTTGTATGCTACCACAGAGCAAGATATCAACCTGAGTGATTTTTACATCATGACCTGCATTTAGGTCCTATCTAAACTGGCACTTAAACAAATGCTAACACGCTAACAGATGACATGCAACAAGATAGGAACCTGAGTACAAATAAGGGAAATGAAGGAAGAGATTTTACATCGTGCCCTGTAGTCAGGTAATATTTGACATGATATAAATGACAATAGATCAAATGTTAACATGCTAGCATAGCAAGATATCAACCTGAGTACAAACAAAAAAGGCAGACAGTTAAGTGTTTTACATTCTGTCCTGAATTCAGGTACTATTTCAAATTATAATTGATAAAATGCTAACATACATACATAGTCTGTTACTAAATTTCAAATGGCAATTGATAGAATACTAACATGCTATCAGATGGTACGTTACCATAAAACCAGATATCATAGTACAAAAGGCACTAAGGCAGACCAGACCCATAATGATTTTACACCATGCCCTAGGGTACTATTTTAAATGATGATATGCTTACATATTACCAGTTGCTATGCTACCATAAAGTAAGATAACAACCTTATTTAAAAAAGGATTGAGGATTTTGCATGTTACCTGATAAATAGATAATATTCATAATTACAGTTGATAAAATGCGAACAAGCTAAAAATTGGTATGCAACCATAAAGCTAGATACCGAAGTGCCGAAAGTGCTCATTCAGATCAATAAGGATTTTACATTGTGCCCTACATTGTGGCAATCGATAAAATGATAACATGCTATCATTTGGTATGCAGCAAGATAGCAGCTAATGAGTTGAGTTTTAGGGGTGTGTGTGTGTGTGTGTGTGTGTGTGCGTGCGTGTGTGCGCGCGCGTGCGCGTGGATTTGCGTCCCATCAGTGCAGTTGATGAGTCAGGTAGGCGTTAGCATTTCCTTAACTGTCTCAAGGATGTGAGTCACCTTCACTCTGTCGTGGAGTCCAACAGGAGCTGAGAAGTGGATGAAGTGAGACATAATGAGAACACTGAAGTGAAACAGGGAGAAAAAAAAATAAAACAACAAGGAAAACTGCAACTTTGGTCACTTCTGATGTTTTCACTCACAGATGTTTCTCCTGAGACGGTGCGCCGAGCTGACGCTTGTCTCAACTAGTTGTTTTATTGTACATAATACATATGACTTCAATGGCTTCAATGCTATTGCGTTGACCTGCAATGTCACTTTGGGAACATCTCATGCCTCTGAAGCATACTCAGATACTGTAGGTAGAACGTGCTAACAGTTGTGTATTCTAACACAAAGCAAAGTGAGTGAAGAAAGTGCTCAGGCAGTTCGATAAAGATTTTACTTAGTGCCTTGTCGTCAGGTATTTCAAATAAGAGCAGATAAAATGCTAACATGCTAACAGTTGGGTATGCTAACATATAGCAAATTGACATCATGATTTCCAAAAGTGCTAAGGCAAAATTGTTAAGGATTTTATATCCGGCCGTGTCGTTAGGTAATGTTTTAAATTATAAATTAAACTTGAACCTGATAACACTTGGTATGCTCCAATATCGCAGGATAGCAATCCGAGTACAAAAAGCGCTAAGGCAACTCAATAAGTAATCATGTCAGATAGCCAGATCCCATTTCTAATGATGACTGAAAAAATGCTAATGTATTAGCAAGAGTACAAAAGGCGCCAAAACAGATCTACAAGGAGTTTACATTTATACCCTGTATACTATTTAAAAAAAAAAAAATAGAATTTATAAAATGCTAACATGCTAATAGTTGGTATACTAACAAAGCATTACTACAACAGTACAAAAAGTGCTTAGGAAGAATAAGGATTGAACATAGAGGACTGTCATCTGGTACCTTTTCAACATTTCATGAAATGCTAAGATGCCCACCCTTCGCACTTATATATAGCAATGTTGCAACCTCAGTAGAGAAAGTGCTAAGGCAGAACGCTAAGAATTCAACATCATGCTCTGTAATTGGGTACTATTTCAAAATTATAATTCTTAAAATGCTAACATGCCAACAGTTGGCATAGCAAAAACTATGTATCAAGAGCTAAGGATCACAGACATGAGATTCATTTGCATTTTTGTATTTGTATTCTTTTTCTTTGTCACCTTTAGATTGCACATTTTTAATACTTAACATTTTTTTCCAGTTTGTGGCAACATCTCGTTTAGTTTATAAAATCATATTTCAAAAGTCACATGCACACACACAGGCACACGCGCGCACACACACACACACACACACACACACCCTCACACCATTTGAGGTTCAACATTGTGCTTTGTGGCAAAGACTTCACAATCGCCTACAATGGACTTAAGCCATGACAGGACTCAGGAGACCACCCCACCACCCAACACACAAACACACGGAGCAGCTTTACAAGATTGGAGCAAATTGGCTGAATGCTGCTGTTCATTGGATGTGTGTTACTGTTTGTTCACACAATGGAACAAATCTGAGCTTTTGTGCGTGTGTGTGTGTGTGTGCGTGTGTGTGTGTGTGCGCGCGCGAGAGAGAGAGAGATTCACAAGTGCATCAAAGTTGATAACAGACTCAGTGTGGATTAATTCCATTCATCACAGTTTGTGTTCCTCTATTTGTATTTTAGTGTGCACACTGGATTTGCATATTTGTGTGTGTATGTGTCATAATTTCTACATCAAGTCCTCCTATTAATAGTTGCATTTCATTGTAATCGAACATAATTCATTTCCCTGCACTTTCAGTTGCTTTATATGTGTCGTGTAATTTGGGAAGATCACATACCGCAATGGACGTGATAAAATACTAAAACCTACTCGGATAGATAAAATGCTACCATGCTAACAGTTTTTATGTTAAAATATGTCAACTAGCAAGATAGCAATCTGAGTAAAAAAAAGCACTGAAACAGATAAGGATTTTACTTTGTGCCCTATATGCAGGTACTATTTAAAATAAGAATTACCAAAACGCTAACATATGAAGAGTTGGTATGCTGGCATTTAGGAAAGTAGCAACCTGAGTATAATAAGCACTAAGGGAGATCGGCAAAGATTTTACATCATTCTCTGGAGTGAGGAACTATTTCAAATGACAAGTGATAAAATGCTAACAGTTAATGTACTAACATACAGCAAGATAGTTAACAGACTACAAAAAGAGCTTTACAGATCAATGAGGCTTTTACATTGTGCACTGAAGTCGGGTACCATTTCAAATGGCAATTGATAAAATGCTAACATGCAGCAAGATAGCAACCTCGATAGAGAAAATCCCAAGACGAATCCTTTGCATTTTACATAATTTCCTATATTTGGGTACTATTTCAATTGGGAGTTGCTCAAATGCTAACCTACGAACAGTTGGTATGCTAACATAAAGCACCATAGCAACCTAAGTACAAAGTTTTACACACATCTATAAGGGTTTTACATCATGCCCTTTAGTCGGGTACTATTTCAAACTACAATTGGTAAAAAGATAACATGCCAACAACAGTTGGTATGCTAGCCGATTTTTAAAATTTGAAATAACCAAATGACCACACTCAGTCTGCCTTTGTCGGGATCATCAAAGGACTGTGACGATTTACAGAGGCCCGCAGTCAATACGACACGCAGACAAAAATGAACAAACATGCTGGAAAACACACAACATGAAAGAATGTGCGCAGTGACACTGTGGTATCAATGCATCTTTGTCGCTGCAGATGACGGCCAGAAATAATTCCCTTTGAGTCACGCGGAGGAAATCCCTTCACCAAAGTTGAAAGCTGACAAGCAAACACACACACACGCACGCACATGGACACACACACACACGTTAAATAAGTCCTAGTCCTCTAAAAGTACTGAGTTCTCTGCTGCCTTAGTGCTTTTGTACTCCGGTCACTATATTGCCATATATTAGCATGCCAACTGTTAGCATGTTAGCATTGTGTCAATTCGAAATAGTATCAGACGACAAAGAATGATGTAAAATTCTTGTCAAACTGCCTCTGTGCCTTTTGTACTCAGGTTGCTATCTTGCTATATGTTAGCACACTATCCGTTAGCATGTTAACATTTTGTATAATTATCATTATAAATTGTACCTAACTACATGGAAACCAGTCAAATCTTTACCAATCTGCCTTATCACTTTCTATATTTACATTGGTATGCTGCTATATGTTGGCATAGCAACCTTTAGCATGTTATCAATTATCAAGGATAGTGATTAGAGTGTCTCGCAGGAGAACACGCGTGTAAAACGACGTGACACGCTTGTGGCGGACGCGCTCACACACTTGTCAGCGTGCTGCGCCATCAATAATGGACGAGGCGCCGCATTAAACATTTATCACTTTATTTTTTAATGGTCGACAAAAGTCCTCAGATATTCATAATTCAGACCAGCCCCGCTCCTCTCGCGCATCGCACCGGATTCTTCTTCCTCCTCGGGCGCTGTGACCACACTGCACACAAAGCGCATATCCCGGATCCTCCTCATCCTCATCCTCCCAGGACTCGTCTGGAAACGGGATACAAACCTCTACCACTACCTCCCCCAAGCTTGGTCCGGTTGGGTAGGCTAGTTAAGTAGCGCACCACGGAATCTTCAAAAATTCAGCCTCCGAAGGCAGTTTTACTCGGCAACATTAAATTTGGGAGGCACGCCGATATCAAGAAGCCATGCCCGAAAAGACAGAACAAGTCTGCAATTTTGGTTTGAAGTGACCATTTATGGGGTCATTTCCATGGATCCATCAAAATCAAACTTTTCAGCTGGTTAGCACTCCTGGAATGAAAAACAAAAAACCCAGAGCCAATTTCACTCAGCAACATGAAATTTGCCAGACCTTTTTATCATGAGTATACCCACGAAAAAGTCTCAAGAGGGCCTTTTGTAAAACTAAGGCATGGTACACACAAGGATTTTTAAAATCTTTAAAAAAAAAATATATATATATATATATATATATATATTTGAATCTATGACTGACTGCACACAACGATAAAAAAAATCAGGCATTTAACAGTTTTGGTAGTATTGTGTGTGGTGTGCGCCGATAATCTCGACACAGGACACCATACACATAACGATTATGTTCCTCTGTCGATCTCAAAGTCTTGAGAATGGATGGCTGAAGTTTTTTTCGTGCTTCTTCTTCGTGTTTACTTCCTAGTTTCATCTCCTGGTGTAACTCTTGCACAACTCAGCACACACACATCAACTGGCCTCTGTAGAGACGGTCTCCACCGGTCTGTTCCTCGAAGGTGATTAAAACAAATGCCGTGAATTATCGGTAAATCCCGTTCGACCCGTCCGCTTGCCCCACTTCCCATGATGCCTTTCCCATCCATTTCTCTCTTTGACATCACAATTTTCCTGCTTTGTTTTTAGAATTTTTTTTTCTCTTTGTTTTTTTTCAGTTTGTTTGTTTTGGTTGTTTCAATATATCCTCTTTTGGTCTCCGTCTTGATGTTCCTTCCCCACTTATCTGGCCGCGCAACCATTGATCGTCGATAGAGATGAGGCGTGTGAAGCTGAAGCGGACTGGAGCTGAGGGTCCTCCTGAGCGGCTTCATCAGGGGCACCGCAGGCCCCGGCGTAGCTTCGCGCCGTGGGAAAGAGGGAATGTGTTTGCCAGGAATAGAACAATAACGGTACTGATGCAACCGCCTCATCATTTTTCCTCAGTGGCCATATTTCATTTAAAGGCTCATTATCACAGCACAGTGCTCAGATCTGTAAGAAAAGAGTAAGAGCTTTGAATATGGGAGAGAAAATGAGAGTTCACTTGTTATCCTTTATTGACGTTTCATGGATGTAGTGTATATAATTAGAATAAGATTTAGACAAGAAGTCTATGTTGTGTTTTTATACTTTATTATAAATGTTTTTTATTCACTTTATAATTTTTTTTTTACCTTATTGCTTTCTGAAAATCGCTTTGCAACACCAATGTGTCAAACTGATGGACACTTCATTAGGTACACAATCCAATGCGACCCAATACAAAACATCTACCTTTACATAGCTAATAATGATTACTTTTGATTTACATTAATTTACCAATGTTTTTTGTTTGTTTGTTTGTTTTAGCGGTAGTTGGAGTCTGCAGATGTTTTGAGTATTTTGGTCACCGAGAGAGACAACAAAGAAGTCATTATGATGCTGTGTTTTGGGTTCCTTTTCACATCATCTTTTCCTCCATTTTTTTCATTTTCATTCTTCTGCTTTTCTTGTTAAAGTCTGCCATAAAAGTGCATCTTCTCCACGCTAACCACAACCTGCAGCCTTAAGTGACTTTTCATGTTGCTCCTCACTTGGCCTGCACGCTCCTCCGGAGAGTCTCCGCCAGGATTCTTATCTCATAGACGGGGGTGGGTGGGGGGTGTGGGGGGGGTGACTGGCGGTCAGGGAAGCACATATACACAGACTTAAATGCATGCAAACACATACACACTTGCACGTAAACACACACGTCATAAGAAAAGCCATAAGAACAACAATGGTTGATGACATCAATCAAACACACTCCACATTTGAGTGACAAATTGCAGGTGACTCACATAGCCCACCTTAAATGTGAGACACACATTTCAGGCTAACCCCCAAAAGTCACTCAGTAGCGCCCCGTGAAAAGTTGGCAAAAATTAGCCTCTAACACCAGTTTGACCGATCGGCTCGAAATCTGTCTGTCATAACACGACACCACTAAATGCCCTAAATTAAACAGGAAACTGGCCATCTTGGTTTTAAGCTGCTTATTTGGTCAGATTCCAGGCCGGTACGTTGACAAACTACTGGGCATTTTGCCCCAATTGGAAGCAGGTATCCTAGACACATGGGCCACGCTAAATGGTTGTTTTGTTTTTGTGTTGTTGTTGTTTTTTTGTCTTGTCTACACTATCTAACGTGGGCAGAAGTTGGCATCAAAGTTTGATCATCATCTAAAAACTGTGGCCTGGACACCAGCTTCACCGACTGACACCAAATTGGTAGAACTTGTCTATAAAAAAGACTCAAAGACCTATGCCTGAAATTGAACAGGAAGTCGGCCATTTTGGTTTGAAGCAGCCATTCAGAGGCTCATTCTTTGACAAACTACTCCTTATTTTGTATTGTATTAACTTTTCTTTTTTAGCGTTTCTAAATTATGCAGTATTTCAAATGCCTTATGTTCGATTTGGATTTATGTGCAGCACTTTGATTCAGCTGCGGTTAGACTTAAAGTGCTAGATAAATAAAATTGAGTTGGGTATGCTGCCTAATGTGGATAGAGCATGATGTCAAGTTTGACGATCACTTTGAGGATTCACCATGGAAAAAAAGCATGCAGCTTTAATTATTATTATTATTTTCATTTCCTGCATTGCTCATCGTCAGCAGTGCGAATGAGGTTTAATTAAGTGTGTGCCTGCAGGTCTTTGCCTTTCTATGTGAGTGTGTAAAGTAGGCCAGTCTATAAGGTTGCTAATTAGGATGCGGCAGGCCTCTGTCCACTGGATTTCACAGACCAGATGGAGGGCCCAGTTCACCAACAGAAACGTGTTTGTTTGCTGGTTGAGATTTTAGCGCGTTCGTCTCAACGTTCACCACCCTGCGACGTGACCTAACTGTAACTTCTACAGGGATACGCACACTTTTGCTAGCTTTGCACACACACACACACACACACACACACGCACACGCATAGGGGAAAGTGAGAGTGCTTTTCACGACAACTTGACGTGTCGCCATGGCACCCAGCTCCCGTGGGGACACCTGTGTCGCTGTGAGTTGCCATGGCAATGCATCTCACCCTGTCAATCATGCACACACATATAAACACACACACACACACAGGTGCATTTGCAGCAAATTCAAATGGTTTTCAATCCCTGCGAGCTGACCCCCATATAAGTTGAAGAAAATGTAGGGAGAGATTGATGAAGACAAAATGACGTTTTGACCCAAAAATTATTCTGTGGTAATGCCCCATTAGTTTTATATTGTCTTGTCGTATTCCACTGATCAACCAAACCCTATATAGTGGTGCCTTGAGATGCCAGTTTAAGTTCAAGTTTCAGTATCCCTCCCCAAAAAAAAGTGTGATTTGTTTTTTTTGTTTTTTTATTTAAAAAAATCATATTTTACTATCATATTTTGCATTATAAAAACATATAGTAATGACATAATTAAATACCATTTAAGGAGTTTAACAGTTTTTGTATCTTGATGAATTTATTTTCATTGTGGGGCTCCTTCTGTTGTGTACATCATGGCCACCTAGGGGCCGTATAATACAAGCATGCAGATATACAGTTGACTCCCGCATTCTCGCGTTCGGCACCCACGGATTCACTTATTCGCGGCTTTTCTTTTTTTTTTTTTTTTTTTTTTTTCAATTTTTAAAAATATTTTTTCACATTTTTAAAAATTTGTTTTCTTTTTTCTTTTTTTTTTATGGGACGAGTCAACCCCGAAAATGCTTATTGGCACTATATTCCCGCTTATTAAAAATTGTTTGGGTTTAAAAAAAACGACGACTTATTTTTCAAAATATATTTCAATGCAATTACAGTATAATGGCTGCCATTTATCTACGGATTTTCACTATTCACGGTCTGGTCCAGTCCCTTTCCCCCGCATATAGCGGGGGTCCACAGTACATGGAGACAGAGGAGATGGTCACAATTCCTCAGTAAGATGGAATATAGTTGCTATTATACCACACACGAAGAGGCAACACATACAAACAAACAGATCATACAACACTACACAAGGTGTGCAACTCTCAATTCAGACTTGCCTGTATACTGTAAATACCCATAAAAAACTGTTGCTTAAAAATGTGTGGCAAAGTGGGGCCACGGAAGATGAACCTCAATATAGTGGAGGTTCACTGTAATAATAAACACAGTGATGCCTGCTGTTTGGTCCGCCTAATGAATATCAGTTGGCGTAAGCTTACTTCCTTTTCTTGTGTATCTTTCATTTATTTCCTTCCCGTCATTCCATCACCCATCTTCCACCTCCCACCCCCACCCCCCTTCCTCCCCCAGAGGCATCTTGTTTTCCTTCCCTTTGCTAATTGACGCTCCTCCGGTAAGACTGCATGCAGGAGCTACTTCTTCATCTATTCCTACAGCGTCTTCATGCTGAATAACATCAAGTAGCAGTCGGTTCGCGTCTGCTTCCTCCCGCGTGGTGAAAAGCTGTCGGTGTGACACAAAGATGAGTACACAAATATGTACACACTGATGTTAAAAGACTTTTTAGCAGCTTTCACTTTCTACGCTTATTTGGCTTGAGTTGATGTGAAGGTTTGTCAAGATGAACTTCAACAACAGTGTTTAGACTCCAGCAGGACACTTTTTGTGCATGTTTATTGTCAAGATTTGTGAAAGGCAGAGTAGTATCTGAAGACTGAACACAATATGATCTGAAACTAAATTAGACCCATCACGACAGTGACATAGACTCAACAGAGAACCAACATAGGTAGCACTGGAACAGCACAGAATCAACACGTAACCAACGCAGAACAATGCAGAATAAACGTAGAATCGTCACAGAAGTAACATGCATCAACACAATACAAAGGTGAATAGCACAGAAACAACAGAGAAGCAACTTAGAACTAGAATCAAATCAACACAGAAACCACACAGGATCAACACAGAAGCAACATAGAACCATCACACAGATAACCAATAAACATAGAACCAACACTGACCGAGCCGAGAATCAAGACAGAACCAGAAAAAGATCAACACAGAACCAACACAGAACTGTTACAGAGGCAATACAGATTCAACACAGAACCAAGACAAGATACAGAGACAATACAGAACACACAGAGTAACAATATAAGACTACTATCAACTATCATGGAACCAACATGACAATACAGTATCAACATAGACCCATCACAGGACCAACACAGAGTTATGTGCAACCACATTATAGGACCAGCTCGAAACTATTACAGCACTAATCCAGGACCAGCATAGAACCAACACAGAAACATCACGGAACCAACGTAGAAGAACTATGAAACCAACCTATAACAGCTGCAGAACCAACTCAGAACCATCAAAGAACAGACCTAAAAAATACAGAACCAACATAGAAAAATCGCAAAGTCCACACAGGCCCACAACATAGGACAGAGGACCATAAGAGAACCAACATAGAACTGACACAAAACCATCACGGAACCAAAAAAATAACAAATACAGAACCAACAGAAAACATCACAAAACCCACAAATAGTAGGAGTAACAGAACCATCAAAAAACCAACATAGAACCCACACAGAACCAACCTAGGACCATGAACAAAAAAAAACATAGCACAAACAGAATCAGCGTTGGAGCAACATAGGACAACCTTAGTGAGTAGAGTGATCACGTCTTATTCATGTCCTGCTCGGTCAGTTGAAGGCGTGGCTAATGAGGAGTGCATTATGGGAAGTCAGCTTGCATTAAGGTTTGGCACTGAGACTCATCTGCACTGATGTTCATTGAGTCTCAAACTTAACGGGCCACAGGAAGTACCCCCGCGGGCATCCTGGACCTCGCCAAACTCGTATTCATGAGCTCCTTGGTGTGTAGAGGCAGGCCCTGCCTGGAGGGTTTCACTTTTTGCTTTCCGTTGTCACCTCGCCGCATGAAAAATGCAGCGGACACAAAGTGACAAAAGGCGGCCCGCGTCCTCACAATCCTTACGACAGCGCTCCTTTCGTGTCAGACAAGCGTCAAGTTAACATGCGTGAAAGCGCTAACGTGTGCGTCCCTGCCGTCAGCGCTCGCCTTTTTGAACATCCCGTCTTCGTCTTCCCGTACGCTCCAACAAGCCGACTTACGCGTGCATCGGTTTGACTTTGTTGAGGCGACCAGGATGAGTGGCGCTTGGCAAGTGTGATGGAGGGGTTGCTTTACCTGGATGATGGTCCTTTGTCCTAACGCGCTAGCTAAATAGATATAGCGCTCACCCTCACCCTTTGGTGTGTGTCTATATAGTGTCTGGATAGTGTACTGTATATACTGATCTGCTGAGATCTATCAGCTGGTGGTAAAGTGCGTGCTCGCTGTAACAGATGGTTTGCAACAGGTGTTAAAGTGGTGGAGACCACCTTATTCAACTCATTCACTGTTTTCAAAGCAAAGTTCCCCATATTGCCAGCTGTTTTGGAGCATTTGACTGATCTTTCGAGACCCAAAGAATATTGTCTTTTGTGACTATATAAGTCCCGAACCCACTAAAACCAAAAGGGTAGACTTTCTTCTTTGACCAGGAAAAAAAAAAAAAAGTGTTTCTTGATTTTTCCATTCTTTAGTAATCAGCAGTATACAAAGGTTGGTTTGACCAAAAACAGTGGTTTCTGACCAAAAAGGGGAGAAAATGAGCTTTTTATGAAAATAAACATGTCAAACAGAACAGTGACTTTAACGCGAGTATATTTTTGCTTTTGTTACACCACAAATTATAAAACAACAAAAACGTCAGAGGCTTTTTTTCCACGGCATTCGTCATTCACTCCATGAACTGTCATTTTTTCTTGCGATCGTGAGACACACTTTTTACTAATTACCACGACACATACTCAGTTTATACCATGTGTATACATCTATATAGTGCATGAGTATATACAGTCGTCTCAGTAGTGTAAATATATAGTAGGTATAGCGTCATTACAGTTTATATACAGTATATACAGTGTGTACTGTATATAGTGTACATACATATTGTCTTTATAGTGCCTACATAGTGTAATGTGATTATAGTTTAGTGTCTTTATTGTGTACATAGTAGGAAATTAATGTTTGAATAATTGAAGGAGATGATGTTTTGAAATGAAAACATGATCAGTAACAAAGCATCTTCAACTCATGTTTTAGTCATGTCTAACTCCTGTTGTTGTTGATTTTTTTTTAAGGACAGGAGACATTTTGTTCAACCGACACCTCCTCAACTCCTTCTTTGTACTCTTTCCAGTCCTCTTCGGTTTTCTATCTATTTCCCCTTCCCTCCTTCTTCTTCTCCTCAGTCTCCTCCTCCTCTTCTCCTTCCCACCTTTCTCCGCTATTCATCATCCTTCTTCCCATCCTTACCCCTTCTTCTCCTCCTCTCTGCTTCTTCCCCTCCTTTACTCCTCTTCCCATCTGTCTCACCCCGTCTTCCTCCTTTCTCTTTTCCCTTCATTCCCCTTCCACTCCTCCACATTCCCTTTACAGTACTCCTTCCTTCACCTTTTCCCTCTCTCCTTCCTTCTACTTTCTTCACTTCTTCCTCCCCTCTCCTCTAATCCTGCTCTTCTTCTCCTCCTCCTACCAGAAGAGCTGAACTTTATTTTGGGTTAATCAGAGACACTTTAAATGGTGCATGTTTGTGCTGACTTCCATTTGGCATGAGTTTGAATGTGATTGGTTCATTCTAAACACAGCGACATCCCCAGTTATATGAGGGTGTCCACACTTGTGCAACCACATTATCTCGGTTGTTTATTTTTACTTCTCCTCTCTAAAATAATTTTGTGTGTGTTGTTGTACAGGTTATATGTCACATTAATGGTGGAAAATGTTTTGAAAAGATTTAGCTTGGTTTCACAAATAACACAAAAACCTGGCATTTGAACAGGGGTGTGTAGACCTTTTAAAGCCGCTGTACATATTTACAAGTCACTACAGAAATCATCCATCATAGCTCCTCGGTTGATCTCCTTGACTCTTTGTATCTGGTGGGTGGACCTAATTTGTAAACAGAGGAGTGAGGAGAAAATACCGAGAAGGTTGCAAACAAAGAAATGAGATTTCCCTCTCTACTGCTCCTCTTTCTCACTTTTTCTTCCTTCTTTCTCCTCCTCAAATCCCCTCAATTCATCTTTCACCACACTTTCTCTTTCAATTACTCTTTTTTTTGCTCATCCTCACTACTCCTACTTCTTCTTTACTCCCTTTTTTCGCATTTATTTTCCTTCGACCTACTCCCCTTATCCCCTTCCCCCTCTTTTCTCTTCATCCCTTCAACTCCTTCTCCTCCTCAAAGCCCCTCAATCCATCCTTCCCCACACCTCCTTCTACCTTCTCCTCCTCGGTGCCCCGCTATTCTGAGCCGTCAGGCCGCGTTGATGTTGATTGCGCTAATGGGCCGCGTTCCATTTGGCCGCTGGAGGGGCGCAGCGTATGTAAAACAAGCCACTTTAAATAGATGCCATTATTCTGCATTTAACCAGCCAGGAGTGACGAGCGTCCATACAAAGGAGGACGTGAGGGAGACATCTTCATCTTCACCTCCTCCTCTTCCTCCGCTTTACTGAAAAAAAGTGAAACGACTGTCATTAATCTAAAGTGCAATTTCACACAAGTTTCATGAAAAATTGTGGTTTCTCGTTCAAATCTGTTCTGTTCACTTTGACTGGAAGCAAACTCCACCACTCCAACCCAAACAAAAGTAATTGTTTTACTTCAATAGCATTTACATTTTAAACCAAACCAATCGTGGATCCCTTTCTTCCGAAAATTATTTTAAAGTCATTGAAAGGTAAAAATAAATGTCTTGTAAAATTGACACACAACAGGGAAGAGTGTTGTTTACAACCCTGCCCAATTTGAATGCAAAAGGGCAAGTACCGTATTTTCACGACTATAAGAAAAAGGATTAAAAGGTGCAGTCTCAGTTACGGGGTATATTTCTGTATTTAACACATACATAAGGTGCACCGTATTATTGGGCGCAGGCATGGTAAAACATACGCCAGCGTAAAACATACGGTAGCATCCATGCACACTAAAACATAAAGTAGCATGCATCCTTGCGTATGTTTTTACAAAGGCAGCGCATGTAATTCAGCCTATGGCTCACAATACATGATAAACATTCGAAAGCAAACTTCCTAATAGTTATATACCCACGTTTTGCATTCCAACATATTATGGTGGACTAAATAACACAAAATACATAACACTTAGTCATTCAAAAACAACAACACTGAGCTGTTCTGTAGATTGTGGCATCCATAGATCTATTTTCGGCGTGTAGGCATAGCTAGCTAACTGCACTTTTGTAATTGAGCTAGATAACCGCTGATGCCAACGAAGGTGCACAAGTTCTTATATAGTGGGGGAGGGACGACTTATGCTAGTTTTGGCCACGCCCCAAAAGCAGGAACACTGAAATTGTGGAAAAACATGCTATATCGCCACAATTCAGTACTACATAGTTCTCCGTCTTTGCACATTGCTTCAGCAAATATTCAAACATGTATAATGCACCATTATTTAGAAACGAATCCCTGAATTCATCTACAGTCTTTCTTTTGTGTGTGCTCATTTAGTAACTGGTAGGATGAACAATTACTTTACAGATTTATTTTGTATCTGGGAAGAAAACATAGAAAGGAAGCAAAAAAAGCACGGACAGAACAAAGAAATAAGGAAAAAGAAGGACAGAGGAGATCAGAAGGGAAGAAAGGAATCAAAGACAAAGGAAATTAGAAACAAATCAATGATGAAAAGCACAGGAAATGGGGACAGCATGATGGACAAGTGGTTGTTAGTATGTCTGCCTCACAGTTCTAGGTTTGAATCTCGGCTTGGGAAGCAAGAGAAAGAAAGGAAGGAAAAAGAAGGACAGCAGTCAGGTGAGAAGGGAAGAGAAGAAAAAAAGAAAAGGACGAGAAATTAGAAGTGGGAGAAAGAATGAATAAGTAATCGTAAAAAATGTCTGTGCTGTGGTGCTTACAACGTTACATTTTTACTTTGTGTTCATGCACATTTTTTATGAAGGAAAAGGTAATACTTTTTAGTGGAATTAAATCATATCAGCTAATAAATGTAGCTGTAACAAATTAGAATTAAGTTGGTCTAAAGTATATATTTTTTCAGTGTTCCTCCGACGCAGTTTGTTGGCTGAAGTTGACAAGGAGTTGTTGTTTTCCCGTCTTTTTGACAAATCCCTCCTTGGAAAAAAAAAAAAAAAAGCACACGACCCAGAGTCTCAAAACAAAACCTGTCTTTTTTTTTTGGCAACGTCATAAAAAAAAAATTAAAAAAAAGTCAGTGTTGTCTTCCCGGGGAACAGGAAGCAGATAAAAGGAGCGATTGGAGCTCGTTGACTAATGTCAGCGTGTCCCCTCGGGGCCCACAGAGACACCAGCTTTCATGACACCAACTGAAGAACGTGGAGCGCTAGCTAGTTTAGCTACAAAGCGGGGAGACGTATCAACAGCCAACGATGACGACAAAAGGAAAACAGCAGCTAAAACATACAAAACAACAGTTGAGTTTGTCAAGTTGACGGCATGATATGGTTGAAATGACAAAACACAGTATTAGTAAATGGCTAATGTCGCAGCCAAAGTTGTACTCTTAGCAAAAAGCTAACATGATGCTATTGTTTACAGAAAAGTAACAAAGGCCATGCGGAAACAAAAAAAAATGTAGCGTGCAATGGTTAGCAAATAACTAACATGATGGATGCTAACCAAAAGTGAAAAGACTTGTGACTTTATCCAGCTCTGCACCAAAATTAAGATTCAGAAACATTTGTCTAATTCCGAAGTCTATATTAATATCAGTACACTTGAGTGGGCCTTTTTCACTAATGACTTTCTTCAGTCTTATGATTGGCTCCAACAGCCTCATAGTTTGTGGTCATAGCGCCACCTGTTGCTCGGGCTTGTGACTGAGACGCTGTCTCTCTCCTCCAGGTGACGAGTGGTACCTGTGCCGGTTGACTCTGAGC